>NC_134080.1:47675895-48017658 GCF_000715075.1 Nicotiana tabacum | reverse complement strand
GACTATTAATTTTCAAGTTGATTCAGTCAAATATGTAATGGAAACTATCTAACCAGCTTAATCATCTTCAAAGTTAATTCAGGCAAAAAATGTAGAGGAACTTTCAGAAAATCGTTATTGTTTAGTGGCTATTAACTTCCTATAGCTACCATATACATAATTACTTCCTATAGTTACTATATAGTTGTTACGCGATTGTATTCGTTATATTCGCGTTACTGTATTCGAGAATACAGTAGTGGAATTTGCCTAAAAAATCGGGGAATCCAGTTGTGCGACTGTATTCGCTGTATTCGTGCTACTGTATTCATGAATACAGTAGCCGAATTCGCCTAAAAATAGGGGAGTCTAACTGTTTAATAACGGAAAGAGGATCAATTAGCGTATATCACTCCTAATTTAACTCAGCAAAATTAATTCTACATAAATTTCGCTACTATTGTGTTGTATTGCATGTATTTCGCATGATTGTATTTATAAATATAGTGAGGTAAAAAATAAGGATTACAGATGTTTAATTATGTATTCATGTATTCGTGCGAATGTATTTATAAATACAGTGAGGTAATCCGCCTAAAAAAATAGTGATTAGGGGTGTCTAATAACGGAAAGTGCAATATTGAATTGTATTCAATTTCACTATATTGAATTCAATTGTATTTAAACAACAACAAAAATCAAGAAAATATAGTATATACCGTTCTATTCAATTCGACTGTATACATTGTATTCAATTCACATACATTCACTATTATACATTGTATTCAATTTGTCGTATTCAATTCAGTTGTATTCAAACAATAAAAAACACAAAATACAGTGATATTCCACTGTATTAAAAAAATACAGGCCTTTGAAATACATAAATATTGGCTAAAAATTGTGTATTTATACAAAAATATAATATATTTGAGTGAATTTGTACAAAATACAATGTATTTGTATCATTGTATGTGACTAAATAGCAAAGAAAAGAAGAAAGTTCGCCGGAGATGGCATTTTTCGGTCAAGCAAAATACTGTATATATTGTATTAAAACTAAAAATAGAGACGAACAAAAACCCCGCCCTCAAATCTTCTTCAGCGTAGCCATGGCCAGATCTGTTCGCCTAAAAGGATGAGCCAATAATGGATAATGACGCCGACGATTCTTACTCATAGTTATGTAGAAATTGATGATTCATCGTTTTAAGAACTTTTGCCCTATTATTCATCCAACGTTCATGTTGATGTACACACTGTAGATTGACTGAACCTGTAGAACTATTTTCGATTGCAGTAACCCTAGAGGATTCAGCTAGAGAATTCACGATTAGAAGTAGGTATTTTACTCGAAGAGAGAGAGAGAAGGAAGAGAGAGAAAGAAGAAAAATTTTGTTGAGATTTTTAGAGAGAATCATGTGTTAACTGAAAGAAAGAGAGAGAAAAAACATAAATAGCTTATTTCATGCCTCAATGTTAGTGTATATCATAAATACCTATTTTGCTATAAAATATAAAAGGTAACTATAGAAAATAATATTCAAAAATGGTTTTGATTTATAATAAATAGGATATGTAACTTTGTTATAGGAGGTAAAATTTCCAAAAATGTATCGAAATTTATCTAATGAGTCAGGCCCAAAAACAAAGACACGAAATAAATGTAAAAATTGTACGGGCACCCTATTTGGTCGCCCCCATTTAACCTATACCAAATTTTTTTTAAAACTTTTAACTTGCACCCACTTTTTAAACAAATTCAGCCATCTTTCTCTTCCTCCTCCTTCTTCCAGTGATCTCCATATCTCTCCGGAACTTAACATTGATGTAACAATATCTCTCCTTTTGTGGCTTCACTTAATTCCTCATACGTTTCGATCCAGAATAAATCAATGTTTGGTTGAATAGAGTATTACTAAGGGCCAGGGTAAAGGATTTCTGAATTTTGTAGTAATAAATAGCATTCAATGTTTGGTTGGCATCATTGATTGGTAAAGAACTCAGTTTTAAAAGGCAGAATTGAGACTCGCCCGGAGCTCGCCCTGGGGTGGAGCACTGGTAAAATGCCCTGGGCTTATGTGTGGGGCTTAGTTCCGTGAGACTTACGCCTCGGCCATGGGGGCTTACATCTCGGACATGCCCAACGCCCAGTGTACTGGGCTCGCCTAATAGAACTTTATGCAATTGTATGTAACTAACTTTGTAATCCTCAAATGTTCTTAATAAATTGTTCACTATTCAAAATTTCTTTTTTCTTAATCATAAATCATTAAGTTGAGAGTATTTTATGTCATAATTAAAATAAAAATTATTGCACATTATTCACTAAGACTGCTATGATAGTTAATTTTAAATAAATCTATCATTTAAAAAGTATTTATTTAGTAACTTTTGTTATGTCTTTACTATATAATAGTCCATAATTTATTTTTATAATTATTTTTCTTAATATTATTTTTTTTCTTGTTTACGAGATACAAATGTTTATTAATTTAATAGCTCAGTATTAGCTAGTAACTATTTACAACTAATTAGTTATCATAGTATTATATGGTGAATTATGTGTCACTTTATTAACTTGTTGAAACTTAAAATTAAATGATGCTAGAGAATCATATTTAAATTGCGAATGATGTTTTTATATAAACTCTCTTTCAAATAGAAAGCATGTTAAATAAAAAGGAGTATTTTAAGAAAAATATCAAATTATAATATCAAAATTCTTTCAAGATTCTTTATTCCTTAAGAGATACATATAAGATTTCGTATCGAATACATTACTTTTGATGTTTGAGTTGTAACAACATTGCAGTTAATTTGCATATTATGATATATATCATATTTTTCGTTTTATTCATAGTTGAATTATAATTTATAAATATTTTAAATAGATTATTTGTTATAATTTTGTGATCTTAATGTAATTTTTATAATTATTTTTTATTTTATATTATCTTAAAATTCTTGAAATTAGTAAAATTTAAAGATCCATGGGACTTATGCCCCATGTCTCAGGGCTTACGTCTCGCCTCCTTAGAGGTAAAATGCTTCGCCTCACGCCCCACCTTTTAAAACATTGGTAAAGAATGACTAGAGAAACCTGTTTCTTTTGACTTCTATACTTACATCATTTTCTTTGCTTTCCTACTTAATTTCCTCTATATTTAGTATATTTGGGAGACTTTCCAGTTCCCCTTCTTATTTTTCAATTAAACCATGAAACTTTAGCAGTACATACTCAGGGGATTTAAAAACTTCAGCTCTAGAGCTGAAAATCGCCAGTTACAAAACAAAAACTTCAGCTCTAGAGCTGAACTTCAGGCCCAGCTATTAGAATGCTGAAGTTTTGCTATATTGCCTTGCTACTTCAGCCCCGTATGCTGAAGTTATGCGAAAAAGCGGGTACGCTTGTAATTCTTTTTACAAAGCGGTCACAAGTTAAAACGTGACATAAAATACGGGTATAGATACAAATGCCCCGAAATAAATCATTTCTTTATCTGGTGAGGTGGGCTTGGACCGAAAAGGTTGCTCTGGACTTTGATTCCCCTTCTCCATATTGGATGGTGAGATAACATGACTAACCTGAATAACCCACCTACTACCAAAGTGCGGATAAGATTATCTCAATATGTTCTTTAATTAATTTATTTAACCTAGAATAATTAATATCCTGCAGTCCAAAGGGATAAGATGATGTTTAGCCAAAAACAACAGAATAACATGAAAATTTAAACAAAAAATATGGTAATTTCGTTGTATATTTTGACCATTAGACTTGAAGAGTGTAGACCAAAGTCTAAAAGACTAAAACCTACAGAAGAATCTGAACCAATGCTTCTGTTGATGTTTGTTTGTGTTTCTCTAGTGTAATTAGTGCACATGAAAGGGTGGAAAACTCGAGAGAAGACCGTTTGTTTTGGTTGGCACGAGACACCCTTTATTATTATTTTGGATTATTTATTCTCCTATTCCATGTGATCATGTGAATAAAGTATAATTCAACATTTATGAAAGAAGGAAAAAAAAAAAAAGAGTTGGATCTTTTTTGACTCTTTCACTTCCCAGTTTATTTGGAAGCACGAACCATTTTTACTCGTAAATTGAATATATGAGAGCTGTCAAATTACTGTTAGTACCTAAACATATACGTACAAAGCACACAAATCAGTCTGAGTTGATTAGTATGACCAATTCAATAAATAACCATGAACTGCACTTGTAAAGTGACTGATGTTAATGCGAATAATAAAGTCTTCTAAACTTGATACCTAAACAGACCCCCGTCTCTTTAACAAATTAATAACAGCCATAAGAAGACATCTTTCTGAATTTATGGAATAATTTGATAAATGAACATTAAATCTAAATCAACCCCAAAAGCTAGATTATGAGGCGAGAATTACTCACTCAAATCCTGACATTGAACATAATTAAGCATCTTAATTAATTAGTACTAGACCTAGTCTACAAACTGTGTCCAAATTATTGGTACACTAACACTAGTAGTACAATTTAGTTAAGGCATCTTGATAGTCCCAAGATAAAGTTAAGGGAATCAAAGCCAGATCTAAAACAAAGGACTGCGAATTTAGATAGCACCAATTAAATTAAACTGTCCTCACCAGAAGTTTAAGTGCAGCTAAAAGGTTGCTTATATACTCCTTGAACTAGTGAGTTAAGAACGCCATTCGAATCCAAATGCTGCCTCAAAAGTGAAGAAATCATCTTCTATAATCAACTACAATTTGAATAAAAGAAAACGATCTTATAAAAATTTTATTGTGCTTTATCGATTATTTTTAATAGTATATTTAATTGATTTCCTGTGAACAATGATCATATAATTAAAAAAAATTGTAATGGATAATAAAATCTACCTTTTTTCGTGAATCGTGCTTCATTTTGCGACCCCTGTGTGCCTATAGAATCTATAACAAAATTTCAACAAAATACTAAATTAGCGGGGAACTTTTTGATAATTATACTAGATTCATTGGAAGAGAGAATAGTACTATAACGAAGAATAAAAAATACATGCAAATAATAATAAATCTTTAAAAATCTCTAAAAGAAAGTCCCAAAATCAAAACGGTGCAAGGAACCAAACAAAACAAACAGAAGGCAAAATGGGTGCCATGCCCATAAAATAAGTGGTGAGCCCACTGGTCTTAGCCACCTATTAGTATTACCCACAGTTTATATACAAATGGATGCCCATATACACACACACAGTGGATCAAAACGGAAATGTTCTCGAACTATCAACTGACACCTGTCCATTTCCCCTTGATCCGAAAAACCCTCGCCTTCATAATCCTCTCCTTTTTCCTTCTCCTCATTCTTCCGCCACCCCTGTCTCTTTCCCTCAATTTGCTCAAACATCAAAGCTTCCTCAAAATAATCAATGATCTTGAATTCTGGTGAGGAAATGTTGGATCTTTTATATGTTGATTCACTTTCCCCCTCAAATCTGCTTATATAAATAGAGGCTAAAACATAAAGGGTATATTGGTAGTGTATGTACATAACTATTAACTTTTCATACGTATAGTTTTTCACTGATTTGACCTCGACCCATTTGAGAACTCATGGAATAAGTATCTGGGTTGGTTTTAGTTTTGTTTATTAGTAACTTTTAGATAGTTCTTTGTTTTTTGAGGTTTCCCTTTGTTCTTTTGTTTCTTGTATATGTTCGGTGCTCCTTTAGATAATATATTTGTTGTAAGCTCCAGCTAAGTAAGGGATTGAGCTGAGCGAAAATTATTACGTCTTAGCGCATCCGTTTTCTTTGGAGAAATTTGGTGAAGTATTGTAAAAGTGGCGAAAATGAGTTTGAGTGCGGCGGAGGATGATTCAGCAACGGAAATTCATCTTCCTGCCGACATAAATTGGGAAATGCTCGACAAATCTAAGTTTTTCTTGGTCGGAGCAGCGCTATTTTCGGGTGTCTCTGCAGCACTTTACCCGATTGTGGTGTTGAAGACGCGGCAGCAGGTGATAACTACCCAAATTCCTTGTCTAAAAATGGCAGTTTCCATTTTGAGGAATGAAGGATTCAGGGGTTTTTACAGAGGATTTGGTACTTCTCTTACTGGGACAATCCCTGCACGTGCCCTGTACATGGGGGCACTTGAAATGACCAAAAGTAATGTAGGAACTGCCACTGTTCAGCTGGGATTTTCCGAGGCGTCGGCCTCGACTATTGCTAATGCTGCTGCAGGGCTAAGTGCTGCTATGGCTGCTCAATTGGTTTGGACACCAATTGATGTTGTGAGTCAAAGATTAATGGTGCAAGGAAATGGGAATACTTCTTGTTGTAGTGCTCTTAGATTGAAGAATTACAATGGTGGAATCGACGCGTTTAGGAAGATAATTTATAGTGATGGATTGAGAGGATTGTATAGGGGATTTGGTATTTCAATACTGACTTATGCACCTTCAAATGCAGTTTGGTGGGGATCTTACTCTGTTGCACACAGAGTGATTTGGGGTTGTATTGGGTGCTATTGTTGCAAGAAAGATGAGAATGGTTATAGGCCAGATGGGAAAGCAGTGGTGGCTGTTCAAGGGCTAAGTGCTGCAATGGCTAGTGGGGTGTCTGCATTAGTTACAATGCCACTTGACACTGTTAAGACAAGATTACAAGTCTTAGATGGAGAAGGGAATGGTCAGAAATCACCAACAATTTTACAGACAGTGAGGAATTTAGTTAAGGAAGGTGGATTTGCAGCATGTTACAGAGGATTAGGACCAAGGTGGGCATCAATGTCCATGTCTGCAACAACTATGATTACTACCTATGAGTTTCTCAAGCGGCTATCTACCAAGAATCAAGAGAGCTTTGCTTGATGGACAGTGTTTCAATTGTGGCAAAAAGTACAGTTACGCGTGGGTCCTGGATTGTACACTGCCTTTCTCTGTAGGTGTACTGTGTTTTTAACCCCTTTTGCTGTTTTCTTGGTTTTTATCTTGCTATGCTGCCATTGGGCGGCCTGCCTAATTGCATATCAACTAGTATGTAAATTTTTGTAAAAATGTAGCAATATTTGGGTTCATCTTTTATCTTTCATGTTAATGTCCCACTATTATCCTCTCAGTATATTTCAAAAATGACAAGTTTCATTTGGTTATGTTTGAAGTTTTTTTTTTCGTGTATGGTGTGAAAGTGATGCTTGTCCAAATGCTTTTAATTTCATGGCTTGTTAGTTGTTATCGGAAAATTTTATTTTGTGTCCATACAACTGACATTAGGTGTATGAGATATATTTTTTGTTTCACAGTTTTGTGGATCCACATTTTTTGTGGACCTAGAAGTATAAGACTAGGGTTCACAAATTTGTAAGTCAAAAAGGAATCTAGAGTCACAATAAAACTTTTCGTTGTTACCAACCCTCCTTCGCCCCAACAAACCGCTGTTTGATATTTTTGCCCCCTAGGAAGTGTTAATCAGAGGTAGTCCCCAGTTTCAGACATGATTATAGGTGCATGAATTTTGGTGCCCGAGCTGTCAATCTAGCAGTTGGGGAAGTGGTTTCTTTAGACTCTTGTACCAAGATCTGAGGCCAATTTTTTTCTTCTTATTTTTATTTATACTTTTCCCCCTACCAAACGACCCCTAGCAGATAGTTAATACGTAGTATTATTATTATTATTATTATTATCATTATTATTATAAAAATAAATAAAAATGGTCAAAGTACACTACATCCAACGTGCATATTTTACATGAAAAGTAGAGACGAAAAAATCCATTCAAGCTATATTATCTAGGATTCAGTTAATTGGTTGAAAGGCCTGAAAGTTTGTTATCTCGAGGATTTACATATTTTGTTTCCTCTTGTCACCAAAGAACTACTTTGAATTAGTTAGGTGTGATTTGGGGATGCATGACAATTTTGTGGCGTTATATATAGTAAAACTGATACATCTTACATAGCGTCACTATTAATGGCGCTATACCCCTTATTAAAAATCATTCTCTCTTCTTCTTTTTCGTTTCATCTCCATTATTTTACTCTCTTTTGCACCCCCCCCCCCTCCCGGTTCTGCCCCATTTAAAAAAAAAATTGGGCTCACCCCGGCACATAAAAGTTGAAGATTGGTGGTCCCACTGTCGAGTAGAGCTTCGTGTTATTGTGAATTCACTTTTCCGGAGTCAAAACATTCCGAAAATTCTAAATCGAGATATTTCGAAACTTTTATAACAATGCATATTACTTGATTTGTATGTATTCTATTTCGGTTTGTGTTTATTTTTTCCGAAACTAGCATGTTAAATTTTATCCGGATTTAATTTTAGTGTTGTATAAAAATATGTAAATTAGTCTAAAAAATGTGTTTGTTAATATCCTCATGTATATTTATGTGTTTTTATGCCGTTTAGTTTAGATTATTTTTTAGCGTAGTAAAATGTAGACCTTTTTAGCGTAGTAAAACGTAGACCCTTTTAGCGTAGTAAAATTTAGAGCCTTGTAGCGTAGTATTGTGTAGTATTTTAGCTTAGAATTCATTTTGTTTAATTATCTTATATTCTAGCACGAAACCCATAATTATAAAAAATTTATATATATATAATTTTTACAATTAATTTATTAAAAAATATGAATAAAAATTATAAAAAAACATAAAATTATTAATGATAGTTTGGTACCACTGGGCCTCAGAAAATCTAGCACGAAACCCATAATTATAAAAATTATATATATATATATATATATATTATTATATAATTTTTACAATTAAGTTATTAAATAAATATGAATAAAAATTATTAAAAAAACATAAAATTATTAATGATAGTTTGGTACCACTGGACTTCAGAAAATCTAGCACGAAACCCATAATTATAAAAAAATTATATATATATATATATATAATTTTTACAATTAAGTTATTAAAAAATATGAATAAAAATTATTAAAAAAACATAAAATTATTAATGATAATTTGGTACCACTAGGCCTCAGAAAATCTAGCAGGAAACCCATAAGTATATATATAATTTTTACAATTAAGTTGTTAAAAAATATGAATTTAAATTATAAAAAAACACATAATTATTAATGATAGTTATTAAGAATTATGAATTTACAGTTGACGACATGGATGCACCTATACATCCCGGCCCTCGGACGTCGGAGCTACTACCCCTACAGCCCCAGCATAGATTCGAGCATATATGGGGGGGAGAGTTGCTTACGCAGACTTTTCGGGGCAGGAGAGTGGATTTATTGTGGGAGTTTTTGACTCCTCCCCGCATTCTACATCCCCGTGTGGTACATCCACGTGGTCGTGGGCGGAGAGGAGGTCCCCAGCAAGGGGGCTTTGAGGCTCTTGCTGATGATGTTGCTGCTGATATGGGAGGTGGCATGCATGAGACCGACATACCGTCTTACAGCCTTGGCATTTATGACACTCCAGGGACGTCGCAGGTGACCCCATCGGGTCAATTCTTGATCACGGGCTCGGATTTTCAAGGAGTGGAGTTGGGTAGATATTTCCCTGGCCCGTCTACCACTGATGAGTCTCGACCGATCCGAGATTTTGATAGTGGGCACCGACTGAGTTATGGCAGCTCATCACATGCGCAGGTATGAGTTTATTAGTATTAATTTTATTACTGTTTTTACTATAACTTATTTATTTTCTTTAACTTTATTAATTTACTTTTTAGGCTTCATGCGATGTTGCGACAGATGACTACATTCAGGATCCAGACACGATTATGGTAAGACAATATAAATTTTTGTGAATTGTTATGTAGTTTTCTATACTAAGTTTGATATTATTATGTAGCCTTCTACTGGACCTGACAGCATCACCGATACATGTCATCCTGTGCCGCATCCGGCCATAAGGAGACGACTTGATGATGATGATCCTGATAGCGTACCCAGGCGGCAGGGGATGCGCCTCAGGCCAACGGCTACTTTGAGACACACCGGATGCGGGACACATTGATTCGGTCTTGCATTTTTATGTTTTTTTGGTGTAAATAATATTTTTGTACACATTAACAATAATATTTAATCGAATATGACAGTTACTTTTTTTAGTTCTCATTTCGTTTTATAGTATTTGGTATAGTAACACAACAACTTAAACTTAACTTCCACTTAAATTAAAATAAAATTTAGTACAAGAAACAAGGAAAACATTACTATAACACAAACACAAACATAACAGGCCAACATAATAAAAATACATGAAATATGAAAATGACACTAAACACATACACGCCAATGCTCCATCCTCAGTTGTCATTTATTCTTCGCTCCAACCACTTAAATCGTTCTTCCATTTGTTCTTTTTCTTCTTCTAACTCTTTCACTCTCGCCTTCACCTCCGCAAGTTCCCGTTTATATTTTTCGTTGCGTTCCTTGTGTGCTCACAATTCCATTCTGCTCTCCATTTTTTATCTTCCACCTCCTTCAGTTTCTCCCTCATTTCTGTAATAATTCTATCTCCCTCCTTTTGTATTCTGTGATGGTATAACCACATATTATGAAAATCCTGTAATCTCTCCCTGTAGCTTTCTTGATAACATGGTTCCTCAGCCCATTCATCAAATTCACAAGTAGGTTCGTCGGGTTGCTTGTACAACATGTTCATACAACACCAATAGCGGCGTCCAGCGTTAGCACCTTCCCACCCACAATCCATCATGCATGGTTTTCCACAGAAGCAAATTGGTGGACGACCAGGTTGAGCCATTTGTGAAATATTTGCTTATAATAAAAAACCTTACTTACTTTTAATGAAATATTTCTGGGGGAAATTTTTAGCACACAAAATAACTACAATGACCTCATTATTTATAGGCGAAACAACACACATATAGCGCCATATCTAATGGCGCTATATTAGATAGCGCCATATCTAATGACGCCATATCATGATGTTGACAAGACGACTTTATGTCAGCCGGTCAGCTTTTTCAGCTTTTTCAGTTCGACAAGACAAGACACACATAGCGTCATATATAATGGCGCTATATTTTGCGTATTAAATATCGTGATGTCGACAAGACAACACACACATAATAAATATACCGATAATTATATTAAATTATTATTTAAATCGGTAAAATGGGAAAGTACAAATCATAATTAACAAACAAGAAAATTTTATTTCATAAATACTTAAATCGTATACATAACAACTAATTATTACAACATGAACTCATGGGTAGTTAGGTACAATAGAAGAACACCCGCTCTGAGCTTGATTACTATTGTCATCCAAAGGACATTTTCTACGGTCGTGTCCTGTTTGCGAGCATATACCACATTTGCGCGCATATACGGTATCACTAACATCCATTTGGTTCCGTATACGCGTTCTCTTCTGCACCTGTCTTTTACGCAAATAGGACTTGTTACACACCATTTTAAATGGTTCTGGGGGCCAGTAATGCTCAGCACCCACTGGCTGCAACTCACCACTATATGTGTTTAGGTATTTGGAAACACTATATTGTTGATCAATATAGTTGGTCTCCGCATAACCAACACATTGAAAACACTTGATGGCATGTGAACAAGGCATGTGGTAGATTGACCATTTCCCACATGAGCATAACCTTGTAGATTCATTTACAGTATGTACATTATTACCCCGATTATTATGGATAGCGGTGCGAACTTCAAAAATACCTCGTTCGTTATCATATTGCAAAAAGGAATGCCAATTTGCTCGCCGTCTATATTTCTCTAATCTCTTCACAGGCACTGGCATAAATTCAACACCCCTTTCCATCAATTCCGTTGCAGCTGCAGACCGTTGCACAAACCTCTCCGCCATCTGCTTGAACGACATACGCACCATGGCTGTGACGGGCAATCCTCTTGCTGACTTTAATAACCCGTTGAAGGATTCTGACACGTTTGTACTAAGAATTCCCCAGTGTCTGCCACCATCTGCATGCAAAGTCCACTTTTCAGGGTCATGTCGTATTAACCAACGATATGCTGCCTCGTCTTCTTGCCTGATTGAATCCATATGCCTCCGGAATTTATGTTGTTGGTGGTCTGTTGCTTCCATCCACATCAAATCATGTAGATCCTTTTTGGGATGTGCCTTCTTGAAATTGGCCTTAAAGTGCCTCACACAGTAACGGTGGTATGCATAAGGTTCTTGCCAGGCAGGAAGGTTCTCCACATAACTTAATATACCCCTGTGCCGATCAGATATTAGACAAATACCTGAACGTTGTTTGACAACGTGCTCTTTCAGGTGGTTCAAAAACATTGTCCACGTCTCTATGCTTTCATTGGCACAAATAGCAAAGGCTAGAGGAAATATCTGTCCATTAGCATCCACTGCCACGGCTATCAATAGCTTGATATCGTACTTTCCATAGACATGAGTTCCGTCTATGGATATTACGGGCCGGCAATACGGAAAACCATCAATTGCTGGCTTAAACGCCCAGAACACGTAATTGAATATATATTCTGGTTTACCCAGACTCCGTTCAAGCTTCCATTCAACAACTGTTCCGGGGTTAAAGTGCTGCAGTGCAGCCATGTACCTAGGCAGATCCGCAAATGACTTATCCTAGTTACCATAGACTATTTCAAACGCTCTTTTGCGCCCAAGATATGCCTTTCTTTTAGTAATTGTGTGGCCATATTCCTGGTGGACTGCTGTAATGCACTCTTTGATTTTATACCTTATGGACGCTTCGATGTGCGGAATAAGTACAAGAGATATCAAGTCAATATCCAAGTTGAAGTGATTCCCGTTGAAAGTGTCCATTTCGCATGTGTGGGTGGGAATGTATTTACCCACTTTCCACATACCTGTCTTCTTCTTCGATGCACGCAACATCCAATTACATGGCCAAAACCACCTGCGGCAAATAGCCTTGTATACCGTCGGACTTGACTCCGATACCTGCATCTCACGACACTCTTTAACATTGTGCATTTTACAAGCCCTGCTTACGCGTGCTTTATCAGGAAAAAGCATCCCCTTTGCAAGCACCGTTGGTCTAGACTCATCCCACATTGCTGTCCGGATTTCATCAAAATCCCTTGTGAGAGCTTCCACATCCGGCACAGCTGGCAAGTTATCAATATAAGGAATCTCCCTTGAATGAAACGGCACTTCAGACTCGTTCACTTTTCGTCTATGGGGGGCTCTCTTCAAATCGGGTCCTTCCTCCTCGTCCTCTTCATCACCATCCTCACGAGCAAATGGTGTCTCGTCTCCCGATTCATCGGCATTGTTATTGTAATCGCTGTTCTCTTCCTCACTCTGTGCATCTGCCAGATCCTGATGTAATACATCATTTTCGGGCAATTGAGTGAGTACGGGTAGTTCAACTTGCTCGTTTTCACTGCACATTTCAACAAAAATATAAGCTACTAAATTAATAA
Source organism: Nicotiana tabacum (assembly GCF_000715075.1). NCBI lineage: Eukaryota > Viridiplantae > Streptophyta > Magnoliopsida > Solanales > Solanaceae > Nicotiana > Nicotiana tabacum. The sequence continues at coordinate 48,004,291 of NC_134080.1, read as the reverse complement.
ATGCTTTATATATGGCTATATCATTTCACTTACAAGTCGTAATGTGATGACATTCCATGATGGACGTTTTCAGTTAGGTGATGACTACCGGATGGGCCACTTGTAAAATTCATATCCGGCCGGTACCCCCTATTAAATAAATGAGCATTAAAATTAATTCAATACGCCAAAAATATACATAATTAACACAAATGAAAATTGAAGTTTACCACTCTTCTTGTGAATTATGGAAAGCAGGGTATAAATTATTTTCTCGTTGCTCATTCGCCGACGGTGATAAATTTAAATCAAGAAAAAATCTTTCATCCGGAACATGTACGGCAAAACCTGATCCAGAATAACCACCCGATGACTGGGGGTTATCTCTACTACACACAACCTCGTTTTTTGGAACGTCTTCGACCTTCACGTACATCTCCAACATTGTGATTACAAGAAATTCCCGGCATTCATCCGGAGTCCTCAGGAAATCACTCAAAGTGTCATCATCGTCGATGTTAAACTCTGAGTAAAAAGCAACCCCTTGCGGTGTAACGGAATACGGATATCTTCCGGTAACTTTGAGTATCACTGAACGTTTTCTCACACTCATTTTTTTTGCATAACAACGATATCAATGTTTCGTACTTCATTGAAAGTGGCAATTTAACACTACACTTAGCAGGTAAACTGTAGCCCACAGAGTTATTCTCCATCACAACCTCACCCCCCCCCCCCCAATATAATGATACTCTTATTCTACGTTCTTCAGACATAATGAAAAAATGCTGGTGAATTTAACAACAATAGAAACCAACAAGAGTTAAAAAAAATTTGAATGAAGTTGTGGCGATTCTACGATGTTTATATAGGAAATGGCTAGCGGGAGAGGTTTTTTTTTTTTGTATATAGCGCCACAAAAAGTGGCTTTATACGCTTTTGAATTATTGAACCAGAAATTATTGGTGGAGTCAGGTAATAAGGGGTATAGCGTCATTAATAGTGGTGCTATGTAAGATGTGTCAGTTTTACTATATATAACGCCACAATCTGCACCGTTACTGTATAGCGCCACTTTTTGTGGCGTTATATATAGTTTGGTAACTTTTTTTTAACACTTATTTGCGTATTTTGAGTCAAAAAAAAACACATTTTGGTTTCGGACTCTTGCTCAATATGGTATATTAGTAGTATGCTTGCATTAGTTATGCTGATATATTTTTTATTTTTTGTTTGGTTTGATGTATATAAACATCGTACAATTTCTAAAAGAATTATTTGTTTACAAAAATATTTTCAAACAGTCCATCACTTTATTTTTTTAAAAAGAAACATATGTTGAGGAATGTTTTATATGAAAAAAGTTTTAAAAAAATATTTAATTTGTTTACCGATATTGTAGTATAGAACTGAATATTTATTTATAAAAAGGGAAATATGCTTAGTGTTTATTTATCTACTAGGGATATAATTATATTTCCCACTTTCTTATATTATTAGGCAAAAAAAGGTTGAATCAAAAAAAATAAAAGAAAAATGAGTTGATTACAAGTGCATTTCAATATGTAGTAGTAGAGTACAATAAATTTACAATAAAGAAATTGGTAGAGTATAGATATAAATAGCGGGAGTAATTTCAGTATCAAACTTTACATCAAACTTGCATTAATATAATAGCATATTTTAATCAAGCATAAATTTTGAAGGGTAATTTTGTCTTTAATTAAACTAATGTGTGCATTAAAACTCATTGCATTGTTAATACTAGGGGTGTACAAAGGAAACCGATAAACCGCACCAACCTGATAATCCAAGTCAAACCGAGAAAAAAATCTGACTATGGTTTGGTGTTGGAAAAAAAACCCGACCATAATTGGGTTGGTTTGGTTTTAACTAAAGCAAGTCAAACTGAAACCAAACCAACCCGATATTATAGAAATTTTAGATATATTTAATATATAAATATACTTATTGTGATGTAATTTATAAAAATTTCTTAAACTTTTTCATAATTTTATCTTTTACAGCTTGTTTGGATGGTTGTTACCCATTGTATTGTATCGTATTGTTACTTTAAATATAATATTTGTTTTGATTGTTACTTAATTTTATTGTATCGTATCGTTAAATCTGTCGTTACATAACGATGAAATATGCCACTTTATGTAACGACCGATTTGGTGTGGTTGCGTCGTTATCTTTTCTTTTTCTCCAATCTCACCCTTCATTATTATTAAATAATTTTATTTTATCATTTACCCTACCTTTTTATATACCATATCATAATTTTTCTTTATAATATTGCAAGTTTATTCATCATTTACTGGTGTGTGATATCATGAAACAACGGCAAAACGACACAATTCATCCAAACATTGTATTCATCAAATGATACAGTACAGTACAATACAATACGATACGATACATTATGAAACGATATGTAACAACCATCCAAACAGGTTGTTAAGGTATTATTTCAAGGTTGGACTTAGAACTTTTGAACGTTCCAATAAATTTTATAGTCATTAATATTGGTAACTTAAATAATGCTAACAAAAGCCTAAACCAAAATTAAATCAATACTAATGCTAATAAAAGACATTCAATTCAATACTACGAACGGCAATGTACTGAATATCTATTTTTTGTTTTGCAATAATTTAGATAAAAATGCATAACCTATTTTATTTTTTCTTTAGCGTTTAGTCATATAATTAATACTCCCTTATTAGTCTATTTATTTTAACATTGATTTAGTACTTTTAGATTATGTTTATTTTTATTATGACTTTTTAATTAGCAATATTTATATTACATATTTTATTGTCTTTATTGTTGATTATTTTAGGATAATGCCATGACACATCTCATGTTTTTGTATTATTTTCTTGAAAAATACCTTATATAATTGTATCTTATTAGGATTAAAAAAATATTTTGAGCACAAGTTATGCTTTGTGCTACGAGATTTTACCGGAAAAAATCCGAATAACCCGAAAATTCAAGATTGAAAAATCTGAGTTTTATTGGTTTGGTCTTTAGATTAAATAACCCGACACAAATGGTTTGGTTTGGTAATTACAAAATCTGAACCAACCCGACCTATGTACACCCCTAATTAATACCATTATTTCCTATGCATTGGATAATACCAAATAGAGTGTATAACTAATATTTGCATAACTAATAATATATGAATTCAAAAAATGTGTCAAACAAAATATTATTAATATACAAAATTAATGCATGCATTATTTTATGTAAAGCATCCTACCAACTCTAGAGTTGCTATTATTTTACATCTAAAACTACAAATTACGTAAAGGTAATTTTTTGCGATTATTTTACAAGTCTATGCTAGTATTTCATCCATATTATATTATATTGAGTAGAAAAATTGGCATTTTAGAGTAGAGCAACTAAAGCAGTGAGGGACAGTGAAGGTGTTTGTCTATGGCCTTCGAGAAGATGAAGAGACAACAATTGTTGGTTTAGCTCCATTTGTAAATCTACCCTTTGCACCTACAAAATACAATTTGGTTGCTAGTTCACTGAGAAGTCAATAGCTTCCACTAAATGAAAAAAAGGCCAAAATTATTATCCAAAGAGGAGACAAAGACTTATTAATTATTGAGTTCTACCTTGGGAAGCCAATTTTATATGAAAAATGTATCAAAAGAAAATTGCTGACTAGCTTAATCTAATATGGAGATCTAGATTGCATTCAAATACTATGTCAACTTGCTCTCCTTCTTTGTGGTTTCTCAATCTCTCAGATATTTTGATAACTAAAATATTAGTAATTAGGTGGATGAGGTCAGAATTCTTTATTCATGTTCTATAGAAGTACACTGGGTTTTTAGTCAAAATTGTTCTTTATATTTGAGGATAGATTTAAAATTTACCTATTATATATTATCTTGAGTACTGTATTGGTCAAAATCTGACTACCACGATCAGATTGCCCGACACCCCGCCTCAGTAACTGGGCAGTGAAAGTCAATAGAGTCTACTCGAAAAAGAGTGACGCCTAAAATCACGACCAAGACACATTAGTGGCAAAAAAGTGTCGAGTCAAGCAAAGGGTAAAGGGGTCTCGACTATATATAGCCAAGAAAAGCTCTCAATTTAAGGGGGCTTCTCCATTCTCTCGAAAAAGGAAGACAAAAAGCTCTCTTCTTGTATTCTAGAAAAAGAGGAAATGACCTCGAAGAGAATATGTAAATCTACTTCCTCATCGATTGATGAGAAGGGTAATGTCGAATCTTAGTAAGATCAATCATATCTCTTTCATCCCAAATGCAATTATTATTGTTAACTTTTCAATCCAGAGTTAATAATGCTTGACTAAGATTTACTCCTTCATCTTTGATTGATTTGTTCAAAAAGGTTCTCATATCTTTTGAGTCAAACGATTTGGCGCCGTCTGTGGGGATTTCTTAGTGAAAGTTTCCTAGTTTCTCCCAGATCGAAACCAAGAAATACAATCACTTACCAAAAGGAGCGCGGAGGAAAACCCAACACACGCAAGATACAGGAACAGCGTAGAGGAAGAAGAAGGGCCAAGCGTCACCGGACTCGGAAATCCCCCCTCCCCCATCAACCATCGATATATTAAACAAGGCAAACGGTGTTACCAACCTGTTTTCCCCCACCGGACCACCGGGCGGGAGTGAATAAAATCTCATACTCACCTCCCACTCTTTGTCCATGCAAGCACATAAGACCCGCGTGGACAAACGTACACAGGAACATCTTGATTAAAGGACAAAAATTGCTTCAACACAGCCGAAATACCTCTTGCCGGCAACATCACTGAGCTGGACGGCAGGAGTCAGACAAGAAAACTATAATGTGTACGCAACGCGAACCCAAGCGAAACATCAACACCTCGTGTTCACCAGCGTTGCACCATCTGGTGCAAACAATACCAAACCAACTGGGACTCCCACGGAAGATGTCCAACTCCCCAGAAATCGGGACCGACGACGGGCTGTTATTTTGATAGGTTCGAAATAACACCCTTTAAGGCCAAGGGCCTTCGCCAAAACAAAAGAAGAGTTCGACCCCGTTCGAACGACGATGGGCTGTTATTTTGATAAGTTTGAAATAACACCCTTTAAGGCCAAGGGCCTTCGCCAAAAGAAAAGAAGAGTTCGACCTCGATCGAACGGCGACGGGATGTTATTTCGATAAGTTCGAAATAACACCATTTAAGGGCAAGGGCCTTCGCCAAAAGAAAAGAAGAGTACGACCTCGATCGAACGATGACGGGCTGTTATTTCGATAAGTTCGAAATAACACCCTTTAAGGCCATGGGCCTTAGCCAAAATAAAAGAAGAGTTCGACCTCGATCGAACGACGACGGGTTGTTATTTCGATAAGTTCGAAATAACACCCTTTAAGGCCAAGGGCCTTCGCCAAAAGAAAAGAGGAATTCGACCTCGATCAAACGGCGATGGGCTGTTATTTCGATAAGTTTGAAATAACACCCTTTAAGGCCAAGGGCCTTCGCCAAAAGAAAAGAAGAGTTCGACCTCGATCAAATGACAATAGGTTGTTTGTCACGACCCTAACCCGGACCCGATCGTGATGGCGCCTCTCGTGATGACAAGGCCAGCCGACACTTCCCATTTTCCAATCATTAATAGTTAAGCATTTAAGAAACGGTCTAAATATGATAAAATAATCTAAAATAACAATGATAACATAAATACGCGGAAGAACACCCATACACAGCCCTAACCAGGGTGTTACTAGTCATAAGCATCTATAAGTCATAATACAAATCCGCTAAGTCAATAAACTAGTATAACTGTCCGAAAAGAGATAGAAGTGATAAAGGAGTAGAGACACGGGGCTGCGGATGCCAACAGCTACCTCGTGAACTCCAAATGTCCGCCAGAAGCTGGAGGGATCAGCACTCGGGAGCAGAACCAACTACGCCTAAAGCTGCACACAGGGTGCAGGGAGTAAAGTGAGTACTCCAACTCAGTGAGTAATAAATGTAAATAGCGACTGAAAGTAAGAAAACACGTAAGGCACAAGGCATTCTATAATGAAGCAGTAAAACCATTTAAAAGCAGTAAACCAGTGAAAAGTTAAGTAACAATCCTTTTTCAACAAGTAAACAGGTAATTGACAGGCAGTTAAGGTAAAATAACAAATAGAAGTTCACCCCTCGGGTACAGTATCAACAAATCCGCCCCTCGGGCAACATCTCAGAACAATACCAGCCCCTCGGGCTCAATCTCACATCACAATGGGTACCTGCGCTTACTGGGGTTGTACAGACACCTGGAGGGGCCCCTTACGGCCCAAGCGCAATATCAAGCCACCTCGTGGCATCATCACTAGGCCCTCGGCCTCATATCAATCAAGCCACCTCGTGGCGTACATATCTTAGGCGCTTGGCCTCATAATCAGTATCAAATATTTTCTCACAACATAGGCCCTCGACCTTACTCAGTCAAAAATCCTCATGAGCCTCTCGGGCAATAGTAAAACAGTGTTTCTCAGCCCAAACATCATTTAAAATATCATTTAAGTCTTAAAACTGAGTAAACATGGCTGAGTATGAAAACAGTGGAAAATAACATGACTGAGTTCAAGTATAAAGTGAAAATAGAGAGGAAATATCAATAAAAAGCCCCGAAGGGTTCAAATAGTTGGCACTAGGCACAAATATGGAATTCAGCCCAAATAATAATGATAGCAAATAGTTTTCAGTCAAATACGCGGTAAAATAGTCATTCGGGACGGACTAAGTCGTAATCCCCAATAGTGCACGATCCCACGCTCGTCATCCAGCGTGTGCCACACCTCAATATAGCACTACGATGTGCAATCCGGGGTTTCAAACCCTCAAAACATCATTTACAATCATTACTCACCTCGAACCGGTCAAATCTCTAGCTCGCGACGCCTTTGCCCCTCGAATCGGCCTCCACTCGTGTTGAATCTATCCAAAATCAGAACGAGGACTTCAAAATATGCTAAGGGAATGAAGCCCAAGCGAAAACAATCAATAAATGACACAAATCCCGAAATTACCAAAATCCGACCCCCAGGCCTACGTCTCAAAATTCAATAATTTTTACATTAATAGGTTGCTTATCTCCCCACGAGTTCATATATATCAAAAGTTTTGAAATTCAACCTCAAATGGTCCCTCAAATCCTCAATTAAAGGCCTAAATTCCCAAGCCCTAGTTTTCCCAATTTTCATCCTTAATTTCCATGATTTCTAGCCTTAATCCATGAAATAATAATATAGGAACGAGTTTTAGGTCCAAATTCCTTACCTCAATGAAGTTCCCTTGAAATCCCTCTTTCAAGTCGCCTAAAAAGCTCCCAAACCGAGATAAAAAATTGGTGAATAGCTCAAAATTCGCGAAGGCTACAATTTATACCTTCTGCCCAATCATTTTCGCATTTGCGGCACAATACTCGCTTCTGCAGCACTGCATATGCGATCATTCCTCTGCTTATGTGGAAAACACTTAACTGGCCAACAATCGCATCTGCGATCACATTTCCGCATCTGCGACATCGCAGATGCGGTCGCCCTAGCCGCTTCTGCTGTCGCTGGTCATCAGGCCATTTCGCTTCAGCGATACTTTTCCCGCAGGTGTGGTCCCCAGCCGCATCTGGGGTTCCTGAAAACTCCTCAAAATTAGCTTCTGCGACTCGTGTCTCGCATATGCGGCGTCGCACCTGCGGTCCCCAATCCGCAGGTGCAGAAATACCAGAAGCAGCTGATATTCTGTAACTACACAAGTCTCAAACCTTTCCGTCAACCATCCGAAATTACCCCAAGGCCCCCGGGACCTCAACCAAAAGCACAAGCATATCCTAATACCTTATTCAAACTTGTTCCAATCATCAAAACACCTCAAACAACATCAAATCACCTAAAACAAATCGGATTCAAGCCAAACTTTCTAAAATCTTCCGAATTTCGCTTTTGATCAAAAACCCAACCAAACCACATCCGAATGACCTAAAATTTTGTACACACATCCTAAATGACACAACGGAACTACTGCAACTCTCGGAATTCCATTCCAACCCCTATATCAAAATCTCGCCTACCAACCAGAAATCGCCAAAATATCAACTTCGCCAATTCAAGCCTAAATCTACTCCGAACCTCCAAAGCTCATTCTGATCACGCTCCTAAATCACAAATCACCTCCCGAAGCTAACCGAACAATCGGAACTCACATCCAAACCCTCTAACACATAAGTCAACATCATGTTGACTTTTCCAACTTAAACTTCCTTAAAGAGACTAAGTGTCTCAAACCTTACCAAAATCATTCCGGATTCTATCCGACTAACTCGATACCACAAAACACGGATAACAAAGCATAAAGAAGCAGAAATAGGGAAAACAAAGCAGTAACCCATGAGACGACTGGCCGGGTCGTCACATCCTCCCCAACTTAAACAAACGTTTGTCCACGAACGAATCAAGAAACATACCTGAAGCCTCAAACAGGTGAGGATATCTGCTCTACATCTCCCACTCCGTCTCCCAGGTAGCCTCCTCCATGGGCCGACCTCTCCACTGCACTTTCACTGAAGCTATATCCTTTGACCTCAACTTTTGAACCTGACGACCCAAAATAGCTACTGGCTTCACATCATAGGTCAAATCATCATCCAACTGAACCGTGCGAAAATCCAGAACATGAGATGGATCCCCAATATACTTCCAGAGCATAGAAACATGAAATACCAGATGCACACTCGACAAGCTGGATGGCAAAGCAAGCTCATAAGTCAGCTCCCCAATCCTCCGAAGCACCTCAAAAGGCCCAATGAACAGCGGACTCAATTTCCCTTTCTTCCCAAATCTCATAACACCCTTCATGGGCGAAACCTTCAATAAAACCTTCTCACCAACCATGTAGGACACATCTCGAACCTTCCTGTCAGCATAACTCTTTTGTCTCGATCACGTTGTACGAAGCCTCTCCTGAATCACCTTCACCTTTTCTAAGGCATCCTGCATCAAGTCTGTCCCCAATAGCCTAGCCTCACCGGGCTCGAACCAACCAACTGGAGATCTACACCGCCTCATATACAAAGCCTTATATGGAGCCATCTGAATACTCGACTGGTAGCTGTTGTTATAGGCAAAATCTACAAGCAGTAGAAACTGATCCCATGACCCTCTGAAATCAATGACACAAGTATGCAACATGTCCTCCAATATCTGAATAGTGCGCTTGGACTGCCCGTCCATCTGAGGGTGAAAGGTTGTGCTCAAATCAACCTAAGTACCCAACTCTCGCTACACAGACCTCCAAATATGAAGTAAATTGAATGCCCCTATTTGAAATGATGGAAACTGGTACACCATGCAAACGAACAATCTCCCGGATATAGATCTCTGTCAACCGCTCTGAAGAATAGGTAGTACACACAGGAATAAAGTGCGCGGACTAGGTCAGCCGATCCACAATCACCCAAATAGCATCGAACTTCCTCAAAGTCCATGGAAGTCCAACTACAAAGTCCATAGTGATCATTTCCCACTTCCACTCGGGAATATCCATCTGCTGAAGCAAGCCACCCGGTCTCTGATGCTCATTTTTCACCTGCTGACAATTGAGACACCGCGCCACAAATCCCACAATGTCTTTCTTCATTCTCCACCACCAATAATGTTGTCTCAGATCCTGATACATCTTCGCGGCACTTGGATGGATGGAATACTGCGAGCTATGGGCCTCCTCAAGGATCAACTCCCAAAGCCCATCCACATTGGGTACACAAATTTCCCCTGCATCCTCAACACCCCATCATCACCGATGGTCACATCTCTGGCATCATCATGCTGAACTCTGTCCTTAAGGACAAAAAAATGCGGATCATCATACTGGCACTCTCTGATGTGATCATATAAGGAACACCGAGAAACCACACAAGTCAATACCCGACTGGGCTACAAAATATCTAACCTCACGAATCGATTGGCCAAGGCCTGAATATCAACTACAAGAGGTCTCTCCCCAACTGGAATATATGCCAAACTCCCCATACTCACTGCCTTTTGGCTCAAAGCATAGGCCACCACATTGGCCTTTCACAAATGGTACAATATAGTGATATCATAATCCTTTAGCAACTCCAACCATCTCCGTTGCCTCAAATTAAGATCCTTCTGCTTGAACAAATGCTGAAGACTGCGATGATCAATGAACACCTCACAAGATATGCCATACAAGTAATGTCTTCCATATCTTTAACGCGTGAACTATGGCAGCCAACTCCAAATCATGAACGAGGTAGTTCTTCTCATGGGGCTTCAACTGACAAGAAGCATAAGCAATAACTCTACCCTTCTGCATCAATACACAACCAACACCAACTCTTGAAGCATCACAATACTCGGTATATGAACCTGAAGCTGATGGAAAAACTAACACTGGAGTTGTGGTCAAAGCTGTCTTGAGCTTCTGAAAGCTCTCATCACACTCATCTGACCATACAAATGAAGCATCCTTCTGAGTCAACTTGGTTAAGGGCGATGCGATAGATGAGAATCCCTGAACAAAACGGCGATAATAACCCGCCAAACCAAGAAAACTGCGAATCTTTGTGGCTGAGGATGGTCTGGGCCAACTCTGAACCGCCTCTATTTTCTTCGGATAAACCTGAATACCCTTGCTGGACACCACGTGCCCCAAGAAAGCCACTGAACTGAGCCAAAATTCACACTTGGAGAATTTTGCATAAAGTTTCTCCTCTCTCAATCCCTGCAACACAACTCTCAAATGCTCCGCGTGCTCCTCCTGACTACGCGAATATACCAAAATATCATCAATGAAGACTATGACAAATGAGTCAAGATAAGGCCGAAACACACTGTTCATCAAATGCATGAACGTTGTTGGGGCATTAGTCAGCCCAAAAGACATCACCAAGAACTCATAATGACCATATCTGGTCCTGAAAGCTGTCTTAAGGATATCCAAGTCCCTGATCTTCAACTGGTGATAACCTGAATGGAGATCAATCTTGGAGAACACTCTCGCTCTCTGAAGTTGGTCGAATAAATCATCAATGCGAGGCAAATGATACTTGCTCTTAATTGTTACTTTGTTCAATTGCCTATAATCAATGCACATTTTCATAGTGCCATCATTCTTCTTCACAAATAGAACCGGCGCACCCGAAGGTGACACACTAGGCCGAATGAACCCTTTGTTAAGGAGTTCCTGAAGTTGCTCCTTTAATTCCTTCAACTCCTCTAGTTCCATACGATACGGTGGAATAGAAATGGGCTGAGTGCTCGGCACTAGGTCAATACCAAAATCAATATCCCTATCCGGTGGCATGCCCGGAAGATCTACAGAAAACACATCGGGAAAATTCCTTACAACTGGGACAGAATCAATATTGGGAGTCTCAGCTCCGACATCCCTCACAAAAGCTAGATGCGAAAGACAACCCTTCCCAACCATACACTGGGCTTTTAAGAATGAGATTACTCTACTGGGAACATAATCGGTCACACCTCGCCACTCGATTCGTGGCACACCTGGTATAGCCAATGTGACTGTCTTAGCATGACAGTCCAGAATAGCACGACACGGAGATAACCAATTTATGCCCAAAATGACATTGAAATCCACTATGATCAGTAATAATAGATCCACTCGGGTATCCAAACCCCCAATAGTCACCACACACGACTGTTACACATGGTCTACAACAACAGTATCGCCAACCTGGGTAGATACATGAACAGATAAAGCAAGAAACTCACGAGGCATACCCAAATAACGAGTAAAGTATGATGACACATAAGAAAAGGTGGAACTATGATCAAATAATACAGAGGCATCTCTATGGCAGACTGAAACAATACCTATAATAATAGCATCTGAAACAATAACATCGGGTCTGCCTAGAAGTGCATAGAAACGGCCGCCACCTGATCAACCTCCCCCTCTGGACGACCCCTAACTGACTGACCTCCACCCCTAGCTGGCTGGGCAGGTGGTGGTGAAGTAACTGGTGCTGAAGCCGATGACTGACCCTTCTGCTGAGATAAACTCACAAGACAACGAGGGCACTACCTCCACATATGACCCATCTCACCACACTCATAACAACTCTCAGGTGCTGGAGAAGGGGACTGTAGGGAACCCCTCGCACCGGAGTGACTAGCAGCCCTTGACTGATGGAGCACAGGACGAACTTTGAGCTGGAAGGGTACTAAGTGATGACTGGCCCTGATGAGAACTGTGAGAACCATGACCTGATGACGCTCCACGATTACCTGGGCGAGCTGGCTGAGCATGCCTGAATGGATGGCCTCTACCGTGCAGAAACTAACCTCTTGAAGGAGTACCACTATAACAGCCAGATCCTCGAGGCCTCTGTCCTCCCTCTCCTCGCGCTCCTAGCAACGAACAGACTCAATCTCATGGGTAATATCCACAACCTCCTCAAACGTAGCACCAATCACCCTCTCCCTGGTCATGAGAATACGAAACTAATAAGTGAGGCCATTAACAAACCTCCTAATCCTCTCTCTATCTATCGGAACCATCCAAATAGTATGATGAGCTAACTCAGAGAACCTCATCTCATACTGCGTCACAATCATCTCTCCCTAACGCAACCACTCAAACTCTCTACGCAGCTCCTCTTTACGGGACTACAGCACATACTTCTCTAGAAAGAGAACAGAGAACTGCTGCCAGGTAAGGGGTGCTGCACCAACAGGCCTACACCTCTCAAAAGTCTCCCACCAAATAAAGGCAGCTCCTGAAAACTGATAAGTAGTGAAAGCGGCCCCGCTAGTCTCCAGAATACCCGTTGTACGAAGCATCCTCTAGCACTTATCTAAGAAACCCTAGGCATCCTCGCCCTCTGCACCACTGAAGGTCGGAGGCTGCAGTCTACCAAACCACTCCAACCTAAGCTGCTCATCCTCCGGCATAGCAGGAACTACATAGTCCTAAGCAGCGACAACCTGCTCAGGTGTGCAAGCAGCGGGAGTCTGATTGCCTCCCCCGGCCTGAGAAGTAGTTGCGGTTGTAGTGGCTGAAACCGCCTAAGCTAGGCCAGTGCAAACTGAGAAGAAATAAGTCAAGGCCTCCTGAAGACCCGAAATCACAATGGGCACAATTGGTGCCTAAGGTGGTGGTGCAGGAGCGTCCATAACTGAGACCTGATCCTGAACTGGGGTAGCTGGTGGATCTATAGGTGCTGCCCTAACTGCTCTGCCCCTACCATAACCACGGTCGCGTCCTCGGCCTCTAGTGGACACAACCGGTGGTTCTAGTGGTCATCCATCCTGACTGATAGCACGGGTCCTCACCATTTGTGAGAGAATAGAACAACAGAAGTTTATTACTCGGATCGACAAATTTGCATGACAAGAATTTCAAGAATGTGAAGTTTTTCCTAAAGGTTCTGCAGCCTCTCGAGGATAAATACAGACATCTCCTTACCGATCTGCGAGACTCTACTAAACCTTCTCATGACTCGTGAGACCTATGTAACCTAGGTTCTGATAACAACTTGCCACGACCCTAACCCGGACCCGGTTGTGATGGCGCCTCTCATGATAACAAGGCCAGCCGACACTTCCCATTTTCCAATTAGTAATAGTTAAGCATTTAAGGAACGGTCTAAACATGATAAAATAATCCGAAATAACAATGATAACATAAATACGCGGAAGAACACCCAGACACAGCCCTAACCGGGGTGTCACTAGTCATGAGCATCTATAAATAATAATACAAATCGGCTAAGTCAATAAACTAGTAAAACTGTCTGAAAAGAGATAGAAGTGATAAAGGAGTAGAGACACGGAGCTGCAGACACCAACAGCTACCTCGTGAACTCCGAATGTCCGCCTGAAGTTAGAGGGATCAGCACTCGGGAGCAGAGCCAGCTATGCCTGAAGCTGCACACAGGATGCATGGAGTAAAGTGAGTACTCCAACTCAGTGAGTAACAAATGTAAATAACGACTGAAAGTAAGAAAACACGTAAGGCACAAGGCATTCTATAATGAAGCAGTAAAACCATTTAAAAGCAGTAAACCAGTGAAAAGTTAAGTAACAATCCTTTTTCAACAAGTAAACAGGTAATTGACAGGTAGTTAAGGTAAAATAACAAATAGAAGTTCGCCCCTCGGGCACAGTATCAACAAATCCGCCCATCGGGCAACATCTTAGAACAATACCAGCCCCTCAGACTCAATCTCACATCACAATGGGTACCCGCGCTCACTGGGGGGTGTACAGACTCCTGGAGGGACCCCTTACGGCCCAAGCGCAATATCAAGCCACATCATGGCATCATCACTAGGCCCTCGGCCTTATATCAATCAAGCCACCTCGTGGCGTACATATCTCAGGCCCTCGACCTCATAATCAGTATCAAATGTTTCCTCACAACATAGGCCATCGGCCTTACTAAGTCAAAAATCTTCACAAGCCCCTCGGGCAATAGTAAAACAGCGTTTCTCAGCCCAAACATCATTTAAGTCTTAAAACTGAGTAAACATGGTTGAGTATGAAAACAATGGAAAATAACATGACTGAGTTCAAGTATATAGTCAAAATAGTGAGGAAATATCAATAAAAAGCCTCGAAGGGTTCAAATAGTTAGCACTAGGCCCAAATATGTCATTCAGCCCAAATAATAATGATAGCAAATAGTTTTTAGTCAAATACGTGATAAAATAGTCATTCGGGATGGACTAAGTCGCAATCCCCAACAGTGCACGACTCCACGCTCGTCATCCAGCGTGTGCCTCACCTCAATATAGCACTACGATGTGCAATCCGGGGTTTCAAACCCTCAGAACATCATTTACAATCATTACTTACCTCAAACCGGTCAAATCTCTAGCTCGCGATGCATTTGCCCCTTGAATAGGCCTCCACTCGCATCAAATCTATCCAAATCAGAAACGAGGACATCAAAATATGCTAAGGGAACAAAGCCCAAGCAAAAACAATCAATAAATGGCACAAATCCCGAAATTACCAAAAGCCGACCCCCGGTCCTGCATCTCAGAATTCAATAATTTTATATCAATAGGTTCCTTATCTCCCCACGAGTTCATACATACCAAAAGTTCTGAAATCCGACCTCAAATGGTCCCTCAAATCCTCAATTAAAGGCCTAACTTCCCAAGCCCTAGTTTCCCCAATTTTCACCCTTAATTTCCATGATTTCTAGCTTTAATCCATGAAATAATAACATAGGAACGAGTTTTAGGTCCAAATTCCTTACCTCAATGAAGTTCCATTGAAATCCCTCTTTTAAATCGCCCAAAAAGCTCCCAAGCCAAGATAAAAAATGGTGAAATAGCTCAAAATTCGCGACGGGTACAATTTATACCTTCTGACCAGCCATTTTCGCATCTGCGACACAATACCCACTTCTGCAAAAATCACTTAACTGGCCAACAATCGCATCTGCGATCACATTTCCGCATCTCCGACATCGTAGATGCGGTCGCCCTAGTCGCTTCTGCAATCGCTGGTCATCAGGCCATTTCGCTTCTGCGATACTTTTCCCGCATCTGCGACTTCGCAGGTACGGACCCCAGCCAAATCTGCGGTTCCTGAAAACTCCTCAAAATCCGCTTCTGCGACTCGTGTCTCGCATATGCGGCGTCGCACCTACGGTCCCAATCCGCAGGTGCGGAAATACCAGAAGCAGCTGAGATTCTGCAACTTCACAAGTCTCAAACCTTTCCGTCAACCATCCGAAATCACCCCGAGGCCCCCGGGACCTCAACCAAAAGCACAAGCATTTCCTAATACCTTATTCAAACTTGTTCCAATCATCAAAACACCTCAAACAATATCAAATCACCCAAAACACATCGGATTCAAGCCAAACTTTCTATAACTTCCGAATTTCACTTTTGATCAAAAACCCAACCACACCACGTCCGAGTGACATGAAACTTTGCACACACATCCTAAATGACACGACGGAACTACTGCAACTCTCGGAATTCCATTCCAACCCATGTATCAAAATCTCGCCTACCAACCGAAAATTGCCAAAATATCAACTTCGCCAATTCAAGCCTAAATCTACTCCGAACCTCCAAAACTCATTCCGATCACGTTCCTAAGTCATAAATCACCCCCCAAAGCTAACCAAACCATTGGAACTCACATCCGATCCCTCTAACACATAAGTCAACATTCGGTTGACTTTTCCAACTTAAACTTCCTTAAAAAGACTAAGTGTCTCAAACCTTACCAAAATCATTCCGGATTTGATCCGACCAACCCGATACCACAAAACACAGATAAAAAGCTTAAAGAAGCAGAAATAGGGAAAACGGAGCGGTAACCCATGAGACGACTAGCCGGGTCGTCACACTGTTATTTCGATAAATTCGAAATAACACCCTTTAAGGCCAAGGCCCTCGCCAAAAGAAAAGAAGAGTTCGACCTTGATCGAATGATGACGGGCTATTATTTTGATAAGTTCGAAATAACACCCTTTAAGGCCAAGGGCCTTCGCCAAAAGAAAAGAAGAGTTCGACCTAGATCAAACGACGACGGGCTGTTATTTTGATAAGTTCAAAATAACACCCTTTAATGCCAAGGGCCTTCTCCAAAAGAAAAGAAGAGTTTGACCTCGTTCGAACGACGAGAGGTTGTTATGTCGATATGATCGAAATAACACCATTTAAGGCCTTTGCCAAAAGAAAAGGAGAGTTCGACTTGATCGAACGACGACGGGTTGTTATTTCGATAAGTTCCAAATAATACCCTTTTAAGGCCAAGGGCCTTCATTAAAAGAAAAGAAGAGTTCGACCTCGATCGAACAACGACGGGCTGTTATTTCGATAAGTTCGAAAAACACCCTTTAAGGCCAAGGCCCTTCGCCAAAAAAGGGAAGGGTTCGACCTCGATCGAACGACGATGAGTCATCATCTCGATAAGTTCGAAACGACACCATGTTAGATCGAAAACCACCGGAAGAAAAGAAAAATCGGGACTTGTAAGACGAGCACCTATCTTGCACCAAAGCCATGAATAGTTGAAATAAAAGTGAAGCACAAGGCAAATAGCGAAGAAGAGAACTTTCATTTACACAAAGTCGCAGTGCGGGCTATCACCGCTTACATATGGCCCAAACCAACCAAAGAAAAAAACAAACGAACGACAGTCGACAAACAAATGAAAATAAAAACAAACAAGGACAACATTCTTCATTCGGCGTCATCACCGCCGTCACCAGCACCATCACCATCACTACCATCATCACCGCCTCCAAGAGGCTCTCCATTACCATCATCTGCATCCCCATTAGCTTCGAGCATCGCCGCGTCATAACCACAATCGATGCGAGCCTCCCATGCTTTCGCCCGCGCTTCTTCATAAGCAGCCTCAGCCATGGTGCCCGCCTCCCACAAACACTTGTATATATCCCGCTGGACTTCAGTATAAACCTAGAGCTCATGCATTTGGCGGTGAACGGCTGCGGAAGATGACTCAACCTGAGCCAGTAATTGCTCATTTTCTGCCTTCAGAGTCGTGACCTGATCCCCCAGAACCGATGCCTCCTAATCAATCATGTCGATACGCTCCTCGAGCCTCGCCTCCCTGAGGGTAGTTGTCGCTCTCTCCAACTCTTGTTCGGATTGGAGTACGCAGATGGTGTTCTCCAGGGCCGTCGCTCTCGCCAAAGCCTCAGACCAGGCACTCAATGCTCTCCAATCCAGCGACTTTGCTCTCCATCGCAGTCAATTTTCTCATCCACTCCACGCTCATCGCCTCGACCTTGACCAAGTTCTGGTCCATTTCCGACTGCATCGACCTCAACCTACCCTGCAGATGTTCACACTCCGATGTGATCCCTTTACCCAACTCGAGCTCCTTGTCCTTAATTCGAAGTTGCTCCTCGAGTTCGCTCTTGCTGCAGATGGTTTGCATCAACTCCTGGTCCTTTTTCTCCAACTCCTCACCGAGAGCCCGATTATAGGGATCCGTATTCAAGCGCTCATGCATCTCGCAGCACCTGTTGCGGTAGCGACGATATTTCTCCAGCATCTTCAACAAAATCCTTGCTCGTTATACATATGGAAAACATAGAGACGAGGGTAAGACTAGTACTTTCGAGAAGGGCGAAAGTATAAAGCGAAAACAAAATGTAACGTACCCTTAAGCCCATGACGGCCACCTTGTCCATCAACTCAGCATCAGGAACACACCAAAGGGACTCATTCTCAGCTTCAGAGCACAACAGGCTGAACTGCGGTACCAGATACTCCCCTTCCGCCAAGAGATTAACACTAGAAGGGATCTGAAGAGTACGGGCCGAGCCCCCCGCATTAACCACTGAATGAGTAAGACCCTCCTCAAACATTCTAACATTATCAGGGTCCATATCGGACTCAGATTCATAGTCGTCAACCACCACGCCTTTCCCCTTTTATGCTGCTGAAGAGGAAGCACGACCTGCTGTAGAAGATGAGGGATCGTCTGAAATCACGACGGCAGCCCCAGAAGTCTGACTCTCCATCGCGACAGGTTGTTGATCATCAATAGCGGCAGGGATTTCTGATTGATCCAAGACGACAGCACGAGTTTCCAATTGCTGATCTCGATCACCGACAATTCCAACGGTTTGCTCCGCCCCTACGGGGGGAGCCGCAATAACACCCTCTCCAGAGCCCGTCGGGGGAGAGCCATCCAAATGAATTATTGTTGGGGGAGCCGTCTCAAAATCTACTCTCCGTCTCTTCAACGGCCCCTCTTCCTCTCCAGTAGACGGTGACTCATCCGTTGGGTGAACGCCACCAGCCGGAACCTCGTCCTGAGAAGCGGACCTCACTGGAGTAACCAAGGCCGCAGACTCAACTGAAGCAGCCCTCGATTAAGGTCGAGCAATGGGTACTGCGATAGGGTGAGCAGATGCGGCCGGCTGGCGAAAAAGCTAACGGAGGAAACCTCGCTCTCTGCACTTTCCCTGGCAATGATAAACGACACATAAGAGGATGAACAAAAAAAAGAGGGAAGAGAAAGACCAGTAATCAAAGGCGCCATCCCACCTGTAAGGGGCCTGCCTCCGAACCTCTCATGAAAGGCCGACCATGTGAGAATCTCGACTGTATGGGGAAGTATGGCCTCCACCCATTCACGGATACCTTCGACAGGAAGAGGGGGCAATCTCTCAGCTGCAAAGACGAGATAAAATTTAGCACTCGCATAAAACGGTCGAACATTTCACTGACTAAAAACACAAAATTACGTGCAAAGTTCCATCTCTCAGGGAATCCCGTTGGGTCTTCCACAATATGTTCTGTCCGCACATAAAAGTAATTCTCATAGAAATGATGGTTGGTCTTGTCATCCATCTTCACCACCAGACTCCTCGATCCCTGAGGACGCATGTGAATTATCGAACCGCGAATTGTTGAGGAGCAAAGATGCTGAGCATATGGCCCAAAGTGACTTCACGACCGGGGAGTTCCGAATACTTGAGCAGCATAAGGAATAACTTGTACAAATATGAAGAAAGTTTTGTGGGGCACATTTCGTAGAAACGGCAAAAAATCCACCACCAACATGGGAAAAGGAATTGTATACCCTACAATGAAATGGTAGGCGTAGAACGCGCAATACTCGGGATGGTCGAAGTGAACTATGTCGTTCCCCTGCACCAACCGCATATCGACGTAATTGGGGATTCCCCACCTTTTTTTCCACTCTACAATCCCCCTTTCCCTCACAACGGAGGGGACAGGTTCCGGTTCCGCCCCGCCACTAATACTGAAGTCGGTCACCTCTCTCCCGGGGCGAGGGAAGATCTCAACCACTGAGAGAACCTCCTCATCCTCCGCCACATCCGTCCCTCCGGCAACCTGAGCAGGATTTCCGGGTACCGGATTAGCGGCAGGGAGATTGTCGCGAGAAGAATCATCAGCCATTTTCAGCAGAAAGCGCGCCAAAGAAGTAGTAAAAAGAAGAGATGAAAGATTTCAGTGAATAAGAGGGTAAGCAGAAATTCGAGGTATCAGAAAAAAGATATATCTGCAGAACTCTCCCAAGCGAAAGATGAAGTGAGTCAATCGAATGACAAGTTTTCTCTATTTATAAGAGACATAAATCCCCCGAGCACGAAACCCAAGAGTCGTTATTCGAATCTGATAGGGCACAAAATGTTTCAGTCTCCCAGAAATGTGTGTCATAATGATGATAATCACAAACCAACGCTTCAATACCAAACGATGTTTCGGTTACGAAACTGCCGCAACGGTCCATGAAGATCGAAAGAACGCCGCCACTCCGCTAAAAATCCATAGAATATGGTTAAGGAACAGAAGGTTGTAGGCCAGATTTCTCTCGACTTCGTAACGAACATGATCCGTCTGCCGAGTCCGACATAGGACGACCCCGACAGACGGAGGGACTAACTGTATTGGTCAAAATCTGACCACCACGACCAGATTGCCCGACACCCCGCCTCAGTAACTGGGCAGTGAAAGTCAATAGAGCCCACTCCATTTCTCCTCTGTGACATCCGATGAATCGAAAAAGAGTGACACCTAAAATCACGACCAAGACACATTAGTGGCAAGAAAGTGTCGAGTCAAGCAAAGGGTAAAGGGGCCTCGACTATATATAGCCAAAAAAAGCTCTCAATTTAAGGGGGCTTCTCCATTCTCTCGAAAAAGGAAGACAAAAAGCTCCCTTCTTGTATTCTAGAAAAAGAGGAAATGACCTCGAAGAGAATATGTAAATCTATTTCCTCATCGATTGATGAGAAGGGCAATGTCGAATTTTAATAAGATCAATCACATCTCTTTCATCCCATATGCAATTATTATTGTTAACTTTTCGATCCGGAATTAATTATGCTTGACTAAGATTTACCCCTTCATCTTTGATTGATTTGTTCCAAAAAGTTCTAATATCTTTTGAGTCAAACAAGTACCTATTGTCCCTTAAGTTTGTTAAAATTGAGAATCAGAAGTTGACACTCGTTTTTAAGACAAGGATATCTATTTAATTGAATGCTATGAATATGAAATAATAGTATTGAGAATACTAGTTACTGTTCCAGTCAATTGTTTTTAATTTATCTTATGAATAATAATTGGAAAATGAGAAAGTTATGTGATGATAATTGAATTGCCGTTACTTTTGGGCAACCCACTTAGGTGTGGTGTTAAAAGGAGATTAAAAGTGCTCAATTTTTACAAACTTAAGAGATGATAAGTGCTCGAGATAATATATAAAGGACAAATTTAAATTTACCCGCAAAAATAAAGGACAATATTAATGATATTTCATTTCCTCCTCTTCCTTCACTTGTGAGCTATGTTCCACTTTCACCTTGTTCCTTACCTACAGCCTGACAAGCAGCTTCTTTTAAGGTAGCCAACATAAACACCCTTCTATGTGGATGTTTACGTGAAAAGTTGAGATAAGATGAAAAATCTATTAATATACTTGGATACTAGTATTAGAACTCGTGAGATGCGCGAATAATATTATATTAAGTTGCAATGTTGCTTATTTTAGCATTTTAAATCTAATTATCTCAAGAAATTTTCAAAAATATCATATTGCTTCTCTGCATAATGTATCCCAAGAATGAAAACTTATGAAATTAAAAGATACGAATTATATGATCATCAAATAACAATTGGCATAATTAGTGATATGAACCTAAATGTAACACGATTCAAGAATTTATAATAATTAAATAAAATATATATAATAATCTCTTAATTTAAATTACAACAAATAATTTTTTAAATATAATATTTTATCATTTGTCAATTTTCATTACCATCATACTACGTGTCAATCATGAAAGAGCGACATAAATTATCCATATGCAAAAGCACGTTTCTTTAGAATTAATCCGCACTATATAATAATAATTGGATGTAACTCTTAGTTAAGTTAGTTACTTTCAATTATGGCTTGAAATGCAAATAGTTTATGAATAACATTGCAAGAGCTGCACATTTCACTTAATTTTTACAGCAATTGTTTCTATTAGCTACCGCTATACAATTTATTTAATCTCTTAGTTGTATGTATCTTAGTTTATTTCCGATTATCATTCCCTTTTCTTCAATAATCCTTCTCTCTCTTTTTTATTTTGAGTGGAGGAGCGGGGGAGTCAAATATTCACTTCTATCGTCATGATCATATGCACAAATCTAGAACATAAAATTTAAGCATTTTTCTAGTGTTCTATCAATTATATTATATGGAGTACTAATTATTGGCAAAATTCTTATGCCTCTTTGACTTGGGAAAGAAATACCCCTTCCAACTTTCTCCAATTGCAATTTTCCCCCCTTTTACGATGCAAGGTCTATTTTACATGTACCTTATGTTTATCTTATTCCCTTTTTACATCTTATTTTGATATAATATTTTAATTAATTTTTTACTGTTAATGTGTTACCTTTAATCCAAATGGTATCATATTTTGGTCTAAATCATATATTGAATTTGTTTAAAATATAAATGAAGAATTCTTTTATATGTCATATTTTTATTCTAATAATATGAACCATATAAGTAATTACATTTTTTCTTTTTTATTTCATCATAAAATTATGAGAGTTAATATTCATTGTTGAAATTACCTACATAACTAACTAATTTATTTCTAAACTATTAATTTGTTGCATGGGATTTTTCATTATTCAACATTTTGAATATCATAGTTGATTATTATTTATTTATTTTTCTTGGTCATTATAAATAAATTTTCGCTTTTACTTTATTAGTCAAACTCTTTCATTGCTTAACATTATCATAATATTTTACTATTTACTTAATTTGTTGTATTCTTTAAACTAATTATAAATAGAGAAATATTTTTGAACTTTTATATGTAATATCTCTCTATTTAAATACTTATGTGCATTAAATCTGTAAATTTTCTATCTCCTACATTTTCAACTTATTTTGACAGTTTTGAGTGTCATTTGGTATTAAGGAAACTATCTATAAAGCATTTTTCTCAAATTTGAGTTTCATTTTCTATAAATCTTTATATGATTTGCTTACTGCTGGTAGCTATTTTTATTATTTATTCAAATTAATTAATTCTAAATAATATGAAGTTGATTAAATCAATTGTAGGAAGATTATTGCTTTATTATGCAGTGCATCAATCATGAAACTTTGGTTTCACTCCTTTATGGAGATGAGTCAATTTATAGATCTAAGATGTGAACAAAATTCAAAAAAAAAAAAAGAATTCTACTTATGAATCCATTATGTATTAAATAAATCTAAATTATTTGTTTCTTCTATTTGAAGTTTCATATTTTTCATTTGTTATTATTTTTTTAATAATATACGAATAGATATAAATATACATATATATATATTTTAATTTATTTTTTGTAATTATTTTATTATTCAATATCATTAAATAATATATTTGATTATTATTTATTTATTTTTACTACTCTAAAAATAAATATTAGTTAAGTTCACATTTACACTTTTATTTTGTTGTTCAGGCTTCTTTTATCGTCAATGTTAATAAATACTACCTTTAAGTAGCATTTTATCATTTTGTCCCTTTATTTTGGCTTTATCTACATAGATTTTAATGATACAGTCCTTTAAAATTTTGGTTGTGTAATTCAGTTAAAAATGAAATCAGTTAAAATCTATACATTTGTTTCTTTTGTTTGAAGTTCTACATTCTTTATTGGTTATTATTTTCTTTTAATAATATATAGATAGATATAAATATACATAAGAAATTTTATTAAAATAATATTTGATTAGTATTAATTTATATTTATTACTTTAAAATACATATTTTTATCACTTTTATTCTGTTGTTCAAAATTCTTTTATCGTCAATGTGTTATCAAATAGTACTTTAAGTATTATTTTATCACCTTGGCTTCACCTGTAAAGATTTCAGCGACATGGGCTTTTTAAAGTTTAGCATGAATAATTTAGATATACATTTGATATTAATGAAAATACCTATGTGAGCATTTTTTCCATTTTGAGTTTCAATTTCTGTAAATTTTTATATGATTTTCTTACTATGCAGTTGTTTCTACTCTTTATTCAAATTAATTAAATTAGAAAATGCTTCACATGATCTTCATTTTTCTCCCTGCTGGAGAATTTTAGCAGATGCTTTCAGCTTCTCTTTTAGTTCTTCCGTTAGATATTCAATATCCATTGACCGACTCACCAAATTCATTAGCCTATTAAAAGTTAGTATGATGAAAATCACATGCTTGACCCAAAATTGAATTGAAGAGTCAAAACTAAATTAAAAAAATAAAAATAAAATAAGATTTTCAATAAATGGGATTCCATATAAGTTCTATTTCCTTATTTGATAATATCCCTACAAACTCTCCTTAATATTGCCAAGTGGCTTTTTAATAGCTTGCCACTTAGCTTAATCATAAGGCCAATATATATGACGACTTTACTTCTTTAATATATATATATAGATATAGATTGTATATATTCCAAATTCTCACAGGGAAAATATATATTATCTCTTGTGTTGTGTATATTAATTGGTTAAAAGGTCTGAAAATCTATTATTTCCAAGAAATAGGTGTAACTGCAATACATATAGATTTTACTGACCTAAAAAGTACTTTAATGGGTTGTTTGGTAAGTAAGATAAGGATAATAATTTAGAGATTAAATGCAGGATTATTTTACGCATTTGATTGAATTTTTGAATCTGGGATTAAATAATCCCACAATTGGGTTTATTCTATCCCACATTAATGATGGAATAATAATTTGGGATAAACACTAAAATGACAAAGATGCCCTTCTTCAAAGTACTTCCCCGAAGTCTTTTAAACAATCCAAGGTCAAAATTGAAAATTCAAATTTTTTGTAGTGTACACCAAATGCATATTTATATTATATCCTGCATATCCCATTTTTAGTACATTGAACCAAACGTCTTTCAATATAAATATATTTATTAAATAATTTCGTTATTATTTAATTCGTGTATTATAATCCCTTCATTATAGTTCCGAGACAATTTATTTCCCCATCAAACGTCCCCTAATTATTTAGAACCACTTGTCATCAGCAAATTGTACAAAGTTGAATGTTCATAGACTACTCTAGCATGTGTACAATAACTAGACTGGCATTTTATTTTAGAGTAGACCAGCTAAAGCAGAAAGGGTGTTTGTATTTATATTGGATAAAATTATATATGAATGTGGTGAGATGATGGGGATCTTTTCACTTTTAATCAGATTGTTTCACTTTTAATCAGATTGTTTCGAAGCTCGAACCCTATAAAAAATAACCTTTCGGTTGGAAGCGCTTTACTTCCTATAGGGATCTAAAATAAGTGAATTTAAAATATTAAATGATCCTACAAATAATAATATGGTTGTCATTTGTAGGCAGCCCCAAAATTTACCCTCTTGCCCCTACAAATAAAATAACATGATAATTAGCACAAAGTCAATTACTTTCACTGAATATAAAAGCCCTCAACAATATCCAAAACTAAACTTAAAAGTTCAAATTGGATCATTGAATTCTATCTTTGGGAATTACCAATTGGCTTAATCTAATGAACAACAATAATAATATAAATGCTACATAGTGGGTCTGGAAAGAATAATGTGTACGTAGACCTTACCCTTATATATCTTATGAAAATAAAGATATTATTTTCTTTAGAATTTCGGCTCAGGAAAGCATGCGCAGTAATTGGCTTAATCTAACATGGACCAAAAAAATTGTATTCAATGTGTCAAATTGCTCTCCTGCTTTTTCGGTTCTTTATCTCTCGGAGATATTTTTATAACTAGAAAATGGCTTTTCATAATTAAAAAAAAAAAAATCTGAGAGGTCTGGTGGATGGATAATTTGAAAATCTTCCTTTAAATATAGAAAAAATTTCACAAAGAGCCATCTATAGATACCATTTGCTATATTACGGATTATAAATACCTTTTTTTGTGGTTATAAGATGTATTTGGTGTATTTAAGCTATTGTAATCATGAATACAGTAGCAAAAATAGGTGTTAATCAGGGAAGTCCAACTAATCAGTTGTTGTATTCGAGTGTATTCGACTGTATTCATGAAGTGAAACATGGGATTACAGCTGGACAGATTATTGTATTCTTATTGTATTCAACTATATTCACGGCGTGATATAGGGGATTACTCTGTTTTTAAAACGGAAAGTGAATCAATTAATATAATAGACTCCTAATATAACTCAACAAACTCAATTATAACATACAAATTTTGTATTTTCAGTTGTAAAAAAGATTCTCAACCGAAAAATATCCTAAAAACATAGCAATCTTCAGAGAAATTATATAATACATCTGAATACATAAATTATATTAATTAAAAAAAAACATATGAATACATTCATAGCATATAGCGAGACAGTGAATACAATGAAATACATAGAATACAGCGAGATACATTGAAATACAATGAAAAAAAGACAGTGAATACAATGAAATACATGGAATACAACGAGATATATTGAATTATAATGGAAAAAAAGACAATGAATATAATGAAATACATGAAAATACATTGAAATATATTAACAAAAAATAAGTTGCTCAACCCCAAGCTCTGTCGTCTTTGTTCAAGAACAAACCCTAATTTCCGGCGAATCCGTTATAGCAACGTTTGAAGATACAACACGCGTCTTCTTATTTTCATTACCTGTTTTTAGTGATTTGGTTAGGGATTTGATTTGCTTTTAGTAACCTTAACAGAGAAATCTCCTTTCTTGATCTCCTAAAATAACTCATAGCTACCAAATCCACCATCATTGTCCCAATTGCCGCATCTATTGCTATAAACCCTGCAAAAGAGAAATCACCCCACGGTTTTTCAAGAAGGCAAGGGCTAGACAAGCTCTCGAATGCATCGGGTAATATGTGAACGAAACTCGTGGCGAGAATTGATGACAGAGAAATCGCAATTCAAATATTCGATGCAAGAATTGATCGGAATGAAAAGAAAATAGTGTGGGTGAGAGGAATTTTGAGATTGAGCATCGTGTTTTCAGAGAATGGGGGAAGAGAATGGAATGTATCAAAGTAGAGAGAGAAAGAAAATAGTGTAACTGAATAGCGTATTTAGTGGCTTAGGGCTAGGAGGTAACCAAAATTAAATATTTTGCTATAAACCTTAAAAGATATCTATAGAATATAATTTTTTAAATGATATTTATTTAAAATAAATAAGGTGTTAACCTTTGTTATAGGAGGTAAAAATTCCTTAAATGTACGGCCAATTATATCTATGTCATCTTATTCATTTTTAGGATGTATTCTAGGGGTAACAATATTCATAAATATTTGATTGTAAACTTGATTATTATTAATAAATGTTCTGGATCCGCCTCTACAGAATAAAGGGTTAATTTACACGGGGAAAATGCAGAAAACCATGAGCTGGGAAATGAGATAATAAATTCAGCAGTAGTCATTTTTGCATCCCAATGTAATGGACCACTATCACCCAGTTTGAGGCTATTGATATTTGATACCGTGGGACACCTTTCATTTTCCAATCTTTTAACTTTTCGGACCACATTCTTCCCTTCTACTATCTTTTTCAACTGGCCAACATTTTTAGGCATCTAATTCCTAGATTTAGATTGTCTGGATAATGATCTGTAATCTTTGGAATGGTTAGACATTTGGTGGTATTAATGTGAAAGAAACTACAATTTAAGCCAAAACCTTAAGGTTGTGACTGATGTAATCCGGACCCAGAAACATCATAATGTTATTTTATAATACCTTGGAAGCTAATGAAACTATTTTAATAAAATTTAGTTCTCTTAATTCCCGGGTAATTCCATCAAAATTTTGAGTTCGATTTTGCTCTTGATTAATGCTAATAACAATTGCACCGACAGAAAAAAAATTAACTACAACATTGACATCATATTGTATTATGAGCCCGTTTGGATTAGCATTAGGTGCTAAAAATACTTTTAAGGGCTACAGTTATGTGTTTGGGTACAAGTACTGAAATTTATAATAAGTTCCTGCAGTATTTGATAAAAAAATGCTGATAAGCTTTTTTTCTATTAAATGACTTAAATAACCTTAGAACTGTTTACACTTATAAGGGCGTAATTTCTTCAAAATTTTAGATTACAGATCAATTCAAATACAAAATATTCTATTTGTCATTTTATTTTAAATACAACTGTGCTTAGATAAGATAAGTTTACTGATAAATATAATTTACTTTATGATAAGCATATAAGCATAAGTTATAATAATTAATAAATTGACAAAAGTTTTTCAGTAAAAAATAAACCTAAATAGGACAAAATATTTGAAGAGAAACGAACATTGTCGTCATCACCACAACACTTAGAAAGTAATACACCAAAAATTTGATATGTCCTCATATATTACATACATTTCAAAGATTAATACACAATTACATAGATATAAATATGCAAAGAAATAGAGAATTTGTTTATCTTAAATATTCAACGAGAATTGCAGATTTGAAGGGGAGGGGGTTAGGTTGAATACCTGAGGCAGTGAGTATCCATGCAAGAATTTTGTTCTAAAAAGGAATATTTTAAGGATAAAATAGTAAAAATTTTGGTCAAAATTAAAGTGCTTATAAGCTAAAAATTTATAAGTTGGGGTTGACCAACGTATGACTTACTTTTGACTTATAAGCACTTTTAACTTTACCAAATACGTAGATAAGCCGAAAAGTATTTATAAGCTAGTTTGACCAGCTTATAAGCTCGGGCAAACGCTCGTGGTCATGTTTGGGTTTTTCAGCCGCTAATATCTAACTAGTGGTTTTCTTTGCGTAGATTCTATTTCAGTGGGGATCTTTTTGAATCTTATTTACAGCCCGATAGATAATTTAATAAGCTAATATTTTATCTATGTTTCATAATAAAATTAACCAACATGTTTTCTCAATTATGATAAATTGGATTAAATTCTATTTATTTTTTCCCATAGGACCTCACCACGGTATGAGCTAAAATCACTTATTTTGCTTTTTTTACCCCGTAATTCTAGGGAAGGTGGATGTCAAAAGATATGAGATATCCCCCCTACTTGTACATATGACCTTCCACAGTATTCGACATGTATCTATGAGATCGAGCAAGAAACTCTATTAGCCAACTTATGCTCTTAAAGACTACAATACTAAGCCTTTCTCAGTTTTACAAAGAGACTTAAATTCTGGCGAAAATGATCATAACAGTAGTAATAATTTGTGAAGGCAATGATGCATCCATTCTTTTTTAGTAATTATACGCCACAGCGAGATACGAGGCCTTAAAAGGAAATTCTGCGTTCCGATGTCTTAAAAACCTCTTTTAGCATCATCTCGATTTGCATACACAATCCGAGCGCGTAGTCGAAAAGCCTAAATGTGAAAATTTGTGAAAAATTATAAATTTTGACTATAAAATGAATTAATTTGACTTCGATCAACGTTTTGGGTAAACGAATTCGGACCCGTAATTTGACGGTCCCGAAGGGTCCATAGGAAAATATGGGACTTGGGCGTATGCCCGGAATCGAATTCCGAGGTCCCAAGCCTGAGAAATGAATTTTTGAAAGAAATTATTTTCTGAAAAATATAAAGGTTTTTGAAAGTGAAATGTTATGTGAAACATGTGGTATCGGGCCCGTATTATGGTTCCGGAGCCCGGTACAGGTTCCGATATGATTTATATATGTTGTTTGTAAAGTTTGGTGAACAACGGAGTTTATTTGACGTGAGTTGGACTTCCGATTGAAGAGTTATGAACTTTGAGAGTTCTTGATGAAAATGTTGAGTTTTGAGGTTTAATTCATGATTTTATATGCTATTTTTGATGATGTGATCGCAAGAGTAGGTCCATATGATATTTTTGAGTTAGTATGCACACTTGGTTTGGAGTTCCGAGGGCTCGGGTGAGTTTCGGGTAGGTTCCGGGATGTCTTAGGCTTAAAAACATAGTTGTTGCAGGTTCAGAGAAGTGGAAGACCTCTGAACAGACCAGTGCGGTCCGCACAAAAAGGAATGCTGTCGCGGAGGGGCTTGTGCGGCCGCAGTGGATTTTGTGCGGACCGCGGTGAGGGCTTTGCGGCCGCACTAGATTCTGTACGGTCCGCGATGAAGAACATTTCACTGGTCCGATTTTGAAAGCCTATATCCTTTGATCTACAAGAAATGTTGAGATAATTCAAAAATGAAAGTTGTAGCCCTTCGTGTCTAGTTTCCAGAATGGTAAAGAAATCATAATTTGGACATCTGTAGAGAAAGTTATTGCCAAAATACTAAAGCATATCACTGCAGTCCACATGGGAGCTGTGCGGCCGCAGTTAATTTTGTGCGGTCCGCACAGGGGGTCTGAGAGGAGTATATTAAGACGGGATTTTCAATTATTTTTTATTTTTCAAAACCCCAAAAACATAAGAGACGAACATTGGTAAGTGATTTCTAACTCGTTTTCTTCAATCATTAACATTCTTTCACTTGATTTCAACTCAAAATCAATGATTTTCATGAGGGAAAGTGGGTGTTTTGGGTAGAACCTAGGTTTTCAAAAAGATTAGGGATTTGGACCTCGATTTGAGGTCCGATTTCAAAACAAATCATATATTTGGGTTCGTGGGGGAATGAGTAATCGGGTTTTGGTTCGAACCTCGAGTTTTGACCATGTGGGCCCGGGGGCCATTTTTGACTTCTTGGGTAAAACTTTAGTAAACTCATTTTCATTCATTCCAATTGATTCATTTAGTGTTTATTGATGTAATTAAGTAACTTGTGACTAGATACGAGCGAATTGATGGTGGAATCAAGGGGTAAAGCTATAATTGAATCGTGAATTGTCTTCGTGGCATCGAGGTAAGTGTTTGGTCTAACATTAGCTTGAGGGATTAGGAGTTGTGTCCTATTTGCTACTTGCTTCTTGTTGAGTACGACGTATAGGCATGGTGACGAGTATCTATACGTTGGTGTCGAGCATGACCGTGAGTCTTAAATTGCAACTTGTTGCGTTCTTAAATGATACTACGGATGCTTTAATTGATGACTCTCGATATTGAGCAAGGATTAAGTTTGTTTTCGTGGAAATTACTAAGTTTGCGTATTGGTGATAGCTGAAATGGTTAGATGTTGGATTAAAATTGGTTATAGCTATTCCTCCCTTGTCGGAACGTATTTATTTATGCTATCGATTCCCTTGCCGAGATAGTGTAGTTCGTTATTGATCTCTTGCCGGGATTATTGTTGACTGTATATATGGATCGGGTTGCACGCCGAAACAATTATTATATTGGATCGGGTTTCACACCGCAACAAATATTATATTGGATCGGGTTGCACGCCGCAACAGTGTTAAATGATAAGGGATCGGGTTGCACGCTGCAACAGTATTATTATTGTTTTGTTGTAGATTTTAAATCGTTCCCTCATATTTCTCTTAAGTTTCTGTTGGATTTGATATTTTTTCCCGTAGCATGTACCCCCTTCCCATTTAGATTGTTTATTCCTATTTATTTTCCATCGTATATTATATAACTGCACAGGATTATCTGAAATCTGGTCCTAGCTTCGTCACTACCTCGCCGGGGTTAGGCCAAGCACTTACCAGCACATGGGGTCGGTTGTGTTGGTGCTACACTCTGCACTCTGTGCAGATATCGGAGCAACACCGGGACAATAGTACTTGGGGAGCCAGCCTTCAGTCCACAGGGATACCGAGGTAGTCCTGCAGGCATCCGCAGGCCCGGCGTTCTCTTCTATCTATTTATATGTTCTGTTTTCACTTGTTTCCGAGGCAGACTGTATTTCCT
The DNA here is from genome assembly GCF_000715075.1 of Nicotiana tabacum. NCBI lineage: Eukaryota > Viridiplantae > Streptophyta > Magnoliopsida > Solanales > Solanaceae > Nicotiana > Nicotiana tabacum. Next base: position 47,972,475 of record NC_134080.1, on the reverse strand, counting down.
TTTTCAGACACTTGTATGTAGTACTCATAGACAGTCTGTGATATTGTGATATCAATTTCTGGGTAGAGACGTATGTTGCCATTTTCGTACTGATTTTGGTATTATATTAGACTAAGTCTTCCGCTTGATTTCATCTTTCGCTATTATTAAAATGTTGATTACCTGCTAATTCAATTCGTTAAGAAGAGTTAAAAATGAAAAAGATTGAATTTTCTATATTTCGTGGCTTGCCTAGCTTATACGAGTAGGCGCCATCACGACTCCCGGGGATGGAAAATCCGGATCGTGACACCAACACTCTGCACACCCTTGAAGATATCCTCTAAATCATGATTATAAGTGTTTATATATAGCTTCTTAAATGAAGCAAACCCTCATGCCTAAATATACCAGAAATGGAATGATCAGCCAAGAAATAAAACGGCAAGAGATCTGAAACGGCAGCTTCAGATGCAACATATCAGGCATAACTTGGCTTAAAGTTCCGCTTGAAAGTCTCGTGTCTCGTTCCCTGTTAAGTAACAATTCCTTTTTATCCAAGTACGAATATTTTTCACAACAGTGGTGTTCCAAGCAATTGCATTCACATCGACTATTCTTCCGGGTTCCTAATACTTCCAACTCGTAGAGATAACGAATAACTCTGTCCATCACGGCTTAGAAAGATGGAACACCTCGTCTATTCCACTAAGTATCTGCTACTTCAAGTCTGCACAAATACTAGATAACTCTACCCTCCAAGACTTATACAAAGGAAAACAATATCACCCAACTTCCATTAATTAAGTTCTTTCAAAGTGTAGAATATTTCTTGAAACAAAATTAACAACACATTCTAAAGTCACCTAGTGCCTATTAAGGTTGTACTGTGGGCCGATCTGGGCCCAGGACCAGCCCAGGACCGCGGTCCAAACGGGCCTAACGAGCCTAATGGGCCGGTTCAAGTGGGTCTGGGCTTAAGTGGTGCAAAAGCCTGTGACGGGCCGGTTCAACACCAATAGCTCGTGAGCCCGGGACCGGCAGGCGGACCTGGACCGATTCAACCGGACCCAACGGGCTTTTTTTTAAAAATGCCCAACGGCTAGATTTTAAAATCTGACCGTTAGGCTTCAAAATTGGTCCGTTATGCACTTTAAAAAATAGTCATTTGGCCCCCAAACTTTTTATAATTACATTTTTTTCCCAATTCTCAACTATAAATACCCCCCTCCCCCATTCCCCATTCTTTCATTTTTACTCACAAATTTATCAATCTCTCTCTAATTTTCTTCTATAATTGCTTACTTTATTATTGCAATTTCGTGAAAAATTGTGAAGTTGGTGAATTGAAGTATTCAAGTCTTCAACGATATTCAATTTTCAAGAAGTTGTTCGTCAATTCGGTAAACTCGTTCCAACTCTTAAGTTTTAATATTATAGTTTTGTTAGTTTTATTTAGTATAATTATAATTAATATGGCATTTTCTTTGGAAAAAAATTTTGGTGGTAAGGGTAAGGGAAAATCTAAAATTGGTGAATCTAGTAGCCAAGCTACTACTATTCCCCCGGCTCCCCGACCCAGACATGTTACCCGTTCTCCTCCACCTATTATTCTTGATAGTGATAACCCTTGTTTTCAATTTTTCGATAGTCAATTTTGCCATGATGTTGCACCGGGTCAACAATTAAATGAAGAAGTTATGATTGCTCTTTATCCTAATGAAACCATCTTTGAAAATGATGAGGAAAATGATGATTTAGATGAAACGCAACCGGATTTAGATGATACACCTACTAGTCCTGTTAATAACCCAACTGATGCCCCGCCTGACCCTCATGTAGTAACCCCTACTTTTAATAGACAACCTTCTAAACGGCCCGAAACATCTCTTGTTTGGCATTTTTTTACTCAACTAAGAGAACAAAATAAGGCTAAGTGTAAAACTTGTGGGTCTTAACTAGTTCATAAATTTACCGGAGACCGTAGCGATACGGGTAGTTTGACTAGACACATATTGAAACACCCTAGAGATAAAGGTAGTTTTTTACAAATGAAAGCTGCGCAAGAGGGGACAAGTGTAGATAGTACGGTTAACCCTAGTACAGGTTCAAATCTAGTTCAACCGGGAATTAACACTGTTACCGGTGGCATTTTATATTATGATCCAAATAAAGATCGTGAAGAATTGGCAAAAATGGTTACTGTTATGTGCTTACCCTATAGTTTTCCTTCTAACCCTCATTTTGTGCATTATATTAGAAGAGTTTTTAATCCTACTTATAAAGGATGGCCTCGCGCAACCGTAAAGAGCGATATTTATAAATATAAACATGAATATGAACAATATTTGCGCTATTTATTTACTCATATAGATTGTCGCATTGCTATTACTACTGATATTGGTAGAAGTGGTAATGACTGTGATTATCTAACTGTTACAAGTCATTGGATAGATGAGGAGTGGATAATGCAAAAGCGCATTATTGCTTATAGAATAATTAATTCACGCCACACAGGTAAGTTTATTGCTAACACAGTTGCAGATATTTGTAGATATTTTTGCATTAGAGATAAAATTATGTCGGTTTTAATGGATAATGCTTCTAGTAACACTAATGTTATAGGCTTGCTTACAACTACACTAAATCCTGCATTTAGTAATATTTTTCATGTTAGATGTATTTGTCATATTTACCATTTAATCGTCGGTGCTGGTATGAAAGTTTTAAATGTAGAAATTGAAAAGGTTAAAATGGCTCTTAATTGGCTTTTTTATTCAAACCGTAGAAGTAGACTTAGAGACTATTTTTAAAAATTTGATGAATTTGGCCTTAGAGAAAGAAAGGTTCCTAAACCTTGTCCGACTAGATGGAATTACATGTATGAAAGTTTAGTTGTTGCATATGAATATAGGAACCCAATAAGCGTAACGTATAATGCTCGTGTAGATGATGATGATGATGATGAGCACCTTACAAATCAAGATTGGAGTAATGTTAAAATGCTTGTAGACTTTTTAGAACAATTTCATATTGCTACAAATGAATTATCTGGCCAATATTATCTTACTATTTCTAACTGTTTAGTTTATATTGCAGCACTTGTAGATTTATTTACTCAATTTTCAGAGGGTGGAGTAATTTATCAAGAAGCTATTAATTCTATGAAATCTAAGTTTAAAAAATATTTTTTCCATATCCCCCCTATTTTTGGTGTTGTTGCATTGTTAAATCGTACAATGAAATTAGGAAGTCCTCACTTTTGGTATTCAAAAATTTATAACGCTTTATCACTTTCAGCTGAGGAATTTGCTACACTTGGAGATGCAAAAGCCTCAATTAAAATAAATGCTCAAACTATTTATAATGCTTATCAACTTGCCTTAGATCAAGCTAGACCAAATGCTCCAACTCCTACTTCGTCTAGTTCGCAAGCATCTAAAAGAACTGCGGGCCTAAAAGCCCTTAATTCTTGGACGGAGTTCAGGGGTTCTCAAGGTGATAATATTGGTGATAGTTCACAACTAAATGAGCTTCAAGTTTATTTATCGCAGGGACTTGAATCAGAGAATCCCAACGGCTCCTTCGATGTTTTGGAATGGTAAAAGGACAAACAAAAACACTATCCCATTCTTTCAAGGATGGCTCGAGATATTTTAAGTGTTCAAACTTCAACAGTGGCATCGGAGAGCGCATTCAGTCAAGCGAGACTTCAAATCAGTGATCATAGAGCGTCTATGAGGGAGAGCTTGGAAAAATCAGTACTCTTCAAAGATTGGATCCGTTCGGAAAAAAGAAATTTTAGACTTGTAGAATCACAACCGGAGATAGATGAAGCTTATGAAGAAATGCTAGCGGAACTTGCGCAAGATGCTGCTTCGCCCAGAAGCGTTGATGAACAAGCTTCTTTTCCACCACCACCAACGGAAAGTCCTACGAACCTTGAAGGATTTATGAGATTTGTTAGAGATAATACATAGACTAACATGTAACTTGTACTTTGGCACATCTACCTTAGTTTTTTTTTCTTTTTAATAGTGGTATTAGTACCTTGTTGTGCTCATTCCATTGGGGGAGGAAGACTAAGAAAGATATTGGCATTCTTTGTTAATGTCGTAATAGTAAAATATATAAGACATTCCCTTGAATATTTCTTTGCAATTTATTTTGTGTTTAAATTTGATATAAGGCAATATATATTACATAAGGCAATATATAATTATATATACACATAATACACCCTTATATATACATACTATATATACTATATATATTTATATAGCTATATATAAGCAATTTATACTAGTATATACATATATAGTTTACAAGAAAGTGCCTTACATAAAAAAAATTTAAAAAGAATAGCCCGAAACAAAAAACGCCTGTTAGGCCCGTTTAGGCCCGCGGGCCCGGTCCATTTAGCCCGGGACCATGTGGGCTTAGGACCACCGTGGGCCGGTTCCACACATTGGGACCGTTTGGCCCGACACCGCCTCAGCCCGGCCCGCCTCAAGCCCAAGCACGTTTGGCCCGGCCTGTTTAGGCCCATTTGGCCCGAGCCACAATACAGCCTTAGTGCCTGTGAAGGTAAGATGCATATTCCTCTGCGGCAACATTTCCTGCAGCTTTACCAAGAGTATAATAGATTGCTGATGTGATTTCTGGAATGGCCAGCATCCTCAAGAAAGGTCTCAACAACCAACAGCAGATCTCATCTTCCATCAATTTACTGAAACCAAATCATGCAGTCAAAGCATAATTAGCACATAGAACATCAGTTTACACAAATTTATGCAAGCAGGCAGTTAACAACATATCCTTCCACCATATGACTGAGATTGACTTCCCTTTAAATGAAACAGACAGTAATTGAGAGTGGAGTCTTAACACCATAATCTAAGACTACACAACCAACTACATCTGCAACCTACATAGAAAAAAGCAGACCTAAACCACCAACTATGACTAAGAACTGGACAACATAGCAACCTAGAAACAATACCTATGACCTTTTCAAGCTTCTCGAAAAGAGATTTCCTCAGATTAGAAAATGATCTTGTTAATAATTCCCTGATTAAGTGCGAGCCCAGTGACCTGACAATCAGGTGCGTGCTCTCTTGTTGCTGCAGGCGGGGCATTTGTACTGCTTGATATGTTCAGCCCTAGCTGGAGTGATCTTAACGCATTTCCCGTGGAACCATTTCTCACATATGTCACAGCAGATCCAGAACTCGTCAGATGCGTAATTCTCACCACATGCACCACATAGTGTTTCTCCTTGCTCGTCATCTTCCTCCTCTTCCAAACCATCTTCATCCTCATCTTTCAGTTGTGGCCTTGAGTACTTGGGTGGCGGTTCAGAGCCACGCTGTGCCACCTAAGAGCAGAATCAGATTATGTAAAATAGGCAAAGTTAACAATAAATCCACAAACAATTCTTAGAATTCATATCAGTGACAACAGAATAAGCAAGTGTCAAAGGACAAGAAGTACAGAGGGGGAGAGAGAGAGAGAGAGAGAGAGAGAGAGAGACCATAATACTTCAACTTCTTGATTATCAGGAGATCTTAGTGTACCAGGAGATGTTCCCGCGTTTTACATACAGATGGCTGATGTACTCAGCTGAAGGACTGTTAAGTGGGTAGGAGTACTCGACCTTTCAAAGCTTTGGTTGGAAAAAGTAACTAATTGCAAATTTGAAGGAGATAAGGTGTCAACCTTCTAGCTAGATAGGGCCTATGCATCACAAACCTCAAACAGGATAGGAGAATTAACAGCTACTCAAAGACCTAAAGAAGATGTTTCTTGTTATTAGCATCTGTCACTACTAATGACTACAACTAGAAGTGAAGAAATTTTACTCTCTTAAGTAGAATCTTAATGTACCAGAGAGCATGATTCTACCACGATGTTAAACCTGAAACATAAAATTGTACACATGCCCAAAGAATGTTACCAGCACCCCAATGATTCAAAAATCTAAAAACCCTGAAATTTGAATAGAATTGTCTGAAGACAGCTGAAATAACCTGTGACCAAAAACATAGATCTTCTTCAATAAGTACCAAAATCATAAACCTAAAACTTAAAACCCTGTTATCCAAGAACCTTAAGTGAGTGAACAGGCAAATAGTGATGCCAGCAAACACACGACATACACGTATAGCTTCGCATTCATTCGAGGAACAAAGGAAAAAGGAAAAACTTCCAATGGTCAGGCTAAAAGGGAGAATGGGATGAAGAAACTATAAAGATCCTTTCCTTACCTTGGAATTTGACTTGGACTTGGTGCTGCCGTGGTTTGACATTGATGATTTCTCTTTTGATTGTTTCTTGGCTGTCCCAGACACAACCTCAAAAATTGTGGGAAGATCGTTTATCATATTGAACAATCTTCTCCTGCAACCCAACATAAATGGCTCCTCAGAAAATATGGTAAAACTGAAAAAGAAAAAAAACAAGGTAGTATGCAAGTTATATTATGTCAAGTTTATGTGGACAAGATTGTTATTTTAGCTCGGGTTGCATGTAACTTCCTGTCATTTCCCAGAACTTATTTTTAGGTCATTCCCAGGTAATAATGCTGTAATATATATAAAGTGTTGCAACATAGAAAAATGAAAATTACTTTAAGGAACAAAGCAACAACGTAAATAAGCATGGGAAAAGAAAGCAGTGCACATTTCATAAGTACAACATGAAGCAAACAATAAGTTTTATTTAGGATGCCACAAAATCAACAAATTGAACTGTGACATTCAACTATGATAACCTTCTATCGCCTTTTTGGACAGGAGCCACCACTCTAAGTACTACTGGATATTTTCTATGTTCCTTGGGATAAATTCTCCTTGACAGAGGTTTTTGTACTTGTACCTACACATTAACTCTTTATGTTAAACTGTAGTACCGGTCATCGGACCCACTTTTATATTGTCTCCTGAAATATCTGCTTATTCTGCATGTACTTTCAAGTTTCAGGGTCACCCGCTCGAATGATAATTACATGAAAAACTATCATTGTAGTGCCCTCTGATAGTGGGTACCTTCATTAATACTCGAAATAGAAAATAAAGTAGTCACTGCTGATTTAGACATAATTTACACTCTTATGAAAATACCTGTTCCTTGGCACAACTGGCTTCAACGGTGGTCCATCACCTATTGAGATGAGGCGAAGACAATTTTATAGGTAAACTTGCAATATTCATAAATTATCTTTCATACTTTATGAGTAATAAATCTTACATAGCATTCTACTTGCTCACCACTTCGAGTTCAATATTCTAATTGTTATACATATGATGATTTTATGTCACTGCAACAACTTCTTTTGATTGGTTAGCCTACTATAATAAATTGAGTAAAAGCATAATCGTACTCTTAATATGCAGCAACAGCATATTATAGAAAACCAAAAGCTCTTGCTCTCCCTACCACTAGTGCCATGTATCATGAAACAGAAGTACAAATTCAATTAAGTAAACTCTGGCTATTTTACTAACTAACTTGCCATAAGGAATAATGAAAATTAATGTTATCCAAGAAAGGGAGCAATGAGAAGATAAAGAATTGCTCGTCTAGAATATCCAAATATTTAAAAGGAAAACTAGGCAAGGCCATCATCTGAATTTGAGTCAGCAAAAGAAGTAAACAGTTATGTAATATCGTGAGATGATATTGTACTATCATGAGATGAAATTGTACCCAAATGTGGGAAGTAAAGGACAAGCTAAAATATATAGAAAACAACCATATTAACAAGCTATATACTCATAAAAGAGTAATAGATAAAACAGTAGAGGACACAGTTAAAAGCGTGCCAGTGGAAAACTCAAGAACTATATGTAAAACAGTAAAAATGTCGCCTTTTAGGTTCTTGCTTTACCCTTCAAAACAAGGTTTTTCCAACTTTACAACAGCTATTAAAGCTCCAATTTTCAATTTAGATAATTGATTTTAGCTAAAAGAGATGAAACTAAAGAGAAAACACAAAACATACCTATCAGCTCTATCGAAACCAAACCTAGCACCAAAATAAAATGCAACAGCAAGTAACCATGCATCACTATGCACAGCAACCAAAGATAGCCAGTCCTTCTCTTGCATGCCATCACGGGCAAAGTTAATTCCAAGAGCAGGCTCTGGAAGCTCTGGGGGCACTTCTTCAGCTGGTAGATTGACTTCCCACTGTTCACTTGGAAATCCATATAGGCAAAGATTTTCCTTTTCTGCAATTCAATGAGAGCTGAATCATAAATTGTTTCCTTCAAAATAAAATGTTCAGCTTAGGGCCCCGGGATATATAAAATTCAAATATTTCACCAGATGGGAAGGTAAATCAAGACATCATGCAATCAGCAAGAAGAGTTTGAAAAATCCTCAAAAAAACTGCAGGAGACAACTTCAGAAGAGTAGTGAATATATTAATGCAATTATGAGCAAGATATGTGCCATTAGCACTGACTCAAAAAAATAACAGAGATAATATGACACTTCAATCAAAAATCAATTTCGTCATGTTTGAGAAAGAGAGAAGAGTAGAGGAAGAGAGGGAGAGATAAGAGAGGAGCCAAAAATATATCCTTCTTCCTTCAAATAGCAAAATGGTGACTTGCAATTTTGTACAAGATGAAAACTGCTCGTCAGACACGCTAGATGCTTGAGTTGCAAGTATTTGCTTAGATAAGGAATGGCTCAAAACTGTAAAGGTTTGAGATCATATTCACAACTATTCATGACAAAACGCAATTTGAACACATGAATCCGCAACAATTAATTTTGGCATACAAAAGGAAATGGAAAAATACACCGAGAATTTGAACTAACAAAAGATACTAAAGGCTGTGACCACAGAGGCAGGCAGATCTGGCAGGTTGGAGGCTGCAACCTCACTGCTTTATAAAATTGTGCTAATTATTCCCTTCTAAAGTTTGAAAAGTTTGAATATACGTTTTAAAAATAATTTCCGCCCTAACTTCACGACAAATATTTCCTTACATTTTTTCCCATGAAAGTTCTCCACATACAAATCTTGTGTCCTCCCACGGCTATGCACGAGTAGAAGAAAACTATTATGTACCAACATTGTCTCACTCATTCAGCCTACTACTAAGATTACAAGCAGCAGTACTTCATGATTCCAACCCCAACTTTAGAGTACTAAAATAACCTTGAATAATCTTACAATTCTATAATGGCACCTTTCCACCAACTACAATAAAAATGAAAATCATCAGTAAAATGTGATAGAAGAAGGAAGGCATAACAGATTAATTAGAATTGTAAAAGTGGTAATTGACTAATTGCTAATTATTTCATCATAAAATAAGTCATACACAAAGCCATGATGCAAATGACAGGATTCAGCACAAACAGTATGAATCAATCAGTCAGCTGTGCCTCAATTTAGAAAGGGTGGCTATATCAATCCTATGCATCAATGCCACTCTAATAAGACCTATTTTATTCTAGTACTGACTATTTTGTCTTCTAAGGCAAATTAGAGATTCTCCAAACCAGAAGTTCTCTAAATCTTACACTTATCTCTATTAGAGCTAATCGAACTAAGAACGCACCTGGAAAACAATTGGAACCAAAGTATAGCAACAAAAACTAGGAACCAAAGTATAGCAACAAAAACTAACGATTAATTCCATCTAGCTGTGTAAGTACAACCCTTAATTTAAATTTTCGGCTATCGTATCACGTAAATGGATCTTTTGCTTCCATTACATTCTGCTCTTAGCTAAATCTGCATTGATTTTTGTCTTCCCCTTTTTGTTTTTTTTAAGGTCTACTTCATGCCCTTCTAACACCTTCAATCACCACAATGCTGTACCTAGAGACTGGTGCACCAAGACGTCTATGTAGGACAAGGTTAAACCATCTCAAGAGCCCTCTCCTCTTGTCGTGCATATAGTTTTATTGCACCATTAAATGTGATAATCTCTAATGTTGTCTAATTTTGTAGACACAATATCCAAATTAATGCTCGTACTTCTATGACATTTATCTTATGGATATGTTTTGTTTTGTTAGATATTTTCCTAACACATAGCAATCATTATTTCAACAATCTTAATTAAATTCTGTGTACCAAATCACACCCATGCACCAATTCATCATACCTCTTACCCAACTAAAGTAAGGTGCAGATATAGTACTTTTTTAGGTGAAGACATCCAAACGGATTCAATTTTCAGAAGATTCATAAGAGTTTTGACTATTTTACTTTAACGACCAACCTACCGAAATCCTCCTCCTTTCTTAGACCTAGGAATGACTTTGCTAAGCTAAGACAGGTGGATAAGCCAAAAAACATTGAAGGCATAAATATACAATCTAATTAGCCAAAACCATTAGAAAAATTGCAGTACTACATAAAAGAATAACAAAGCATTACAGCTACCAAAGCCACAATAACTCCACCCATTAACAGCATATAGCAGATAAAAGGAGCAACAGACGAGTTCGTTTTTACCTGGGTCGCACTGCTGATAAAATTCTTCGACATCTGCAACATTTACATCAAAGAGAGTAAATCAGAATCAAAATATCACGAAACTTGAGCAAAATCCAAGTACGACCCACCAAAATTAAAGAATAAAAACCCCAAGGAAGAAAAAAAAAGACAAATATTAATGGGAAATGGGCAAAATTGAGTTTGTTACCAGTAGTAAGAGCTTTAATAAGGCCAGCTCTACGACCCTTGAAATCTCTAAAAACTTCTTCAACTGTTCGAGGATTGTACTGTTGACCACCTTCCATCCCTTTTGTATAAATTATTATCTACAGAATGCAGAGAGGCAACTGGGAGTTGAGAGTGAACAAAGCACAAAAAGAGAGAGAAGCTGTTGGAGGGAAATGAAAAAAAAAAATGAAAATATATAGGGGGGTATTTTGATATTTTGACCAAAAACGGTGAGGGAGAAGAAAGGCGACTTTTTTTAGTTCTCATCTTGTGTCCGTATATTTATTAGGGTCCGATTAAATTTGAATTTGTGTTGATAAGTTCCACATTAAGAGTAAAGTGCTTCCTAACAAAAATGATTCCATAACCAGGGCCTCGAATCCAAAAACTCTGATCAAGGATAAAGTCACTCCACCACAACCCTTGTTGGTGACTTGGGCGAGTTGCAACTTGCGAGTATTGACGGAAAGACAACTAATTGGATTTGATAGAAGTGTGAAAAATCCGGATGACATTTGTTTGTATTGCTCGCAGATAAGTTTGAACGGTATTTGAAAATTAGAATTGTATTTGGATATGAATATAAGTTTTTATTATTTTTTAATTTTTATAAGTTATCTGAGTGAAAATTTTGATAAATGAACTTTTTGAATTTTTTAAATTTTCGAAAAATTCCAAAATTCATATTCAAGTGAAAATTAAAAATATTATGGCCAAACACTAATTTTGAAAATATATATATATATATATATATATATATATATATATATATATATATATATATATATATATATATATAATGAAAAAATTTGCATGGCCAAACGGGCTTTTTTTATTATTTTTTGAATGTTTTTTTAGTGTGTGTGTTAGTAGATTAATAACGGACATATAACATGAGTAATTATCCAGAAACCTGATTTGTTAACGTCACAAAATTACATGAATAACATGTTATAATAAATTAATGGCCAAACCCATAAGAGGCCCCTTTAAGTTGGCCCAGCTTTTCATTTTGGCACCCCAACTTAGACCTGTTCCATTTTGACACTCGAACCCCTTATCCAATGTGCCATTTAAACACAAAACTCTGACCTGTCACATTGAGTGAAGTTCGTCGCCCAAGTCACGCGTGAGACTGAAAAGACTCCCTGCCAATGCAATTACTTATTACTGTTTGAGCCCCATTTATACCCCCACTTCTTCCTTCCCTTTCTCCATTATCAGTTGTAAAAAAGCCCTAACTATCTATAGATCCATCTCCATGAATATTCTAAAGGCTGCTTCTTTCTATAATTTTCTACAGCTTAAGTTGAGATTAATAGAAAAGTAAACCTCCACCTTCTTCTTTTTCTTCTGTAATTTCTTCTGTACTTCTTCTTTTTTTGTGATTTTGAGCTTGAATTCCATAGCCATTGTAGCTATGTCGGAAGGAGCAGAAAGTTCCCATAAAGGATTGGGTATCTGTTTTTGTGGTTTTAATGCGAAATTGAGAATTTCATGGTCTCCTAGAAATTCAGGTCGACGGTTTTATGGTTATAAATTTGACAAAGTAAGTATGTCATCTATTTGCACTTAAATCTGATAAATTGTTGATTTCAATTTGATAAAACAATATGTTTTATCTTGTTTTGAAGGATCGAGGTGCTTGCGAGTACTTTAGATGGTATGACGAAGATTTTTCCGATCAAGCGAAGAGGACTATTAATGGTTTACTGAAAAGGGTCAAAGAAAATGATGCAAAATTGGCTCGGGCAAGAAAGAAATGGATTTTTGTGTTTGTAGTTGTGTTCATCGCATGGAATTGTTTGGTTGTTCCTTTCATTTTGTTGAACATGGTAGTGTGAATGTTAGTTTTTGGTTGGATTTTATGTACTGATTATGGGAATATTTTAAGAAGTGGATTGTGATCAACTCAGTCGGAACAGACCTAAAATCCAGTCTTTTTATTCCTTTCTTGATAAGTGACTTAATAATTCAATCTTTAACATAAACCATATCAAGAATGGAGGAGAAAATACTTTTTTTACAAATTCAAACTTGTGTATCTAAAACCAAGTAAGATCACAAAACTTCATCAACATTAAATCGAGAGTAGACAGCAACCAAACAACATTTTGAAAGATGATGGACAATTGACTATATAATACCATTTCTAAGTATTACAACGGAACAAACCCTTGCTTTTGTTTTTCTTTTTTGATAGGCAATAATGAAAATAACACCATTGGCTCACTTGAAAGGAGAAAATTTGACTCTTACTACAAACAAACATTTAACACATTCCTATCAAGTCATGCAACTAACGAGCTTTTTTCTTGGATTCAATTTCATGGAACAAGCTCAATAGCTTAAATAGAACAGAAACATAACAGAGAATTCCAACAAATCTGCTTAAACATAACAGAATTCCAATACATATCCAATACCAAAAAACATTACCAATACCAAGAAACAGAATTCCAACCTTTAAACAAGGGGCTGCTGTGTTACATATCCAATACCAAAAAACATTAAACAAAAGATTCAACAACCTTGACGTAACTAGTCCTACGACATTAACAAAAGACTTCTAAAGCTGGGATTCCTGGTTGCACTCCATTGGTTGACTTGAAGTCCTTCGATTTCTAGTTGCACTCATCCTTTGAAGCTGGGATGTTGTAACTGCTTTTTTTTCCTTTCCATTTTAGGCCATTAGGCTTAAATCCAATATCAATGTTTGTTGCAGATGCATCTCTAAATGTACCACATGCTATAACTCTTTCAGATGATGCACCAGGCTGCAAAATAGTAAAAGTTGCAATTGATTATAAAAGAAAGAAACAGAGGTATAAGCCTCTTTTAGAAAGGTGCACCAGCTTACATTCAATATGCTTCATCCAGTCATTGTGTCTTGATAAATGCCAAAACCTGTTTGTCTAGGCCTTTTATACCCTGTTGCTTGATGAGTTTCATGTGCTTGTTGTAAGTTTGAGACATTGCTAGTAGCCCTTCCTCCAATAGCAGCGGCAACAGATCTAAAATATCCCCTTCCTATGCCTAGACCTCTGCCTCTTCCTCTTGTGGTAGACTGACTTTGACCACATCTTCTTACAGCTGGAGTATCTTCACAAATTGAAGATGGAATGCTAGGCATGGTTGTTGCAGTAGTAGTTGGATGACTCCTTTGAGTTGGATTACTTGCTTGAATTGTATCTCTCATTGAAGGCTGAAAGAATATACAATAGTTAGTGTACATTAAATAATGCTAAAAAGGACTCAAAATATGCGTGGCTTACCTCAGATTTGCAAGCAGATTTGTTATGACCCAACTGGTGACATTTTGAGCAAGTCATATTCACTCCTTTCTTTGATAATTTGCCAAATTTTTTTCTTGGCTTATCCTTTGCCCTTCTCCTACACTTTTTAGGTCTCCCTGGCATCGGTTTTGGTTCAGGTGGCTCAATTGAAGGATTTTCTGATTCTGGCCACATCTTCATACTGGGCATAGTTTGTATAGAATATTGGTAAGCTTTCAAGAATGTGGCCTTTCTGTACCAATGCTCTACCAAGTCATCTAGATTTTGTTCTATGTGATATAATGCACAGACAACATGAGGACAAGGAATTCCTCTTAACATCCAGCTTCTACAAGTGCAAGTCTTCCATTGTAGATCAACAACATGTTTAATATCACCATCACTAATCTCAAAACCATCATCTCCATTCCAAAGCACTTTACACCTCCTAGAGGCATCTTTATTTTCTTCTAATGTCATTCTTGCTATTGGGGATATATCTGTTATCCATGTCTCAGCAAATCTCCTCATATCTGCATGCCTAGTCATGATTTTGCACCTTATTTCTTCTAACATAGATATAATTGACTTATGCCTAGGTTCTACTATCCAGGAATTAAATGTTTCACACATATTATTTTTAACAACATCACACTTAGACACATTACTGAAATAAGCCCTTACCCATACCTCTTTGTTGTAATTGTCACACCTCCTTTTTCGCCCGCGCCCCCACAAAAGGGCGCGGAAGAGAGTTTTTTTCAATTAAAGGACAATCGAAACGGGATTTATTTATTTATTTCAGAGTCGCCACTTGGGAGATTTATGGTGTCCCAAGTCACTGGTTTTAATCCCGAATCGAAGAAAAGAGTGACTCTGTATTACAGTCCGCAAACCAGAAATCCGGATAAGGAATTCTGTTAACACGGGAGAAGGTGTTAGGCATTCCCGAGCTCCGTGGTTCTAGCACGGTCGCTCAACTGTCATATTTGGCTTATTTATCTGATTTTTTATTCATATTGAACCTATGTGCAAATTTAAACTTTTTACCGCTTTTATTATTGTTATTTTTCAACGAGAATTGCAACGTCGTGAAAACACATCTCGAACCACGTCACATCAATGCACCCATGGTTAGAGACACATTTCGACTTTGTTGAGATTTGGGTTTGGGTCACATAAATGTGCACCCGGGTTTAAGAAGGTAATGTTACTTAAAGTACGCGCCTAAAGAGACTAACGCATGGTTATTTTGGGAAAAGGCCGTGAAGTTCGCTAAGCGGCCGATCCCGAGTTCTAAGTAATTAATACATATATGTGTGAGGGCCCCGCAATCTATGCGTTTTGCTAGGCGAGGTTCATCTCATTTATTTTAAAAGAACAATCCTAAAGTGACTACATTTTCTCTATTAAATTTGTCTCTAAAAAAAAGAAAAATTCTAATTAATTACATGCTTGAAAAGGCTGCTACTTATTTATCGGATCAAGACAAATGCAAACTGAAAATTGCAATCGAGACAAAGGGAGATTGTTTCATGCCTTATTCTATAATTGAATATTACTAAAATTGAAATTATAAATAGAATACGGAATTTACAAATAATATTACCAAAATAAACTAATTATCCTCTAACTAATTTAAACTCACATTGTTAGATGAATTGAACCGTTGGAATTAATTGTTTACAACTATTTGAAACTGGAATTAACCTTAATCACTAATGCTTATTCGAAAGTTTGTTAAACTTAATCGTTAACTCGTCTTGTTTGAACTCAACTCATACCTATTGGATTAATGATCTTAGCAATTACTACTACGATCCTAACTTAAAATATAGTGGACCTACTGATTCTACGAAATTACTGGCCATTTTTTATCCTGCCTAATATTTACAGATCTCCATTACTAACATGATTAGAAATTCACAAGCTTTGACTCATTTCTATTCCAGCTAGCATGAATTCAGAATTATATTTCACTAATTAAACTAAATCAAAATAATTTCCAGTAATGACTATCTATCAATTCATGTACCCATAGGCATATAGAAAACAGTTCAAACTACTTAGAAAAGTTCTAGCTACAGTCCAATTTTCAATATAGTTGTACAATGTAAATACATGTCTAAGATGAGCATAAATATATACAATATTTCCTAATGTACATTCTAATACATTAATCGAACACACTTTAATAGGCAATCTGTTAAGCCTTTTAATTCAGCATTTTTGCAGTTTGAAATCACCTCAGAACTAATCTCAGAAATGTGTACCTGGAAAGGGACCACAAGGAAAAGGAAGAAAAGGATCAGCAGGAGCAGTAGCAACAACACAACAACAGCAACAGTAACGGAAACAGAACAGTCCAGTAACAGTGTTTAATGAAACCAGCAGAATTCCAGCAACACCCCAATGAAACAATAACAAATAACCAACCAAACTCAAGGAACAAACCAAACAAAAGTCCAGAAATACCAACAGCAATCAACGGGCAGAAACAAAGTGAACCTTTGTTTTAGGTTGAAAGACCAGTTAATATTTAACCCTTAAATTCTGACTCTCTATATTCATTGTATTCAAAGTGTATATCGGGTGTATACTACTCTCTCTTTAGATTTCTAGAATGTTTTTTCTGTTCCGAAAAATCCCCAATTCTCTCTTAATGTTCAGAAAATCCTCTCCTCTCTCAAAAATTCTCCCTTAATATTCAGCCAATCTCCCTTTACTTGTGTCAAGCTCTCCTATTTATTTACAAACTTGAAGCATTTAAACTAAATCTCACCATCTTCTACCCATCCCCCTTTTGAATCCCACTACCTAATGTTTTGTCCCCCACTATATTAAACAATATATCAATTCCCACTAACACATATCTTTTCCTTATTTAATTCCCTTATTGCCCCACTACCGCATGTTTTGTCCCCCACTATATTAAACAATGTATTAATTCTCCACCATTATGTCTTGTCCCCCACTACGTGTTATTTTATGTATTATTTTAATATTATTTAATACTTAGTGGACAGAGCACTCATTAATTATTTTTAAGACTCATTTAAAATCCCGAAAATGCCCCTGAAACTACTGAAATTACCATTCTACCCCATCAGCTATATCCAATCCTCCTAAATCAATTAACCAAACTATAGCAACTATAACCAATTCGTAATCAAATTTCATCAACAAATTTAAGCTAGAAACTCAGATTATGTCAAATATCATCACAACAAAGACTAAGGATTCAGGGAACCAACCATATGATGAACAATAAAGAAACAACTGAAATCATTTTGACTGAACAATATTTTTTTAACAACAAACATACTTTCAGATTCAATAACATTAACAAATTAAACATAACAAACAAGTAGATTTAAATCACTAAACTCAAAAATCAATTGAACTTCAAATTAAATCTAACAACATTATAACCAACACACTTCTATATTAAACTAAACAAGAACAAATGAATAAAACAAACCGAAGAAATAATCAAGAAATGAATCAAACATATACTGATTTCAGATATGAGAATATCAAACAAAATACGGACAGAAATGAAACTTAAACCAACTAACCGGAAATGAACAACGACGAACTCGAACAGAAACGGAAAACTCGAACCAAGACTGCCAACGACCTCGACGTGAGATGAAGTTGCTGCTGGTAGACGACCTCGACGATGGTTAACAACGAGCTGCAGTTGAGTTTCCAGGGGTGGTCGTTTGACGATGAAACTGGACGGAAATGGTGTTTGCGAGGCTGTGCGATGGGCTGAAGAAGGAATCAGCTGTGTTTGGTGTTATGGTTGTTTGGACGTGAGGCTGTGTGTATGTGTGTGTTGAGGTAAAGCAGTAGCAGTGGCTACTGGACATGGAGCTGATGGTGGTCGTTCATGGTTGAGCTCGGGACGAAGAAGAAGAAGGAGCAGCAGCCATGGGGAGTTGGTCGTCGATGGCTGTTCGTGGTTGGTCGACGACGTTGCTACTGGTGGACGATGGAGGCGACGTTCATGGATGAAGTTGTTGTTGGTGGACGACGAGGCAGCGTGACTGGTCGATGCAGCAGCGCTGCTGGTCGTCAATGGCGGATAGGGGGGGGTCGTTGGTGGCGATGGACTGGTTCGTTTAGTTGAGGGTTGGAGTGGCTGGACGATGGTTGTTTGGTCGTGAGCTAGGTTGGTCGACGACGAGGGGGGTGGTTTGTTGGGTGTTGAAGACGAAGGATCTTGGGCAGTAGCTGCCATGGAGGCGAGAGGGCAAGGGCGTGAAGGGGAAGGGGCAGCCATGGGAGGGAGCTTGGTTTGGAGAAGGAGAAGAAGAGAGGGGGGCGGATAGCTTTAGTTTTTTTTTTTAGGGTTGGGAAAAATAAAAAAATGAAAGTGAGGGGGGGGGGGTTGGGATTAGTTTGGGTTATGGGGAGGACTGGGTCGGGTCGACCCGGTGGGGTTATTTGGTTTGAGCCTGGTTGATTTAAATTAAAAGGTGGCTCAATCCGATTTTCTTCTTCTTTTATTGCTTTTTTTTCTTTTATTTTTTCTTAAACTAAAACTAAATTCTAAAAATCCTAAATTATCATATAGAACTAAATTAATTTATAAAAGTGCAAATTAACTCTCAATAACAATTAACACATAATTAAATAGCAATTACGATAAAATCACACAATTTGGACATTAAATGCTAAAAATGTAACGTACATTATTTTTATGATTTTTTTTGTTCTTGTAAAAACAAACTTAATTGCTCCTAATTGTAGAATTAAATCCTAAATGCAAATGCGACATATTTTTTTATTTTTTTTATTAATTTAACAAATAAACATGCATGGATAAATACAAATAATTATTGAAAATGCCACGAAAATTCTAAAAAGTTGCACACAAAGGAAAATTATTTTATTTTGAATTTTTTGGGAGTAATTCTCTCATAGTGTAAAAATCACGTGCTTACAGTAATCTAAAGCATCCTCACATATGTTTCTCCCTAGCATTGACAACCATGCAAGCTCATCTTTAAACTGGACAACAAATGATGACTTGGAACATTTCCAGAATTGCATCCTTCTTTCTTCACCTTTCCATTTTTTAGCCTAGTTGGACCATATATGCCTGGCACACATTCTGTGCTCTGCCATGGGCAGACAATCCTCAATTGCTGGAATCAATCCTTGCAACAAAAAATACAAGATATTGTTTCAATTTCATATATAAATACAAAATAAGTAAAGAAAATTACTATTAAGTAATCAACAAAATATACCTTTTGACTATCTGATATTACTGTTAAGTTTGCTCCATCTCCTAGCTCCAAGTCAGCAGCCAAATATTGTATAAACCAAGTCTAGGAATGTTTTGTCTCTTGGTCGACAACTGCTCATGCTATTGGAAACATTTGATTGTTCCCATATTTTCCAACAGCTACCAACAATTCACCTTTACATAACCCCTTCAAGAAGCATCCATCAAGACCAATGATCCTCCTGCACCCTTCTAACCATCCCCCTTTAAGAGCATCAAAACATACATAAAAGTAGACAAATAAGTGCTTCCCTAGTGTAGTCTCACAGTCAGTCCTAATCAAGCAAGAACTCCCTGGATTTGTCCTCCTAATTATGTCAGCATAAAATTCTAGTTTCCAGTCCCCCATATACTCCTGTATTACAATAGCCTTAGCTCTGTATGCTATAGTCCTTCTAATATACAAACCCAACTTCTTCCTAACCCATTCCTGAATCTCCCACAATTTGATGTTTGGCTGTGATACAATTCTATCCTTAAATTTATGAGCAATATATTTAGAAGTGCACAACTTATTTTTGTTTTTTGTGGCACACTTATGCCATGGCGATACTTTTTTACCATAAAATCCCCAGAATCTCTGTCGGTGCTTGCATATAGCTCCCATTTGCACAAACCCTTACTTTTGCACTTAGCTCTAACTCTATGTTTCTCATTAGGCTTAAGTATGAGCTGAACTTTGTTTTCAACAGCATAAGATTGAACAACCTTCCTAAACTGAAGAACACCTTCAAAGACCATACCAAGTTCAAAAATAGCCAACCAGCAGTCTGGGTCATACTTGAGCTTTTTACTACTCCTTCTAGCTGGTAAGTCAACACCAGGTTCAGCTAGCACATCTAGCTCATCTTGACTATCATCACTTTCTATATCACTACTACCATAGTAATCCTCACCCCCCAATTTTCCAGTATACTTGTCTCTCTTACTTGGCCTTTCAATATCATCAAAACCTATGTCTACTCCAGCTTCCCCTAGCTCAATCTCCTCAGTTGGAGTAGGTTTCTTCTTTTTTTTTCTTTAACTTTTCTTTTACCTTTTCTTTCTCCAAAATCTTCCTCCTTCTTTCTTTCCTTATTGCTATTAACTCCTCATCTAACTCACTATCATATTGCTCAGGTATATCATCTAAATCACTATCACTAGAGCACAAATCTGATAAATTCAAATCTGTATTTTCAGCAGCAGCATCTAAATCAGTCTCCACAAAAGGTTCAACATAGTTTTCTGCATTTATACCAGCTAAATCACCATCTAAAGTTGCCCTAGACTCATTTTCAACCACTTGTGGCCCACAAATAAGAGCAGTTGGGACCACCTCTACATGAGGGTCGTCAACAATATGACAAACAAATAAGTCTAATACCCCCTCTTTACAGTGACAACCAATATTATACAATTGTTCATCATTTTTAATTAGTACAAACTTTTCAGACCTAGGGTTAAATACATAAAAGCCCATAACAGAAATATACCCCATACTTTTAGTATAATATTCAAGCTCAAACAAGGATAAATGGTCCTTATCTATAGAAAACTCTTTTACCTCACTTTCACCAAGGTATTTGGCGACAGGAGCTTCGATAAAAACTCCACCGTGGTGAAAACGAAAAAGAATATATTTTGACATGTCTTCGATTTTATCTACAATGAAAAGGAAAAAATGAAAAGAACGACAAAAGTCAGAAGATTTGAAAACAGAAAATGAAAACCCTAAATTTTCATCTGAAAAATTCGAAAACATCATTATAACAATAACACCCGAAATAAACTACAAAAGTAATATTAAAGTAGATAAATCAACACTTAAAGTAGATAAATCGACAGTGAAGGATCAACTGTAAGAACGTGATGAAGTTTCGAAAGGACCAAGACTGAAATTTCGACTATCCAGCCTTCAAACAAAACGAGCAACACAAAGAATTCATGGTTTCATCTCCTGTAAGAATTCTAGGGCTTGTGATTTTGGTTAAGGGGAGAGAGAAGAACGGGAGGTATAGAGAATTAGGTAAAAAAATGAAAGGTTTATTTTTACTGAAATTGGGTGTGGGTTATTTTTTATCGGGTGTGGATTTTTTATCGGGTTCGGGTTTTTTAACGGGCACGGATTGAGATTTTTTGGGAGGGAATTACGTGGATAATAAATCCATGTGGCATTCAATAATTGGTTAGCTTTACACGTTGGCAACGGTTATGAACACGCGCTTGAGTCATAAGCACGGGTCAGAGTTTTGTGTTTAAATGGCACATTGGATAAGGGGTTCCAGTGTCAAAATGGAGCAGATCTAAGTTGGGATGCCAAAATGAAAAGCTGGACCAACTTAAAGGGGCCACTTATGGGTTTGGCCTAAATTAATCCTTGTTTAAAAATTATTTATAATATTAATATATTTAAATTAAATCACTTTCGTATTAATTAATATCTTTTCTGTCCAAAATTAACACTGTTCACAAAAAAAATCTACAATATTGAAGAATCACTATCTTCTGTTTTAATTCTGGACTCCACATAATGGAATTTACGGGAAAAAAAAAGGATACAGTATTAAATTTAAAAATTCACTAAAAAGTTTCTGTGATTTCTTTTGAGCCGGATAAATAAGATTTTTGAACATCCAGAACTCTAGTGGGGAACTTGGACTCCTTAGCAGAGAGTTTAGTTTTTTCTTAAAATTAGTTGACATTTACTCATAAGCATTAGTTCATTTGGATTTTATTTATCCAATAAAGGTTTGCATTTCAGCTGAAGTACAATCACTTTGGGCATTTGAATCCGTCCTCCTAAAGTATGTTTGAACAAAATTTTAAATTCGTCGCCTTTTTGTTTCAAATATAAATTAAAAACTTTAAAAATAACCAGACGGAATTGGCTTGATGGTCAAGAATCCTAACTGAATAAAGCAAAAGACAGAAAAAGTTGAGAAGTTCAAGTAAAAATGTACTTTCCCTGCCATCTGAGCAAAGAAGATACTTCTAGCATGATTGTGTTTTACTCCTATTGCATACAAGACATATCTAAGGGCTTCGTACCATACTTCTAGCATGATTTTGTTTTACTCCTATTGCATAAAAGACATATCTAAGGGCTCGTTTGGTACGAAGGATAAATGAATAATTAATCTCGTAATTAAACTTGAGATAAATTTATCTTACATTTGATTTGGATAAAATCGCGATATAACTAATCCAACAGGATTGCAGTGTTATTTTTAATCCCTATGGGAGGATGGGATAATAATCCCACCCAAAATAATTAATTTTGGAATAACTTATTTCCCAACGAAAAGACCGCCTAAGTGTTCCAATAGAATCTGCAATTCCTATTGCACAAAATGACATTGAATTGTAAGCACTTAATTCAGGTTTAAATTAAACCCCTCCTTTCAGATTTTGTGCAGTTATCACCCCTCATGAAGATATTGGATGTTGCACAAACACAGAAGTAAATGTACAAAGCATGAAAATGGTTCAATAAGTTTATATTGTTGCACACAAAGCCCAAGTCAAAAGTACTAACAATGAGAGCAATACAAAGCAACAGGAAATGAAAAACAGTAGCAAGTAGAGACTTAGAAGTGCGGCATGATCTACTCGCAGCTCCACCAAGAAAAGGAGAAGGCTGCCAAAATCTCCACAGTTTCTGATTAAGAACAGTCTAATAGTTTGACTTCTCCTCTCATTGTCCTTCTTGATGACGTGCAGAACCAACCTGCGTTCTATTCATCACAAACCATGAACCACATATATCATATCGACGACCAAACCTTAGAAAAAAGTGCTGTTAATGATTTCAGTTCTGGAAAATGAAAGAGTAACATAGCCAAGGATGAACTGCCGATTATCCATCTGAGTGCAACCAATAAGAATGCATTTTGTAATGCAGTCTGTGTTGGCACCGCCACCAATGGATAACACAACGTGTTGTCAAGTTCCAACATGCATGAAGTCTGCAGCTTCCTGCATGTGAAAAGGGAAACCAGAGACTCTGAACTCTGGCTGCTGGAACATGTCATCACCACTGAAGATGCTCGTAACATCGGAACCAGATTGGGTGGAAGTGCCCCAACTACCACTTACTGAGTGCTGAACCATGGATCTAGTTAAGTTGCCACCTGCTGTACCCTTAAAAATACTTTTGTCGTGTGTTGGAGATGAAGGCTTGGATTGCTGCATATTCTTTGTGTTCAAAAAGCGCCCTCCAGTACCCCTAGCTCTCTTCATTGCGTGACGATGTCGAGACTCGTGAAGATATGGCTGTGCCATACAACAGATGAGATAAGACCACAATTTTGTTGTTGGCAAGTGAAAGATTAGATTGGGGCAGACGTACCTTTCTGTCTTTGACAAGCTTATTCTGAGCCTCCAGCTTGGCACGGACTTGACGTCTTTTGAGGATAGCACTGTATTGTTTCGCATTCACATAAATGGGAAAGCTCTCAGTGCATTCAAGAGGAAGTGCAACTCTTGTGGAGGTGACACCAACCATTTGAGGATAAATCTAGATATATCCAATATCAGAAAAGGAGTTACATAAAACAGCAAAAATTTCATTATCAAGTGAAATAAATTTGGTTTTATTGTAAGTTGAAGATTGAGGAGCTCGACATGAGCAGCATTAAATGAGGAGAACCGATTGTCACTTGCAATAAAGACAGCTGAATGAATTACTGTTCTCTACTTTTGAAGAACTGGCACAAACAAGTGCTACTCGCTCGGAAGAGATAGTAAAAGTTAGTTGCATGTTGAATTTGGCAGGGGTTTGCAAATCACAGGATTCATGCGGTAAAAGGACAGTGGACATCATCAAAGAGAGCTGTTTTGGTGCATCACTTGTGTCTCCACAGATCAAATTCGTTTTGGTTTCTTGTGCTTAGAAAAAGATATGATAGTAGAGACTAGATCACTTTCCAACTTACCAAGTAAAGGCAATCTAAATAGTGTTTCAAATGTCAAGCCTAATGGAGATTACACAGAAGAATATATTGTAACTTCAATAATTCCATGTAGTCTAAATTACTTTCAGTTTGTTAGTGCATAGACAAATCTCATAGTATCAGGACTCTAGATTTAGTGAGAAAACAGAGACAAAATCAGCAAAGGAGGAGCGTCCAAAGATACTTAAGCTGACAAACTTCAAAAACTGGAACTCAATCACCAGATTGCTATCTCCTTCTGCCCTACCTCAAGTCATGTTCAGATTAATTGTAAAAGCAAGAAAAATGCATCAGATGACCAGTATTAGCTTCGCTATTCCTCTTAAGATGATGTGACCAGTATTAGCTTCACTATTCCTCTTAAGATGATGTACCATGTACAAAAGCAGTTGCATCGAATTAATAGTAACTCTTTGACAAGCACCAAATGCCTCCCAGATCCAAGAAAGATGAGTGCATAAAGAGACAGATTTTGACATGGAATATGAATAATTATCCCAACATAAAAAGGTGAGACTGTTTGAGTTGCAATGACATTGGCAGCATCAGACAGAAATAAAGTAGTCCAAGTTTGACTCTTTCATTCTAGTAACCTTCATTATATTTTGGATGTTGAATCATAAAAGATAGACACCATTGTTTTAGGTAAAAGCCTTGTAGTCAAGGTCACTTACAATGGCATTTGATCCATAAGTAGCCACGAGCCTTCCAAAGTAAGTGTCAGCCCAAGGGTAGGATGCGCAAGCCTAGAAGAAAAAGTGATTGATTAGTTTACAAGTTATAAAGGCAATTAGTCATTTTGTCTTGATAATACATATAAAGCCAAGTAGTCATTGACTGAGTTATAGTAACTTGGAACAATGAAAGGGCTAAATTTAGAAGAATGGAGCAAATATTTCATTGAAATCAGGTTTTTTAATCAATCTTGTTTCTTCGAGCGAGGACATCAGAAGCAAGAACCACAAAAGGAAACAAAGGAAAGAAGTTAGAGAGAGAGAGATATTTTAGACTTGAGAATACTTCATTCCACATCCCCCCCCCCCTCCGGGATCACAATAGGGGTCGTGGAAGATAAATAGTAAAAGGGGGGGTTGTGGGGAAGATAAATTTCGGCGGTTAATAGTGACTATATGCACCAGCAAGTGAGTGGCAACAGCGAGAAAAAAATGTTAATGCACATAACAAACTGACATCAAAGTGCACCGATCTGCATAGCAGATGAAAAATAAGTAAAGATTACAGACCATTGGATGATTAATGTGCACATGCGGTTGAGGAAGAGTGTTGGTGGCACTTTTGCCTGATAGGGATGCTTTTGTTCCACTCTCTCCTTGCACCTCATAAATTCTATCCCAACCTATCCGGAAGAACATCATGTAATTGATGTCAGTGTACATATATAGTATTTTTATCACAAATATGAAAAGCTAATATACCTGCTAAAGCCTATCACGGATCACATTGATAAGAACATCATTTAAATAAATTCTGATATTATCACCCCAAAATTGAATATATTCATCTAAGCTCCTAACTTAAGGAGGTCTCAATTTGTTAACCGTTTGAGCACACTGTCCATGTGAATTGAAGTTTAAGAAGAGATTATGTTCGAGTTCATAAATTTTATACCTGGATAAAGCGCAACATTTTGCAGAAGAGTACTGCTTTTTGCCATTGCAGTCTCCACGTGATCAGATTGACCAGTTGAAAGAGTAGAAGTTGAATCCTGATCTTGATACTGAGATTCTGATTGCTTGATATTGGAGTGACATTTCGATGCAGATTCCGCTCCAGTCAGGACACTCTTAGAAGGAGAATTTTCTGCTTGTTCACCCGAGCTCCACATAGATGAACAATTCACAAACAAAGGAGTGAAAGATTGACCTTCTTTTCCACGGACACCTTTCTGGGAGAAGCTTATCATCCTCTTCGAATCCCGTGCTCCAGAAGCTTTACACTGAATATAAGAAAACCTCTATGCTACTTTAATACACTATACCACCGTCTAGACTGGAGTTACCTGATTAAATCAGAGCAAAATCCACGTATTAACAAAGAAGAAGGCTCAACTGACAATAAATTTAGAATACTAGACATCACAATTACTCAAGGACAGGCTACCATAGGAAGCTGAATATAATGACAAGCAGACTACTTGTTAAAGATTAATATTTCTGCCCAAATTTGAGTTAGCTGCAGATAATAATGTCCCAAGGTTCTGCTTACCAACTACATGAGCACCAGAGACAGCCACTAGGAAATAATCGCCCCCCTCAGCCAATGCTCTCAGTACAAGCAATAAGAAGCAACTAGCAATTTAGAGGTCATCACAGTATGTTAACTGTGTGCTTCATATACTAAGGGCACATATATGGTTACAAACTATGAGCTTGAATTGCAAGAGAAATATAACCGATAGTAGACACTGAAGTAGATAGAAATCGAAGGATAAAGGATACTGTCGCACTTTCATTCTTACTGCTATTTACAAGAAAGAGACAACACAGAATCTCTCTAAACAGAAGCAACAAAAAAAAATACAGTATTTACACCATATAGCAGTGGAAACAAACATTCTTTTTCATTATTTAAATCTGTTCAATAATTTAAACTACCTTAAAAAGTTTGAAGCATTTACACTTAAACCACAGGTTCAGATAACTAGAATAAGTGCGGATGAAGAGAAGCACAATCTTCAAGCTGTCTTCCAAACTACATTCTTCAAGCTTTCTTAAAAAATTGACCAGACTTTATTCCCTTGCTTTTTCTTATTCAATTAAACCCCAAAATCGACAAGCAATAACTGAATATGCTCAACCATTCAAATGACAATACACAATTTTGGATTTGGAATTGGTATAACAAAATTTTACACATGAATCAGGAAATAACTGCCAAAATCACAACTTCAAAAGGTTTAACTTATCATCATAACAAGTATGAGAAAAAGCAGAGGCCGATAGTTCTTTTTTTACAAGGTAACAATTTATAGATGTTATGAATTTATGTTTCAGAAAGCCAGCTTTTGCTCAAAACAGGAGGATCCTTACATGTTTTGAGCAGCCAACTTTATGAGAAAAATTCTACTAATTTGGAAAATTACAAGATTCAACCAAGCTATCATCATTTTCATTCCCCCTCTATCTAGTTTTAGTTAAGCCAAACAACGCATTACCCTAACAGTACCAACCAAGAATCAGATGTTTAAAACAGAAAATCCCCTGAAAACTTCAAAGAACTATGCTTTACACCTTTTTTATGATCCCCATATTTTCAAACTCCAAAATTCATTCAAGAAAATTCTAAAAAAAAAAAAGAAAATAAAAAAAAAGGAAGAACCGAGGCTAAAGAAAGGGTGAGACCTTTTGCTTTGGTTAATGAATGACTTGAAAAAGATGGATCCATTTGCAAGCATACTGATTTGATACAAACATTTGCTTAGTTTTGGCTCTTGGTTTGATGCTAAGATGTATTTTTGTGCTGTTTTCTCCCCACCTGAAAACTACATTAACTATATGCTACTACTAACTATTTCCTTTGCTTTCCCAAATTTCTCATATAAAAAAGTACAGTACATAAAACTTTTTTCTAAAAAAGAAAAAGGCAAAGGAAAAAAACAAAACTATTATCCATTCAGTCATCACATGTAATACAAACAGTCCTACTTTCACTCTCTTTACCCACCCTACCCTCAACCCCTACACCTTCTTTTGTTTTTTTCTTTTCTTGATTTGGGCACCCTTTTGATGATAATATTATGACTAGATTAGCCACCTAACCTAATTATGACATTTATGACTTCAAAGTAGACTTCCAAGATTGGAACTAACTTTGGTGAAAGGATTTTTCACTTTTTAATTTAACCATTATGAACAAAACAATTTATTAACAGTTACACAAATAGAAAAGTTGAATTTTTTTTAGCTTTTAGGCGTTTTGTACGGAGGATTTGGTTGCTTAAATATTTATATTTTCCTCATAATTGGATTAAAATGACTTCCAGAAAACTTTTTTATATCCTTCCTAGGGTTGTGCATTTGTATCGGATATCCGAAATCCGATCTGATCCGCTCAATTTCGGATTTTGGATTTCGGATATTTGGATCGGATTCGGATTTGATTTATTAAAATTTCGGATTTTCGGATTGGATTCGGATTTGTATAGTTTGAACCCGATCCGATCTGAAATCCGAATTTATTAAGGGAAGTATAAATACTAATTTTATTGTTAGGGTTAGCCGGTTAGATCTTATTTCATTCTGCTGCTCCCTCACTTCACGCCTCACACCCAGAGAGGCAGAGACTGCTGGCTGCTGCTCACTTCACGCCGGCTCAAGCTGCTCCTGCTCGTCGCTTCCTCTATCTCTTCTCTGTGTTCCGGCGACCGGCGACCGGCGACCGCACTGGTAAGACACTAAGACTCACTTCTTCTCTCTCGTTCTCTCTCTCTCTTTCTCCCCCTTTCTTAGAGCTTAAAGGAAGTGTTTGTTCTCTTTTATTTCTTGGATAAAATTGATGAAATAAATTGGGGGTTTCACTCTTGACTTTCTTAAATAGAAATAGACCATACTATACTACTATTTTGAATCCGATTTTACTTTTAATTTTTTGTTTTGTTTCGTAGATGGAAGATGAGGTAGAGATGGTGAATAAAGTTCAAGCTCTTGTAAAATGTGGTGAAAGTGGTGCTTCAAATGATTCCACAAGCAACGTCGAATCTGAATCTGGTTCGAAGAAAAGAAAAATCATGAAAGAAAGATCAGTGGCTTGGCGATACTTCAGTAAGTTCACTGATGACGAGGGTGTTAAAAAAGCGAAATGCAAGTACTGTCCAGAAGAATATGTAGCTAACACCAAAAACAGTGGTACAAGCAATTTGCTATCACATCTTCTCAAGTGTCCGAACAATCCCCACAAGCCGGAGACAAGCCAGACAAAATTAGCTTTTCAACCGAAAGGTCAAACAGGTGATGTCTCACTTATCCCTTTGAAATTTGATCAAGAGGCATGTAAGAGAGCTTTAGCTCGTATGATAATTATAGATGAACAACCCTTCATTTCTGTTGAAAATGATGGATTTAGAGACTTCGTGAGAGCTCTTCAACCTTTATTTCATATTCCATCTCGTACTACTATGACTAGAGATTGTTTTGAGATTTACCATGATGAAAGACTTGCTTTGAAGTCAATTTTTAAAGAATCAAAACAGAGAATTTGTATTATGGCTAATACATGGACATCAATTCAAAGAATTAACTATATGTGTGTTACAACACATTACATTGACAAGAATTGGAATTTGCATAAAAAGATATTAAATTTTTGTCCAATTATTAGTCACAAAGGTCAAGATTTAGCTAGTGGTGTTGCTAAGTGTTTACTTGAATGGGGAGTGGATAAAGTATTTACTGTGACAGTTGATAATGCAAGTTCTAACGATGTCATGGTTAAAGAATTATCCAAACAATTTACTAGATGGAACACTAACTTGATGGAAGGTAAGCATGTTCATGTTAGATGTATGACTCACATCATCAATCTAGTTGTTCAAGATGGGTTGAGAGAACAGAGTGTGTCTGTGGAACGAATAAGACAAGTTGTTAGGTACATTAGACAATCTCTAGCAAGATGGAAGAAGTTTAAAGAATGTTGTGATCTCGATAGGATAACTTCCAAAAAATCATTGTGCTTGGATGTTCCTACTAGGTGGAACTCCACATATTTGATGTTGAAGGTTGCTACAGTTTATGAGGAAGCCTTTACAAAATATTGTGATATTGATTATGGTTTGATGTCATGTATTTTTAACTGTATTTGTGAGGATGGACAGCCTATAGGTCCACTTTTAAGTACTGATTGAGATAGTGTAAGATGTATTGTAAAGTTTCTTGAAATATTTTATGAACTCACCTTGAAGGTACCAGGTACACTTTATATTACATCTAATGTGCACTTTCTTGAGATATGTGTTGTTGGTTCTTCTTTGAAAGAGTTGATGCAAAGTGAAGATGCTACCATGAAAGAAATGACAAATAATATGAAAGAGAAGTTTGATAAGTATTGGGGGGATCCACAAAAGATGAACAAAATGATTTTTATTTCATGTGTGTTCGATCCATGCCACAAGTTTCAATCTCTTTCGTTTGCTCTTGCTGCCATGTTTGGAGAAACAATAGGTGTGAAAATACAAATTGAGGTGAAGACATACATGGAATATTTGTTCAATGTGTATGCAAAGAAGAATGGTGGTTTTGGTTCATCTCCATCTTCTCCATCTTCCGGTTCATGTCCATCTTCTCCATCTTCCCCTGATTCATGTCCATCTTCTCCAACTTCATCTACTTCTTCATCATCGCTTTCAAAATTCATGTTAGATTTAAAGAAGCATACGAAGGGTGAAGGAATTGATTCTAAAACAGAGTTAGATAAATATTTGGGTGAAGATGTTGAGGAAGACTTTGAAAATTTTAAAATTCTGGGGTGGTGGAAGTTGAATTCACCCAGATTTCCCGCACTTACTGAGATGCCACGTGATGTGCTAGCCATTCCTATTTCTAGTGTTGCCTCAGAATCAGCCTTTAGTACCGGTGGACGCATACTTGATCCATCTAGGAGTTCATTGACTCCTAGATTGGTTCAAGCTCTTGTGTGTGTCCAAGATTGGCTTCAGAACGAATCAACAACTCCGGTTAAAATTGAAGAAGATTTAGATAATCTTGAACAACTTGAAGCGGGTAAGACTATTTATTTCTTCAATTACTTTACTTATGTTTAAGGTATACTTATGTTATATTTCTTTAGATTATTTTTAAACTAATTTATTCTATTACTATCTTATTCTACAGACTTTATTAATACCGGAAGAGAGCCTTGCATCGTCGATATGTAGAAGGTAGGATTTCATTTCCCAGACTTTAGTAATTCTGCTTTTATCCAAGTATTTGAAATGCTAGAGCAAGAGTAGCCAAAAGAGGCATTTGCTAATATGTCATTTGCTAAGGTATTTCTTCCAAATTAATACTTTGTTCTGTTGAAGTGGATATTGCAACATGCTTGCATACTTATTTAAGCATGTACAATTGTAGTGTGTTTGAAGTTTGAGAAATGTTCTGCCCAGTATTAGGCTGAATGGCTGATGCGTGGAAATTGCTTGTACCACTGTTTCTCTCATTTACTTAGGGCTGTGATTTACTGATCCTCTCATTTTTTACAAGTGCAGTGTTGCAGAACTTGAAAGCGTGCCAGGAATCAGGATTGAGTGCGATTGCCATAGAAGTTGGAACTTGGAACTCTTTTGTGTAGTCTATTAAGGAATTCTGGTTGAGGATTTCAGTTCATTAGACATATATTTGAGATTTGAGTATATTTTGTTTTGTTATGAAGATTGTGTTTTGTTTATGTAATGGATTCTATCACAAGAATTAGGATTTACAGCTTTCCTTTTCTTGTTGAATTATAATTATTAACTATGTGTATGTCAATTAGGACTGATGTTCGAGAACTTTGTTCACAAGAATTAGAACTATAGAGATGACCAAGAACTATGTGGATTAGGACTAATGTTCATAAGAATTAGAACTATGTTGAATTGAACTATTGTTTATGTTAATTTTGTTCTGTTATGAACTGTTGAATCCGATCCGAAAATCCGATCACCAAACCGATCCGAAATTATGCAATCCGATATAATTCGGATCGGATTCGGATTGCGTTTTGTGGAATCCGAAATCCGAAATGTGTTAAATCCGATCTGATCCATGCACAGCCCTAATCCTTCCCCACCCAATTTTTCACCCCCGTCCTTCACTCCCCCACTCCGTGCCCCAGAGGAGCGAAGTTATGTTGGCCCAAAGATAATCAATTGAACACCCTTTACCAAAAAAATACTATATATAAGGAAAAATATTACTTGTTATTGATTAAAGGGAAAGGGTCTTTTATACCATCCATCTACTTTCGAATATTGTCTATATTTAACCTCTGTTATATTACCTAGTCAAATTTACCCCTACCGTTATTTTATCTGGCCAAATTTACCCCTATCATCAGCAAACATTTAAAAATTACCCCTTGATTTGTTAAGTATTCCAGAATCTCTCAAATTCCTTTTATTTAAATCATATGTTATTCTTCTTGCTCCATTATTTTCATAAATTACTATTGTTGTGAATGTTAAGTTACTAGACTATACAAATTATTCATAAAATTTTTTTAATTACCAATGCACCCACTTCTCTTCTTGTAATAATGGGTTTGAAATTGGTTTAAAATTTTATTTATTTTTCAATTATGTATATACCATAGAATTTAGTGGGTCTATTTATTGTGTATTATATGCAGTTGATCATCATGTATGAAAAGGTATATTCAAATATATTTTATCATTGCCTGGTTAGTATAGAGTTCGATCGACTAGCTTAAGAGTGCATAATATGCAGGAATTTGATTAAAGCAAAGTTGAATTCGATAATTAACCCTCCGAGGAACTTCAACTTCAATCACTATAATACTTACAAAATCTCCATATATTTGGTGCAACGAATTCATTAAAATTGGGTTGTTGTCAATACTTTTAGAATTTAGAAAGCTACCTAATTTAGATATTTCAATTTACAATACTTTTTTTATTAACAGTTATATTATTTAATATATTTTTCTCCAATTCAGAAAGCATGTAAATGCCAATTATTTCGAAAATAATGGACCAAGAAGAAGAATCAGTAACTTAATTAAAATGATTTGAGAGATTCTGGGTTATCTGATGGACTGAAGGGATAATTTCCTAAAGTTTACTGATTGTAGTGGTAAATTTAGCCCGATAGTATAACGGCGATTAAATATGGACAATATCAAAAAGTATAGGGGTATATTTGGCCATTTTTCCTTGATTAAAAAATAGATTTTGAACACCCTTGCATAGCCCACTGGGAGAGGGTGTTCAAAATTTGAACATCCTTATTAAATTTTCTGGCTTCAACACTAGACCCGAGACCCCGACCTATCACCGGGCCCGAAACTTTTCTAATGCCTTTTTGGGCAAAAAATACGTTTTTACTACTAAAAAAAGTTACATAAAAAACTAAAACGCAGTATTATACTGCATTTTAATTTAAAGAAAAGTTAGTCGTTAAAGTAAAACGCAGTATTGTACTGCGTTTTCCTATTAATATTGGGCCCAACTATATTTAATTAAAGGGAAATGCAGTACAATACTGCTTTAAGGAAAACACAGTATTATACTGCATTTTGCTTTAAAATTTGGGCCCACCAATAATTCAAATACATAAAACGTGGTATTGTACTGCGTTTTACATAAAAAAAATTTGCATCCCAAGCTTATTTAAAGGCGTTTGAATTTTATGAAAATCCATTCAATACTTTCCTTCAAACTTCCGTTCATACATTTCTCCTCTTCTTATCAATCATTTTTTTACAATGTCTGAAGAGCCAAAAATAAGGGTTTCATTATATTGGGGGGGGGGGGTGAGGTTGTGCTGGAGAATAACTCTGTGAGGTATAGCTCACCTCCACGGTGTCATGTTAAATTGCCGCTTACAATGGAGTACGATAAATTGGTATCGTTGTTACGTAAAAAAATGAGTCAGAGGAAGCATTCGGTTAACCTTAAAGTAACTGGTAGATTTCCGTATTTAGTGACTCCGTAGGGGTTTGCTTATTACTCCGAGTTTAACATCGAAGATGATGAAACTCTTAGATATTTTTTGCGAATTCCGGATAAATACAAGGAATTTATTAATAAAATTGTTGGAAATGTACGTCAAGGTGGAAGACGTTCCCAATAATGAGGGCGTACATAGTAGGGATACCCCCCAGTCATCGGGTGGTTATTCTGGAGCAGTTTTTGCCGGACAGATTGCCGATGAAAGAGCTTGCCTTGATTTAAACTTGTCACCACCGGCGAATGAGCAGCCACAAAATAATTTTTCGACTTTATATAATCCACAAGACGATTGGTAAACTTCAATTTTTCTACGCTTTATCGATGTTTATTTTATGTTTGAATTGGATTTGTATTAACACTCATATTTTTCATAGGGGGTATCGTCCGGATATGAATTTTACAAGTTATGACCCCGCCTCTATTTAGAATATGCGTAGTTCTGGAGTATTGGATCACGATGGTCCATTCGGGAGTCATCACCAACAAGAAAATATCCATCATGAAACGTCAAGACAGTACGACTTGTAAGTAAAGTGATATATCTATTTCTAAAGTATTTATCTAGTTGGGTAACTTATCATTTTGTTCTTTTTGTGTAGTGAAAATGAGCTTCTTGATGTTGCTGACCTCATACAGTTGCCCATAGACGACGTATTCACTCTTGAGTTGGTAGATGCGTAGATTCAGGAAGATGATAGTGATTATGAAAACAATGCAGATGAGTCTGGAGATGACACACCCTTCCATGATGAAGGTGATGATGAGGAGGAAGTGAATGTTGAACCTGAGCTGACGAGGGAGCATGTTCCTCCACCTCCCGCTAGATCAAGAGTGTACGAGTCCCACGTGCTATTTCATGAGCGTAATATTCCCTACCTTGATAATTTGCCAAGTATGCCGAACGTGGATGCCCTCACAAGGGATGATGACGAAATTCAGTCAGCGATGTGAGATGAGTCTAGACCAGCTGTTCTGACAAAGGGCATGTATTTCCCCGACAAAGCTCGCCTAATTAGGGCTGTAAAAATCTACAGTATAAGAGAGTGTCGTGAGATGATAGTAAGTAAGTCAACTACGGAGGTATACAAGGCTGTATGCCGTAGAGACTTTATGGTTTGTCACTGGATGTTGCGTGCCAGCAAGAAAAAATCAGGTTTGTGGAAAGTGGGTAAATTTATTAGCACCCACAGATGTGAAATGGACACATTCAATGATAATCACTTCAACCTGGATGTGGACTTGATTTCTCTTGTCTTGATTTCATATTTGGAAGTGTCCATTAGGTTCAAGATTAAAGAGTGTATTATAGCCGTCCACCAAGAGTATGGTTGTACTATAACCAAAAGAAAGGCATATCTCGGTCGCAAACATGCCTTTGAACTTATTTATGGTGACTGGGTAAGTCTTTTTCATCTCTGCCCAGGTACATGGCCGCACTGCAACACTTTAACCCCGGAACTGTTGTTGAATGGAGGCATGAGCGGAGTCCGAACAGACCCGAATATATTTTCAACTATGTGTTCTGGTCATTTAAAGCAACAGTTGATGGTTTTGTGCATTGTCGTCCTGTAATTTCCATAGACGATACTCATGTATATGGAAAGTATGATATTAAGCTTTTGATTGCAGTTGCAGTAGATGCCAATAGACAAATATTTCCATTAGCTTTTGCCATTTGTGCCAACGAAAGCGAAGAGACGTGGACGCTTTTCTTGAACCACTTGAAGCAGCATGTTGTCAAACAACGTTCAGGTATTTGTCTAATATCTGATCGACATGGTGGTATTTTAGGTTCTATACGACACTTTCTTGAATGGCAGGAACCATATGCATACTACCGTTACTGTGTGAGGCACCTGAAGGCCAATTTCCAGAAGAAATATCCTGACAAGGCCTTGCATGACTTAATATGGATGGCTGCAACTAAGCACCAACAGTGCAAATTCACCAGGCGCATGGAAGCGATTCGACAGATAGATCCACGAGCCTATACTTGGTTGATGGGACATGAGCTTCACATATGGACATTGCATGCTGATGGCGGCAGATGATGGGGAGACCTCACTAAAAACTGTCGGAGTCATTCACCGGCTTGTTGAAGTCTGTCCATGGACTGCTTGTCACTGCCATGGTCCGCATGACATTCAAACAGAGTGCAGAGAGGTTAGTTGAAAGGCATGGAGCTGCATAGGCATTGATGGACATGGGTGTTCAATTTATGCCAATACCCATGAGAAGATTTGAAAGGTACAGGAGGCGAGCCCATTGGCATTCGTTTCTACAGTACGATGATGACCGGGGTGTTTTTGAAGTTAAGAGCGTTATCCGCGGACACCGTGGGAATAATCTACAGACGGTGAATAAAGCCAAAAGATTTTGTTCTTGTGGAAAATAGACCATCTACCACATGTCGTGCGCACATGCGTTGAAGTGTTTTCAATAAGTTGGATATGGGGCAACCAACTATATTGATAGGCAATATAGTGTTGCTGAATACGTAGACACGTATAGCGGACAGTTGTAGCCATTAGGTGCTGAGCATTATTAGCCACCAGAACCTTTTAAGATGGTATGTAACAAGGACTATTTGCGCAAGCTGCAAGTGAAAAAGAGAACGCGTATACGGAACCAAATGGATGTTGGTGACACCGTTTATGCGCGTAAATGTGGCATATGCTCGCAGCCAGGACACAGCCGTCGTAAATGTCCTTCAGGTGGTGTGCGTGGCGGTGGTAATCCAGCTCCTGGTGCAATTCGTAGAATGTACCCAACTATCAAGGATACCCCTAGTCTTTTGTTTTGGTTTTGTTTTTTTTAATATGTGTCTGTACTTGTGTATGTTGCAATATATATCAAATAAAATTATGTTCCACAATCTTGTTACATCTTATTTTTTAATGTGACGTTTTGATATGGTTCAAATATTAAACTTATTTGTGTTAGTAAAGAAGACCAAGAATGTGGAATAAAAAAAATTACGTATTAAAAAATAAATCCAATATGTAAAGCGTGGTACAATAATACGTTTTATCTATTGTATTGTCGTTCTCAAAAAGTTGAAATGGCTGAAGAAAAAGCTGTTTAATTGCAGAATAACTTTAATATGTAATGCGTGGTATAATATTACGTTTTGTTGAGTTGTCATGTCGTTCTGAAAAAGCTGAAAACCATGTGAAAAACCTGTTTTGTTGCAGAATAACTTTAATATGTAAAGCATGGTATAATACTACGTTTTGTTGAGTTGTCATGTCGTTTAACTTCAATAACTAAAATACAGTATAATACTACGTTTTGTGTGAAATATTGACTATAAATAACGGGCGCATGCTACTTATGTTCTGCACTTAACAATAACCAAAGTTTCTCTTTAAGAAATGTCTGAACAACCCGTTTATGTCCCAAGGTGCTATTGCGGAGAAAAATGCAGTTTGTACAAATGGTGGCCAAATGGTGGACGCCGCTACTGAGCATGTATGAACAAGGAGGACGAGCAACCCCACAAGCCTACATGTGAATTTGAGGTATGGATGGATGAACCATGTAACCAGGAGTGCTACAAAGAAAGAATTTATGATCTTCATATTACCTGTACGAGGCAAGTGATACGGGAGCGCCGAACCAACCAAGAAATTGATGAGTTGAAGGCGAAACTCAATGAGGTAGAAGAAGAGAAAAAAAAGCTGGAAGACCAACTCCAGTGGTTGGAGCAAATAGTAGTACGCGGTCGTAACTAAACAGTGGCTTGTACGTGTTGAGCGTACTAGTGTATCTTTTCATTAGTTCTACTGTTTGTTTTTGTTATGTGTATCGTTAGATTTGCCGTGTTGGTGTTTGTGTTGTCATGTTTAAATAAAATTGCTGTTCAAATTCTGTCACAATAACTTGTGTCGTTAAACTAGAATTGTTGCCATTATCTACATAATGTATTATTTTCTTCATAGAGTTGTTCAAATATTCAACGTATTGCTAGAAACGCATGTGAAAAAGTTTTTTCCTTGCATCTTAATAATATGTAAAACACAGTATAATACTACGCTTTGTTGAGTTGTCATGTCGTTATGAAAAAGCTGAAAACCATGTGATAAAATAATGTCGTTTCAGAGAAATTTAATATGCAAAACATGGTATAATACTACGTTTTACGTGTATGTAAAGCGTGGTATAATACTACGTTATATGTGAAATCTTGCCTATAAATAACAAACGCATTCTAGTTATTTTTTGTGCTTAACAACAACCTATAGCAAATATTTTCATAAAACCAAAGTTTCTCTTTAAGAAATGTCTCGACAACCCCTTTATTGCCCAAAGTGCGACTGTGGAATCAAAAGCATGATGTACGATTGTTGAGAAGAAGCTGGACACCGCTACTGGGTGTGTATGAACATGTTTTATAGGCATCCCGGCGTACCTACATGCAATTTTAAGGTATGGATTGATGAACCATGTGAGCAGGAATATTACAAAGACAAATTGTATCATCTTTATGATGTGTGTACGGGGCAACGGGACAGAGAGCGCCAATCCAAGCTTGAAATTGCAGAGTTTAATGCGAAACTCAAAAAGGCGGAAGAAGAGAAACAAAATTTGGAAAACAAGCTCGAGTGGATGAAGCAGAGAATACTAGACGGTAGTGACTAAACAATGACATGTACGTGTTGAGCGTTGTAGTGTATCTTTATGTTTCCTTTGTCTAGTGTTTTCATTAGTTCTACTGTTTGTTTTTGTGTTAGGTTTGCAAGGTTTGTGCTTGTGTTGTACTGTTAAAGTAAAATTGCTGTTCAAACGCAATTAAAATAAAATTGTTGTTAAAAGATAATTGTTACCATTATTTACATAATGCACTATTTACACACAGTAAAAACATAAGTAAATCAATGAGTCCCGCAGCCTGTGTGCTTCAGTGCTGCTGCTGGCCTGAGTCGCATCCACTGTCGCCCGGGTACACTATCTGGATCATCATCATCAAGCGGCCTCTTTATGTGAGGATGTGCAGCAGCATCGACACCACAGCTGGCAGGATCGGAAGAATTGGCTGTCGGGTCGTCAGCAACCTACAAAACAAGTACTAATCTTAGCATGTGACAAAGTATATTTGTATTGTACGTGTTAAGTCAAAAAACATTTTCTCATCGTGGTCTCATCGGCCTCCTGAGTATATGCATCCGTGGTGTCCTCATCAAAGCATGTAGTGGCCTCAAAGATGGGCTGGGATGAAGCCTTCATAAGAAAGTTAAAAATTAATTAATGGTATCTCATTAAGGAAAAGAAAACAAATTGAAATTTTAAAGTAATACAAACATACCTGCGCCTGTGGTAGATCCGCATCAACTGCCGGGGATGAGGCATAACTTAACCTGCGCCCGCCATCCACGTCTCGGGTCGGCCGATCCTCACCTGCGGTAGATGGGCATGCAAAGTACTGGTCTACATCCCCGTCTAATGTACCTATGATCGACAATGCTCTTGATGGGGTGACCTGCGATGCTGGCAGAGATAGCTGAAGGCTGTACGATGGCATACTGCTGGAAGGCTCATCTACCTAAGGTATATAACTCGGTTGATCATCTCCATGATCCTCATCTCCAAAATCCTCATCATGTCCCTCAACAGGTGGGTCGACAGGTGCCTCAACGCCCCCTTGCTGGGGACCACCTCCTCTCAGTCTCCCGCGACCCCCGCGACCCCGTGGGTCACCCTTGCCTCGTGGGTCACCCCTCCCTCGTGCCCTACCCCTGCCTCGTGGGACAGCCCTACCCCGATGGTAGTCTTCTGGCGCCGCATACTGAGCCTCGTGATCCAACCTCGCGCCATCTCTCACTTGAAACAGGGTCCGACGAGCCAGATCTGCCACTCGCCGGCCATACTCAACGAGTGCAACACTCTCGGCATGCTGCTGCATCTCCTGTCCCAACTGGTAGACCAGGTGATGCCCAATAGCCTGTGAAACACTTAAGATATTAAAAAAATAACGCTATATAACAAATATAAGATATTAATAAGCCATAAAAACATACCAATGACTCGTGCCTCCCGGCGTATGATCTGTAGCGCTCGCCAAGTACATGAATGGGGTTCCCGATCATCAGTCAGGTGTGACGGCGGTACCATGACGTATACAGATGAATAGTAGCCTTCTAGGTAAATGAAGGTGGTGGCGGAATATGGTACTCTCGCTGCTCCCAAATATGGACCTGCTGCTCTAGCCATCCCATAAATATATCGTCCACCCTGACACAGTCATCCCGCTGATAGTGTGTAGGGACCCATGCAGGCTCCCCCAGTATAGGATGGGAACGGTGAAACTGGCGAAGCACACGCTCTGTGGCATGATACTCAACCATATCGAAGAAGATCATCGGGACGGAAGTGCTCCAAAGTAGTCGGTCGACTGAGCAATAATCGGGCGGCTGAGCTAGCAACTCGTCGTTGTATGGCGTCTAGATGAACTATCAAATAATAACATAAAAGTGAGTATGCGCAACACAAGTGAATTTATAACAAGTAAGTTTAGGTACATATTTACCTATCCGGCCACCAACATATCTAACACATCCCTGACAAGGAGGAGATTATGATGAGCATCGATCCCTCGGTAGTTCCCATGCCGGAGAACCCACCTAGAAGCTAGAGGGAGAAACGGATAAGCCTCACCGGGTGCAAGTGGTGGTAGAGGTGGATGCAACGGCATGATCCGCTGCCAGGTCCAAACCTAAGATAAAAAGTTGATGTAAAATTTATGAGTCATTTCGACCATATAGAATTCGGAGTAATGAACAGAGTATTTGAAAATGTTGTCACCTGTAGGAGGGGCAGAAATCCACATATGTCCACCGCGCAAAGCATGCTCGCCCGGCACATGCTCCTATACAGGTATGCGAGAACAACAGCACCCCAGCTGTACAAGGGCAAACCATCCAGCTACTGAAGATGATGGAGAAAACGCATACTCACTAGACTCCCCGAAGTGTTCGGGAACAAGACACACCCGAAAAGCAGGAGCAGCGCCAACCGCGTGTACCTCTCAATATGGAGATCCTCCGTCTCGCCGGTAATGTCTGGGTGCAAAAACGCCATATGATCTCTGATGCCTGACAAAGCAACGCGACTGCCCCCTCTCTGTACAGCGTCATCCTGAGGTCTATAACCAGTGAACTGCCCCATCATATCCAAATACTGTCCATGCATCATGGATCTAATGTACTGGGGCAGTGCCACGACCCGTCCATCTACGCGCAGCCCGTACAAAACCTGAATATCCTCCAGCGTGATGGTGGCCTCTCCAGTGGGCAAGTGAAAAGTATGCATCTCCGGTCTCCACCGCTCTACCAAGGCCGTGATGAGAGACCAGTCAAGCTGCATCCACCCAATCCAAAAAATCGTATAGAAACCTGTATCCTGTAGGCGCGCGACTACGCGGGCATGGAAAGGATGCTGCGCCATGAACTCCCACAAATTGTCAGGTCTCCTGGCGCGGAGAGGCTTATCCGATAGCTGTCCCTCCCATACAAAGGAGGACCTATGGTCTCCCTGCAACAGTAATAGCTTATCCTCGGCAGGTCCACGTTGCGCAGGCGAAAAGTCCATGTCGTCTATTATAATTTAAAGAAAATTAATTGTGTGTGTTAGTTTAATAAATTAAATAATTATTTTTAATATTTGACTGAGTAATTATCTATGGGTTCCTGTCTCGATTTTTGAGGCCCGGTAGCACCAAGTTATCTTTAATTATTATGCGTGTCAATTTCAACATTTTTAGAATTTTGTTAGTTTAATAAATTAAATTAAAATTCCTTGAATTGGACTTAATAATTATGTATGGGTTCCAGACTCGATATTTGAGGTCGGTAGCACCAAGCTATCCTTAATTATTATGCGTGTTAATTTCAACATTTTAGAATTTTGTTAGCTTAAACAATTAATTATTTTTAATATTGGACTGAATAATTATGTATGGGTTCCAGGCTCGATATTTGAGTTAATTTGACAACATATATATTAATTTTTTACTTTTGTAAGTTTATTTTTATAAATTAAATAATTAATTTTGTAAAGTGTAATTGGATAGAGTTTGCAGTTACTGCATACTTAAACTATAGAGACTCTACGCTAAAAGGCTCTACATTTTACTACGCTAAAAGGCTATATATTTTACTACGCTAAAATGCTCTATATTTTACTACGCTAAAAGGCTCTATATTTTATTACGATAAAAGGTCACTATTACATATAAAAACAACAAACATAACATACAAATATGAACAACAAACTAAATAAATAATATTTATTTATTATTTAAGCAAATAAAAACATAACATTAACATTAAAAATTATTTATCAAATTTTAATATTTTTTTGTCCCAAAGCTAATAAATCAATCCGGGTATAAATAAGATACAAATTTAAACACAAACATAACACAAATTAACATGAAAACATATTCAACAATACAAATATGCATGTACTATACGAGTTTCGACATAAACAAAATCGAAATACCTCGATTTAAGTTTTTTGAAATTGATTCAAATCGAAATTTTGCACCCGAATGAAGGAATCCAAAGCTTGTCTTGTGTGCGGGACCTACACTCTTTGCTTTTTGGGTGACGGGTGGGGCCCAATTTTTTAAAAAAGGGGTGTTCTTTTTTAATGGTGATGGTTCTGTCGTTGTCTTGAGGAAGAAGGGTTTTTATTATTTTAAAGCAAAACGCAGTATAATACTGCATTTTCCTTAAACGCAGTATTGTACTGCGTTTCCCTTTAATTAAATATAGCTGGGCCCAATATTAATAGGAAAACGCAGTACAATACTGCGTTTA
Organism: Nicotiana tabacum; assembly: GCF_000715075.1. Taxonomy (NCBI): domain Eukaryota; kingdom Viridiplantae; phylum Streptophyta; class Magnoliopsida; order Solanales; family Solanaceae; genus Nicotiana; species Nicotiana tabacum. The sequence continues at coordinate 47,929,794 of NC_134080.1, read as the reverse complement.
AGGAAAACGCAGTATTATACTGCGTTTTCCTATAATACGCAGTGTAGTACTGTGTTTTACTTTAACGGCTAACTTTTCGTTAAATTAAAACGCAATATAATACTGCGTTTTAGTTATTTATGTAACTTTTTTTTAGTAGTAAAAACGTATTTTTTGCCCAAAAAGGCACTAGAAAAGTTTCGGACTCCCTATCACCCTCCCCCACCATTACTCATTTCATCTTCCTATATTTGCCTAAATTATATATTTTTTCTTAAAAATATATTACTAAATCAAACATCAAAAACAATAGAAAATAAATTAAAAAATTACTTTTTTTCCAGAAAAATATTTTCTTTCGTAACAAACACCTCGTAAGTTACCTCTTCGACTTTTTGAGGAGATGATTGAATGACTGCGTCATAGAAGTAACGAACTGGATTATTAAAAATTTTAATTACAAGAATCGCTCCTTTCCACTATATGATAAGTTTAACTGTATTTGTAGACTGTGATAAGTAGTCAAATGAATTGATTGAGGTGTGTCACAAGTTAATCTAAACACCACGTCATGAAGAAACTTACCTCTTCAATTTTTTTATGTTATATGACAAACAAGTAAGGGTTAGTGGTAGTACACCTCTAATATATGGATCGGGATGACCCAAGCAAGTCATTAAGTTATTGGATGGATCCTCCTAATTTGTAATTATTTAAGGTCGAATACTAAACCGCTAAGGCCCACAATTTTAATAGGTTTTTACTTGAGTTTTTCGTCACAAAATAAATCTACAAGTGTGACGACCCGGTCGGTCGTCTTAAGAATTAACGTCCCGATCCCCTATTAACTGGTTTTTCCAAAATTATTTATGCTATTTTGATTTGCCGGGATATTCTGTTTTGAGTTTCGGAGAGTTTTGGGACACTTAGTCCCTAAATGAGAGCTTGAGTGTTGGAGAGTTGACCGCAGTTAGAACAGTATGAAGACAACCTCAGAATGGAAATCCGATGGTTCCGTTAGCTCCGTTGGGTGATTTCAGGATGAGGGGCATGTTCGGATTGTGTTTTGGAGGTCCGTAGCAAATTAAGGTTTGAAATGCCGAAAGTTGATTTTTTGAAGTTTCCGGTCCGATAGTGAGATTTTGATCCGAGGGTCGGAATGGAATTTCGAATGTTGGAGTAGCTCCGTAGTGTTGAATGTGATTTGTATGCAAAATTTCAGGTCATTCGGACGAGGTTTGACAGATTTTTTGATCGAAAGCGTATTTTTAGAGTTTTTGGAATTCTTAGGCTTGAATCCGATGAGAAATAGGTGTTTTAATGTAGTTTTGTGCGTTCCAAAGGTTGGAACAAGTTCAAATAAGGTTACAGGATATGTTGGTATGTTTGGTTAAGGTCCCGGGGGCCTCAGATGAGTTTTGGATGGTTAACCGGACCATTTCTTGATGTTTGAAGTTGCAGAAAAATTGTCAGTGTATTGCAGACTAATTATTCTTCGCATTCGCGACTGGCCATCACGTTCGCGAAGGGATAGGACGTGGAGCTTAAAGTTTGTCCTTCGCGTTCGCAAGGGAGGTCCCGCGTTCGCGAAGAGCTGGGGTCTTGATCTACGCGTTCGCGAGAAGGGAGCCGCATTCGCAATGGGCTAGGAGCTGAGCCATCACGTTCGCAAAGAAGGAGATGCGTTCGCGAAGAAAGAAAAATGGTCAACGTCAATTTGTGCTTTGCGAATGCAAAGGTTTGACCGCGTTCGCGATTACGGCACTGCCTGGGCAGATTTAAAACCCAAAATCTAGGGTTTGAGTCATAATTCATATTTTGGACTTGGGAACTGGGAAGATTGCGATTTTTGAAGAGATTTTCACCTGGGCGATTTGGGTAGGTAATTCCTACTCGGTTTAGACTAATTTCCATGAATCAACACTTAAATCCATCCTTTAATTTAGAAATTTTGGTGGAAATTTGGGGAAAAGTTCTTAGACCAAGAAATTGAGTTTTGATTGGGGATTTGACATTAGATTGAGATAATTTTGATATGGTTAGACTCGTGTGAGTGTGAGGATTCTGAAAATATAAATTTTATCCAATTTTGAGACGTGGCCCAAGGGGCATTTTGGTCATTTTACCTAATTTCGCGTATTAGCTTAGAATTTCTTGTAGAATCAGTTACTTGAAGTGTTATTTACATTATAAAATTGAATTGAATAGATTTGGGCCATTTGGAGTCGAGTACTCGGGGCAAGAGCGTGGTTTCAGATTGATTATTGAGCCGGTTCGAGGTAAGTGACTTGTCTAACCTTGTGTGGGGGACCTTCCCCTTAGGATTGGTATATTTTGTAATTGAGATGCCTTGTACGTGAGGTGACGAGTGCGTACTTGTGCTAATTGTTGGAAATCCGATTTTCTTTAAGTAATTACTAGTATATTTCCTTTCCTGTTTCTATTACTTGCATTATTAAGCATGTTGTTAGTTTAGGAAAGCATGTCTAAGTGACTTAATTGCTTTATTTGCTCAACTTGCCTTACCTGAATTCTGTGCAACATGCTAGGCTAGAATCACTTATTGCCTTAATATGAAATTTTACCATCTCTGTATATCTTCCTGTTGCTGCCGTGCATTTATTTTGGGACTACGGATGTGGGACTCCGATAGCTCCCCCTTGTTTGTTTATTTTGGGACTACGGATGTGGGATTTCGGTAGCTCACCCTTGTCTATTTATTTTGGGACTACGGATGTGGGATTCTGGTAAATCTCCCTACACAGTTATATGGAACTATAGGAATGCACCCGGTAGATTCCCCCAGTATTGGGTATTTACATTTGGGACGGAATGAGATTCCGGTAGATCCCCGCGTACTATGAGTTGGACTACGGGATGGGATCCCAGGAGATCCACCGGATATGTACATATGGGACTACAGGACGGTATCCTAGGAGATCCCCGATTGTTATTATTGGTGCTGAGCTGTATTTCCTTTCCATGTTTACCTTATTTTTGTATAATTGTTGATGTCCTGTACATGTCGTACTTATTTATACTATTCTGTTCTATACTGTTGATCTTTATATTTTATTTAACCTCCGTAGGGCCCTGACCTTCCTTGTCACTACCCAACCGAGGTTAGGCTTGGCACTTACTGAGTACCGCTGTAGTGTACTCATGCCCCTTCTGCGCATGTTTTTCATGTGCAGATCCAAGTACCGCTACTCAGTCCTACCATCCTTGAGGGAGGCGACTTCTCTAGAGACTTCGAGGTACATCTGTCGCATCTGCAGACCGAGAATTCCCTTTCTATTCTAGCTGTTAAACATTGCCCTTCTGTATTTTTCTTTCTTGTTAGATATTCTGGAGTTAGACTATTAGGTATTCCAAAGGCTTGTGTTTCCGTGAGTTTTCGGGTTTTGGGATAGTGTACTTGGTTTGAAAATGTTGTGTTGTATATGCTGAGCAGCATTATAACTATTGTTTCCATTCAGTTATTTTGGTTTTGATTATTCTTCCGCAAGTTTCGTTTATGTTATACATTTGTTAGGCTTACCTAGTCGTAGAGACTAGGTGCCGTCACGACAGTTCACAGAGGGAGAACTGGGGTTGTGACAAGTTGGTATCAGAGCTCTAGGTTCATAGGAGTCCGGAATCACAAGCCGGTTTATTAGAGTCTCGCTGATCGGTACGGAGATGTCTGAACTTATCTACGAGAGGCTATGTAACGGTTAAGAAAATTCCACTTCATTTGATTTCCTTGTCGTGCGATATTTTGACTTCACAATTCTAAACTTCTGCCTTCTATTCTCTTACGGATGGTGAGTACACGTGCTACCCGAGATGATCAGGCACCCGCGCCCCCTATTGCAGTCGTTAGAGGTCGGGGCCGGGGCCGGGGTAGAGGCTGAGGACGTGCACATGCTGCGGCTAGAGCACCTGCGCGAGCTGCCGCCGAGGTACCACCAGCAGTTCTAGCCAGAATCCAGGCACCTGACACACCTACTGCTACCACTACTCCAGCTCTTCAGGAGACTTTGGCATAGTTCATGAGCATGTACACCACTCTGGATCAGGCAGGGTTGCTTCCCCTTGCTGCAGCTACATCTTAGGCCAGGGGAGGAGCATACACTCCCGCCATCCGCACTCCTGAGCAACGAGTGCATGTTGAGCAGGTCCCTGAGATTATTCCTATACCATCTGAGTGCCAGTTTAGCCTGAGGATAAGGCAGCGACTTCCAAGGAGGAGCAGCTGAGGCTTGAGAGGTTCAAGAAGTACAAGCCTCCTATATTAAGCGGCCTAGCATCGGAGGATGCTCCGGGATTTCTAGATGAGAGCTACCGCATTCTCCGTACCATGGGTATATCAGGATCGAGCGGGGTTTCCTTCACTACTTTCTAGATTCGAGGAGCTGCCTATGAGTGGTGGCGTGCCTTTGAGTTAGACAGTCCTGATAAGGCTGCTTCACTGACTTGGACTCAGTTTTTAGATCTGTTCCTGAGAGAGTATGTTCCTCAGAGCCTCAAAGACGCATGGCGCACAAAGTTTGAGCATTTCTGCTAGGTACTATGACTGTCTGAGAGTATGCGGTCCGTTACACCAGTTTTGCTAGGCATGCACCAACCTTGGATTCTACTATTCGCGAGAGGGTTCACCGGTTTATTGAGGGCCTTATTCCCAGCATCAGGTCTAGCATGGCTCGTGAGTTGGAGATAGATATTTCTTATCAGCAGGTGGTGATCATTGCTAGGAGGATTGAGGGTATGCATGCTAAGGAGAGAGAGGAGAGGGAGGCCAAGTGGTCTTGAGAGTCGGGCCATTTCTCTGGTGCCCATGCCCCAGGAGCAGGTCGTCATGGTAGAGCTTATATGAGTCGATCTGTTCATTCATCTCTTCCAGCAGCCAGTGGTATTCCAGCTCCTCCTATATCTCAGGAGCCTTATTATGCACCTCCGGTATCTAGCGCGCCTCCTGTGCAGGGTGCTTTCAGAAGTTACTTCAGCAGACCTGGCTCGATCCAGTCACAACCACCACGTCCTCCAAGAGCTTGTTTTGGGTATGGTGACACAAGCCATATGGTGAGGGATTGACCTAGACTTATGAGGGGTGCACCTCCAAAGACTTCTGAGCCATAGCGTGCCCCGTAGAGTTCTCAGGCTATGATTATAGCTCCAGTTGCTACCCCACTTGCTCAACCAGCCAGAGGTGGAGGTCAAAGAGGTAGAGGTCGCCCTAGAGGGGGAGGCCAGGCTCGATACTATGCCCTTCCTGCCCGTACCGAGGCTGTAGCCTCCGATTCTATCATCACAGGTATTATACTAGTTTGTCACAGAGATGCATTGGTTCTATTCGATCCAGGCTCCACTTACTCTTATGTGTCTTCTTATTTTGCTCCGCATTTGGGTGTACCTCAGGATTCTTTGAGTTACCCTGTTTATGTTTCTACTCATGTGGGAGATTTTCTTGTGGTAGACTACGTATATCGATCGTGTTTGATTGCTTTTAGTGGTTTTGAGACCAGAGCCGATTTATTGTTACTCAGTATAGTTGACTTCGATATTATCTTGGGCATGGACTGGTTGTCACCCCATTATGCTATTCTTGAATGTCACGCCAAAACCGTGATACTGGCTATGCCAGGTATACCGCGTGTTGAGTGGAGGGGTACTTTAGATCACACTCCTAGTAGGGTTATTTCTTTTCTTAAAGCTCAGTGTATGGTTGAGAAGGGGTGTGACGCGTATTTAGCTTATATGAGAGATGTTAGTATTGATACCCCTTCAGTTGATTCAGTCCCAGTAGTACAGGATTTTCCCGATGTGTTTCCAGCTGATCTTCCAGGCATGCCACCTGATAGAGATATTGATTTTAGCATTGATCTGTTGCCGGGCAATCAGCCCATTTCCATTTCTCCGTATCGTATGACTCCTCCTGAGTTGAAGGAGTTGAAGGATCAATTACAGGAATTGCTTGATAAGGGTTTTATTCGACCCAGTGTATCACCTTGGGGTGCTCCTGTCTTGTTTGTGAAGAAAAAGGATGGTTCTATGCATATGTGTATTGATTATCGCCAGTTGAACAAGGTTACAGTGAAGAACCGTTATCCTTTGCCTCGTATCGATGATCTGTTTGACCAGCTTCAGGGCGCACGAGTGTTTTCTAAGATTGATTTGCGCTCAGGATGCCATCAGTTGACGATTCGGAAGCCAGATATCCCGAAGACTGCCTTCAGGACTCGGTATGGTCATTACGAGTTCCTTGTTATGTCATTTGGGCTGACCAATGCCCCAGAAGCCTTTATGCATTTGATGCACAGTGTGTTCTGCCGTATCTTGACTCGTTCGTCATTGTCTTTATTGATGACATTCTGGTATATTCCTGGAGTCAGGAAGATCATGATCACCTGAGGACTGTGCTTCAAACTCTGAGAGAGAAGAAGTTATATGCTAAATTCTCGAAATGTGAGTTTTGGTTGGATTCAGTGGCATTCTTAGGCCACGTGGTATCGAGTGAGGGTATTCAGGTGGATCCAAAGAAGATAGAGGCCGTGCAGAGTTGGCCCAGTCCATCCTCAGCTACAGAGATCTGCAGTTTCCTTGGCTTGGCGAGTTACTACCGTCGTTTTGTGGAGGGGTTTTCATCGATTGCAGCCCCTATGACCATGTTGACCCAGAAGGGTGCTCCATTCCAGTCGATGGAGGAGTGTGAGGCGAGCTTTCAGAATCTCAAGACAGCTTTGACCACATCCCCAATTTTGATACTGCCTACAGATTCGGGGTCTTATATGGTTTATTGTGATGCCTCGATGATTGGCCTCGGAGCGATGTTGATGCAGGACGGTAGGGTGATTACCTACGCGTCCAGACAGTTGAAGATACATGAGAAGAATTACCCTGTTCACGACCTTGAGTTAGCTTCCATTGTTCACGCCCTGAAGATTTGACGCCATTATTTATACGGGGTTCCCTATGAGATTTATACTGACCATCGGAGCTTGCAGCACTTGTTGTTGATACCCAATTTTTCCCTGTATATTTTCATATGCAAAATACCTTCAAAATAGCATGTATATGCATATGTAAGCATATTCAAATGTTTTATTATTTTTCCTTAATTTTTAGATATTTTTAAATTGATTTATTGCCTATTTTTACCAAGAAAAATCCAATAATTATTCCCCAAATTATCATTTTTGGTGATTCATTTATTGGATTCGCATATTTATACTATAATATAGCTAAGATAACTTTTGCATATTTTTACAAATTTATTTAATATTTTTAAAGCTAAATTGCATATAATTGCAATATTAGCCCCATTTATATTTAATTACAATTATGTCCATAAAAATTAACTCCAATATTTTTAATTTAATAATTATGTATTTTTAATCATTTTAGTACTTTTAATTTATTTCCAGAAAATATTTTTACTATTTTTTATAAAGTAAATAAGGGGAAAGTGGCTATTTAAATGTTAGCCCATTTTTATTTCAATTTTGGCCGGATGTGGCACCCCAATTAAACCCAACCTGAGGCACAATTACCCTGACCCAAATCCTAATCTATCAGACCCATGACCCTTTTCAAACAACCCGCCCGAATCCCCATTCAATCCAGGCCGTTGATCAAAATGATCATCGACCACCATTTAACCTTTCCTTTTTAATTCCCAATTACCCCCAACCCCTAGTCATTTCTCATCCGCAACCGCCTTCGAAACCCCCTTCTCTTTCAATTCTCTCTCAAACTCCCTCTCAAACCCTGGCCGCCACCTTCAACCACTACCCTAAAATCGCCTGAATCAATGGCTTCCAAAGCCATTAAAGGCCTGTATCTACCTCCTATGACTTCTACCTGCCTGATTATCATGTTTTCAAGGCCAAACCTTGAAGAAGTTTTGGTCCAGACCTGGGTTGATTTTAGTTCTATGGCTGTCTCCGACCTTGCTCCGGCCAGCCATGGCTATTCGAGCCTGATCTTAACTTCTCTTGCTTGGGTCAATGACTTTCCAAGCCTTTTTCACCATCTGGGTTCTTCTGAAACCCTAACCATTGAGGTTCTTCCTATTCTTTTAGATCCATTGTAGATCTGTGTTTACTCCAAACTTCTAAACGTTTTCTCAAAGTTTCTTTCAAAACTTTACCTTCAGAACCTTTATCTTTTCTGATTTAGGGTTTGGTTAAGTTATTTAGAAGCTTTCTCTGATCTTTAGCATGTTCTACTGTGTTTCTTTATGTTGTTCTTCTATTGGAGTGTGCATGATTAAAAGTCTTAGTTCCTTCTTGAGTTTTCTAATTTTATTTTGTTGATATTTTTGCCTGATTTACTTGTTTTTCATCTCTATACTCGAGTGATGGTGGAAACCCTAAAACTTGGGGTTCATTCGAGTCCTCAGACTATTTGCTATGTGATTTACTCGTTCGTCATACTCTGAATTCTATGGGTTTCAAAACCCTAATTCCTTTGAACCTATTCAAGTTTCTGAAGTTGCTTCACCTGTTGCTCGACTGAATTTCAAAATCTTTTGTTTCTTTATATGATTCTGACTTCCTGCTAAACTCTATAAGGTCTTTTACTTGACCCCTTTTGCATGCTATTTGATACTCTTTCTTTTCTCTATTACTGAGTTACTGAAATTGGCCTATGTGACTACCATGTTTCGGTAGTCCACTACTTACTGATTTTGTGATTGCGTGACACTTCTCTTTGTCATAGATTCAGCCTTGCATGCCTAATGTTTATGCACTCTTTATATGTTGAATTCCCCTCGGAAATGACCTTCAATTGTGGACTAATTTCAAACCTCCTTGTGTAATTCTGATTGATTCTTTCCTTGTTTTACTGATTTCCCTGTTTCTTGGACCAATTTGAACACTTTCCTTTGAACTTTCGATCCCTACCTTTTCTACTCAATTTGGTTAATTGTCTTACCTTGATTACATTGGTATTTGATTCCTACAGACCTTTTCTTAGGAAACTCTGACACACTCAAATTGGAGAAAGGCTTTGGATCAATGGTCTTTGAGTTGGTTTATCTTGTAACTCAGAGAGGAAGTCAAGAATCAGGCCTCCTCCGATTGTATTTTCTTTGTATTTCTTCTTTCTGATGTAATTTATTCTGGTTTGTAATAAGTTGTAATAAACACTTAGGGCTGGCTAGTAAAAAAGGGTGGGTGACTATGCATGCAAAGGGTAGAAATCATGCCTATAGGACTGTTTTAATTTCTGCATACTCAACTACATATAGAAACCACGCCTATAGGACTGTTTTAATTTCTGCATACTCAACTACATATAGAAACCATGCCTATAAGAATGTTTTAATTTCTGCATACTCAACTACATATAGAAATCACGCCCATAAGGTTGTTTTAATTCAACTCCATATAGAAATCATGCCTATAGATTGTTCTAATTCTGCATATTCAACTTCATATAGGAATCATGCCCGTAGGACCGTTCTAATTCTGCATATTCAACTATATATAGATACCCTGTCTATAAGGCTTCTACATATATATATCATGTCTACAAGGCTTCTACATATAGATACCATGTCTACAAGGTTTTCTGCATTTCGACACTACGTCTATAAGGCTTTTAAAATCAGCAATGCATAGAAAGCATGTCTATAGGAGTCTCTAAATGAATCTGATTCGCTTCACTCAGTGTTAGCTATAAAATCAGTAATGGTAGATGCTATCACCTGCAGAATCTGCAACCAATTTATTTAATTTTGTGCATTCTGCATCTCTTTTAATAATCTGAGTCCCTCACTTGGCCAATTTAACAAGTATGCATATAGGATTTTAAATAATTCATTCCAAGTTTTACTGTCTCATTACCTTCTGAATTCAGTGGATATCATGCCTATTTGACCCCATCTAAACACTTAGGCAATCCTTAGAGCAATAATTGAAACTGAATCTTCTTTTGTTAATTATTACAACCAGCAGGCAGGCCTGATTCGGACTTCTTATCTGAGTTATGCAATAAACTAAAACTGCCTCAACAATCTCATCTCCCTCGTCTTTAATGCTTTTAAATCAGACCTAAACAGTACGTGCAAGACATGCTATTTTATGTGTTTTGAGGAGGTATACGTGAGCCTCTATTTGTTTATATGTTTCCCCCCAAACATGCATATGTGTTTTATATGTCGCTTTAGAATTTTTACCTTTGAAACTCCAAACAAGCCTAACATCCCTCCCTTTTAGGATTAGTAGTTCTAAGTGCCTCTCACACTAATAGGAATGGGACGAGTAATAGCATGCAATAAGTAATCGAGACCAATCCGCGCTTTAATACCTTAACAGGTTGGGAAGGGTAGATATGGATATGATGACCATGCTATAATGTCACGTGTAGCTCCTCATTGAGGAGTGATTATCGGATATTGTATGGGGTGATCTATATTTTTAATAAACCTAGGACCCCCCTCTCTCTATTCTTTAGCATTTCAATTCTTTCTTTTAAAAAAAAATCAACTTTACTATTTATTCTTTCAAACTTTATTTACTTTCAAACCATTATGTGAAATCCCCTCTTATTTGAGCCTTATTTGTCTACATGTTAATTGTACCAAATTCACAATAATTGTCTGGCCGGGAACCACACTAGTGGATTCTGAGGGGTGCCTAACACCTTTCCCTTAGAATAGTTTCAAGCCCTTACCCTATCTCTGGTTATTCAAATCAAACTCTTTTGCTGTCCTAATACACTTTAAATCATTAGGTGGCGACTCTTCAAAATTCAAACCCAGTTCCCAAAAGGAACGAGTTGTCCTTCCAAATGTCATAAACCCGATTTCGCGAGAAAAAGGGGGCGCGACACTTGTTCAAGCAAAAGGATCTAAATTTGCGCCAGAGGAGGTGGTTAGAGTTGTTGAAGGACTATGATATCACTATATTGTATTACCAGGCAAGGCCAGTGTGGTGGCCAATGCTTTGAGTCGTCGGGAAGAGAGTTTGGGAGTTTGGCTTATTTACCAGAGAGGCCTATGGCGATGGATATTCAGGCCTTAGCCAGCAAGTTTGTGAGATTGGATCTTTCAGAGCCCAGTCGAGTTCTAGCTTGCGTGGTTTTTCGGTCTTCCTTATTTGATTGTATCAGGGAGCGACAATATGATGACCCTCATTTGCTTGTCCTCAAGGACAAGGTTTAGCACGGTGATGCCATAGATATGACTATTGGCGATTATGGGGTATTGAGGATGCAGGGTCGGATTTGCGTACCCAATGTTGATGGGCTTTGGGAGTTGATTCTAGAGGAGGCCCATAGCTCGCGGTATTCCATTTATCTAGGTGCCGCGAAGATGTATTAGGATTTGAGGCAGCACTATTGGTGGAGGCGGATGAAGAAAGATATAGTTAGATTCGTAGCTCGGTGTCTCAATTGTCAGCAGGTGAAGTATGAGCACTAGAGACCCGGTGGGTTGCTTCAGTAGGTAGAGATTCCGGAGTGGAAATGGGAGCGGATCTCCATGGACTTTGTAGTTGGGCTCCCATAGACTAAGAGGAAGTTTGATGCTATTTGGGTGATTGTGGATCAGCTGACCAAGTCCGCTCATTTCATTCCTGTGTGTACTACTTATTCCTCGGAGTGGTTGATGGAGATTTATATCCGGGAGATTGTTCGTCTACATGGTATTCCAGTGTCCATCATTTCAGATAGAGGTACTCAGTTCACATCATGGTTCTGGAGGGCCGTTCAACATGAGTTGGGTATTCGGGTAGAGTTGAGTACATCATTTCACCCTCAGACGGACGGACAATCCGAGCACACTATTCAGATTCTTAAGGATATGCTCCGTGCGTGTGTGATTGAGTTTGGAGGATCTTGGGATCAGTTCTTGCCATTGGCGGAGTTTGCTTACAACAACAACTATCAGTACAACATTCAGATGGCACCGTATGAGGCTTTATATGGGAAACGGTGTAGATCCCAGGTGGGTTGGTTTGAGCCGGGTGAGGCCAGATTATTGGGCACAGACTTTGTTCAGGATACTTTGGAGAAGGTTAAGGTGATTCAGGATAGACTCCATACAGCCCAGTCTAGACAGAAGAGTTACGCGGACCGGAAGGTTCGTAATGTTTCCTATATGGTTGGAGAGTGGGTTCTGCTTCGGGTTTCGCCTATGAAGGGCATTATGAGATTTGGGAAGAAAGGGAACTTGAGTCCGAGGTTTATTGGCCCTTTTGAGATATTGAGGCGTATTGGGGAGGTTGCTTATGAGCTTGCCATACCTCCCATCTTGGCAGGAGTTCATCCGGTATTTCATGTTTCGATGCTCCAGAGGTATCACGGTGATCCGGCGCACGTGTTGGATTTCAGTTCAGTCCAGTTGGGCAAGGATCTATCTTATGTTAAGGAGCTAGTGACAATATTGACAGGCATGTTAGAAAGATGAGGTCAAAGAACATTGCATAAGTAAAAGTTCAGTGGCGGGGCCAGTCGGTCGAGGAGTCATCCTGGGAGACCGAGCAGGATTTGTGCAGCCGTTACCTTCATCTTTTCACTACTTCAGGTATGTCCCTATGCTTGTTAAAGGACGAACGAATGATTAAGTGTAGGAGGGTGTGACGACCCGGCCGGTCGTCTTAAGAATTAATGCGTCGATCCCCTATTAACTGCTTTCCCTAAGTTTATTTCTGCTATTTTGATTTGCCGGGATGTTCGATTTTGAGTTTTGGGACACTTAGTCCCTAAATGAGAGCTTGAGTGTTGGAGAGTTGACCGTAGTCAGAATAGTGTGAAGACGGCCTCGGAATGGAAATTTGATGGTTACGTTAGCTCCGTTGGGTGATTTCGGTCTTAGAGGCGTATTCGAATTATGTTTTGGAGGTCCCTAGCAAATTTAGGCTTGAAATGCCGAAAATTAAATTTTTGAAGTTTCCGGTCAGATAGTGAGATTTTGATCCGAGGGTCGAAATGGAATTCCGGAAGTTGGAGTGCTCCATAGTGTTGAATATGACGTGTGTGCAAAATTTCAGGTCATTCAGACGAGGTTTGATAGACTTTTTGATCGAAAGCGTATTTTTAGAGTTTTTGGAATTCTTAGGCTTGAATCCGATGAGAAATAGGTGTTTTATTATTGTTTTGTGCATTCCGAAGGTTGGAACAAGTTCGAATGAGGTTATAGGATATGTTGGTATGTTCGGTTGAGGTCCTGGGGGTCTCGGGTGAGTTTCGAATGGTTAACCGGACCATTTCTTGATGTTTGAAGTTGCAAAAAAATTGATGGTGTGTTACAGACCAATTGTTCTTCGCGTTCGCGACTGGACATCGCGTTCGCGAAGGGATATGACGTGGAGCTGAAGGTTTGGCCTTGAGGGAGGTCCCGCATTCGCGAAGGGCTGGGATCTTGATCTACGCGTTCACGAGAAGGGAGCCACGTTCGTGATGGGCTGGGAGCTGAGCCATCGCGTTCGCGAAGAAGGAGACGCGTTCACGAAGAAGGAAAAATGGTCAACGTCAATTTGTGCTCGCGAACGCGAAGGTTTGACCGCGTTCGCGATTAAGGCATTGCTTGGACATATTTTTAAAACCCAAAATCGAGGGTTTGAGTCATAATTCATATTTTGGACTTGGGAGCTCGGGAGATTGCGATTTTTGAAGAGAGTTTCACCTGGGGGATTTGGGTAGGTAATTCCTACTCGGTTTAGACTAATTTCTATGAATCTACACTTAAATTCATCCTTTAATTTTGAAATTTTGGTGGAAATTGGGGGAAAAGTTCTTAGACCAAGAAATTGAGTTTTCATTAGGGATTTGACATTGGATTGAGATAATTTTGATATGGTTAGACTCGCGTGAATGTGAAGATTCTGAAAATATAAATTTTACCCGATTCCGAGACATGGGCCCGAGGGACATTTTGGTCATTTTACCTAATTTCACGTATTAGCTTAGAATTTCTTTGTAGAATCAGTTACTTTAAGTGTTATTTAGGTTATGAAATTGAATTGAATAGATTTGGTCCATTTGGAGTCGAGTACTCGTGGCAAGAGCGTGGTTTCATATTGATTATTGAGCCGGTTCGAGGTAGGTGGCTTATCTAACCTTGTGCGGGGACCTTCCCCTTAGGATTGATATATTTGGCAATTGAGATGCCTTGTCCGTGAGGTGACGAGTGCATACTTGTGCTAATTGTTGGAAATCCGATTTTCTTTAAGTAATTACTAGTATGTTTCCTTTCCTATTTCTATTACTTGCACTATTAAGCATGTTGTTAGTTTAGGAAAGCATGTCTAAGTGACTTAATTGCTTTATTTGCTCAACCTGCTTTACCCGAATTCTGTGCAACATGCTAGGCTAGAATCACTTGTTGCCTTAATATGAAATTTTGCCATTTCTGTATCTGTTGCTGCTGTGCATTTATTTTGGGACTATGGATGTGGGATTTCGGTAGCTCCCCTTGTCTGTTTATTTTTGGACTATAGATGTAGGATTCCGGTATCTCTCCCTTGTCTGTTTATTTTGGGACTACGGATGTGGGATTCCGGTAGATCCCCCTGCACAGTTATATGGAACTACGGGAATGCACCTGGTAGATTCTCCCAGTACTGGGTATTTACATTTGGGACTACGGAACGGGATTTCGGTAGATTCCCGCGCACTATGAGCTGGACTACAGGACGGGATCCCGGGAGATCCACTGGATATGTATATACTGGACTACAGGACGGTATCCTGAGAGATCCCCGATTATTATTATTGGTGCTGAGCTGTATTTCTTTTCCATGTTTACCTTGTTTCTGTATAGTTGTTGTTGTCCTGTACATCCTGTGTTATTTTACTGCCGTACTTATTTATACTGTTCTGTTCTATACTGTTGATCTTTATATTTTATTTAATCTCAGTAGGGCCCTGACCTTCCTCGTCACTACCAACCAAGGTTAGGCTTGGCACTTACTGAGTACCGTTGTGGTGTACTCATGCCCCTTTTGTGCATGTTTTTCATGTGCAGATCCAGGCACCGCTACTCAGGCCTACCATCCTTGAGGGAGACGACTGCTCTAGAGACTTCGAGGTACATCTGCCGCATCCGCAGACCGAGAAGTCCCTTTCTATTCTAGCTGTTAAACATTGCCCTTCTGTATTTTTCTTTCTTGTTAGATATTCTGGAGTTAGACTGTTAGGTATTCCAAAGGCTTGTGTTTCCGTAAGTTTTCGGGTTTTTTGATAGTGTACTTGGTTTGAGAATGTTGTGTTGTATATGCCGAACGACATTATAACTATTGTTTCCTTTCAGTTATTTTGGTTTTGATTATTCTTCCGCAAGTTTCATTTATGTTCCGCATTTGTTAGGCTTACCTAGTCGTAGAGACTAGGTGCCGTCACGACAGTTCACGGAGGGCGAACTGGGGTCGTGACAACAAGCCACTGTAATCTATATTGTAATTATATAGGTCTAATTTCTTTCTCGTAGTAAGATCTTAGAACGCGACCCTACTCAACGTATATGCATGGGCGAAGCCACCTTTTGCAAAGGGTGCTCAACTGACAACCCTTTGTCGAAAAATTACACTGTATATATAAGTAAAATATTGATTTTAATTATATATATAAAACCTATATTGAACACCCTTTATCGGAATTTTTTTTTACTTCTTTCAAGTTTGAACATTCTTGGAAATATTTTTGGCTTCGCCACTACGTATATGCTACTCTACTTTGTCCTTGACTTAATACTTTTAAAACAATTCAAAGAGAAAAAATTGATTCCTTTAACTAGATAAAATTTCAGTGTAAAGGAAGCTAGATTTTTGACAGAAAATTACCTACCAAATTGAACCCACATTGAAAATGAAAGAAGACTTTATTAGTAGTTGCCAATTTTTATTTACAAGGTCTCCCATGCCACAATATTCTACTTTAGTGACCCACTAAAATCATAACAATTCTTGTAAATTCAAGCATCTTCTTCACATTATAAATGTTTACTTCTTTTAGGCAGTGTTACGAGATAAACTATTAAATTTACGAAAACTTAAATTTCAATGAAGTTGCATTGACACAAGACTGTCAGCTCGCAAAGCAAATTATAAAATAAACCATATTTTTATATAGAATAATGACATTTCCATATGACATCATACAATTGAGTTGCAGCCAGCAAAAAATCTCAAAAAGAACATGAGAAGGAAAAATAAAAATAAAAACATGTATGTGTTATAAATAGTTTGTATATTGGATACTACATTGGATGTCCATGTTGTGAATAGCATAGTTTGTACATTGGATGCCCATATTGTGAATAGCTTAAAGATTAAATCTCCTTCTTTATGTCCATCATCTTTACTTTTTATGCCTATAAAAGGCTATGTAATTGCAATGAAAAGATACACCAAAGTGAAAGAAGAAAAGACTGCTTCCTTCTTTCTATCTCTTCTTATTTACATTTTACTGCATTACTTTTATTTTATAACACGTTATCAGCACTAAGCTCTAATTTTATTCTTAACTCCCGCTAAGTTGAGCCATATTTTATTAAGGTATGTATCATTATAATTATTTTATTTATGGCAGTACATATCATATGCTCATTGTTTGCAGATTATTTGTGCTCTTGGACATCTTAAATAGTTTAAGTACATTGCAGTGATAAAATAACTATTTCCTTCCGTACTCAACTCTTAGAGGACCTCAAAGTCATCAAACTAGCTATGCACTAATGACATACTTATAATATTCATGGACTCCCTGGATCATATATCTGTAAGGTATTTTGAAGAACTGTGAGAAATGAATTGACAAACAATAATTTTATAGTTTAATTACTTTATATTTATTGGAACATATAAATAATGTTAGTCATGCTCAATTCTATTAACACATATATATCAATAATATAAAGTGAAATGAAATAAGTATGTAATTTCTACTTTATGGCAAGAATAAAATAAAATACTGTAGTAGATTGTTAACATGATATAACTCTATTTTCATTTCTTTTACCGTAATCGTTTTGTTTTCATTAATTGTTTATTATTATAATTATTTCTCTAACTTATTCATCTTTTATGATAGTTTTCACTATGTCAAATTTATCAAAACTTGAATTTGTGGCACTTGACATCACCGGAAGGAACTATTTATCATGGGTTCTTGATGCTGAAATTCACCTTGACGCTAAAGGTCTTGGAAATACTATTATACAAGGAAATGAAGCATCAAATCAGGATAAAGCGAAGACCATGATTTTCCTTCGTCATCATCTACATGAAGGGTTAAAAACTGAATATTTATCAAAACTTGAATTTGTGGCACTTGATATCACCGGAAGGAACTATTTATCATGGGTTCTTGATGCTGAAATTCACCTTGACGCTAAAGGTCTTGGAAATACTATTATACAAGGAAATGAAGCATCAAATCAGGATAAAGCGAAGGCCATGATTTTCCTTCGTCATCATCTATATGAAGGGTTAAAAATTGAATATTTAACCGTAAAAGATCCACTTGAATTATGGATTAATTTGAAGGATCGATATGACCACCTAAAACTTACGGTATTACCGAAAGCTCGGTATGAGTGGATACATTTAAGGTTGCAAGACTTTAAAACCGTAAGTGAGTATAATTCTACTATCTTTAAAGTAAGTTCTCTATTAAAATTATGTGGAGACACTATCACAGATGAAGACTTATTGGAAAAAATATTTTCTAGTTTTCACGCTTCAAATGTGGTGCTACAACAACAATACCGTGAAAAAGGTTTTAAGAAATATTCTGAGTTAATCGTATGCCTACTTGTGGCAGAGCAGAATAATACTCTATTAATGAAAAATCATGAAACCCGTCCCACTGGGTTAGCTCTATTTTCGGAAGTGAATGCTGTAATAGCATATGATAAGTTTGAAAGAAAACAAAATAATTACCGTGGTCGTGGACATGGTCGTAAATGTGGACGTGGCAGGGGACAAAACAATTATCGTCATTATGGTGAAAATAAATTGGAGAACAATATGGGTTCTCAAATTAATCATTCAAAAGGTAAAACTAGTATGTGTCACCGATGTGGTATGAATGGTCATTGGGCACGCATTTGTCGTATGCCATATCATTTTGTCAAACTTTATCAAGCCTCCCTCAGAAAAAAAGAAAATAATGTGGAGACACACTTAACCTTTCAAAATAATGATGATGAAGCAGGTCCCTCAAACAAATATGATTCTAAAGCACATCTGCATATAAAGATGATGATTTTGGAGGCCTAACAAATATTACTCATTTAGAAGCTGGAAACTTCTTTGAGGATATTGAGGAAGAACTAATCATCTTACTGGGGAATGAAGCTATAAAAGTTGTTATTTTTATGTTTTCAACTAGTTTATTTTTCTTGAGTGTATTTTTCTAGTGCATCATGTGTTGCTAGTTTCTACATTCCTAATGTATTTCTTAATATTTTTTTTCCTGTTTGTCTTTCATATTTCTTATGATGTATTTTTTTTATGAAGAATATGAAAATTCTCCAGTCTTCAGTTGGACTCAAGATTAATAAAGATGATATATGTCTTCTGGATAGTGCTACAATACACACTATTTTAAAAGATAAGAGATATTTCTCTTATTTGGCAATGAAAGAAGTGAATGTTAATACAATATCCGGTAGTACAAGATTAATTGAAGGTTCTGGAAGAGCCAATTTATTACACCAGGAGGAACAAATTTGGCTACTGATGAAGCACTATATTGTAGTAAATCTCAAAGAAACTTATTAAGTTTCAAAGATATTCGACAAAATGGCTATCATATTGAGACTACAAATGATGAAAAGATTGAATATCTTTATATTACTACAATAATGTCCGGTAAGAAATATGTGCTTGAAATGTTACCCACTCTTTCCTCCGGCTTATACTACACAAGTATTAACAGGATTGAAACACATGCCGTAGTAAACGAGAAGTTTACTAATCAAGATAATTTTATTATTTGGCATGGCCGGTTGGGCATCCTGGTTCTAATATGATGCGTAAAATAATTGAGAATTCACATGGACATGCAATGAAGAATCAGGAGATTCTTCAATTTAAGGAATTCTCTTGTGCTGCATGTTCTCAAGGAAAATTAATTATTAGACCATCAACTATTAAAGTTAGGATGGAATCCCCTGCATTTTTGGAACGTATACATGATGATATATGTGGGCTCATTCACCCTCCATGTGGACCATTCAAAGATTATATGGTTTTGGTAGATGCATCTACAAGATGGTCACATGTGTTTACTATCAACTCACAATATGGCATTTGCGAGATTTTTGGCTCAAATAATAAAGCTAAGAGCACAATTTCCAGATTATGCAATTAAGATAATTCGTCTTGATAATGCTGGTGAGTTTACATCCCAAGCCTTTAATAATTATTGTATTTCAACTGGGATAACAATTGAGCATCCGGTTGCTCATGTTCATATACAAAATGGTCTAGCAGAATCATCGATCAAACGACTCCAATTAATCGCTAGACCAATACTTATGAGAACAAAACTTCTCATTTCAGTATGGGGTCATGATATTTTGCACGCAGCAGCACTTGTCGAATAAGGCCCACAAGTTATCATAAAGTCTCCCCATTGCAATTGGCTTTTGGTCAGGAGCCAAATATTTCCCATCTTAGGATCTTTGGTTGTGCGATATATGTTCCAATTGCTCCACCATAACACACAAAGATGGGTCCTCAAAGAAAGTTGGGGATATATGTTGGATATGAATCTCCTTCTATTATAAAATATCTAGAGCCGATGACTGGAGATTTATTTACGACAAGATTTTCTGATTGCCATTTTGATGAATCAGTATATCCAACATTAGGGGGAGAAAATAAGCAGCTAAAAAAGAAGATAGATTGGAATGCATTATAACTGTCTCATTTAGATCCTCGAACAAATCAATGTGAACAAGAGGTTCAAAAGATTATTCATTTGCAAAATATTGCAAATCAATTGCCAGATGCATTCACTGACCTACCAAGGGTGACTAAGTCACATATTCCAGCTGCTAATGCTCCAATTCGAGTTGATATCCCAACCAGACAATTAATTAAAGCAAATGAGTTTAAGCCATGCTTGAAACGTGGTAGACCAATCGGTTCTAAAGATAAAAATCCTCGAAGAAGAAAAGGAGCAAGTGATCAAAGTGAACATAACACAGAGGTAGTGGCTCAAGAAGAGCCCCAAGACGTAACAAATGATAAGACCTTAGGGGAAGTCTAGGTACCTGAAAATAATGAGAATGAAGAGATATCAATAAGTTACGTCTCAACCGGGAAAAGATGGAACCGAAATAATATTTTTATCGATAACATTTTTGCTTATAATATTGCTGCTGAAATAATGCAACAAGATGGGGATCTTGAACCAAAATATGTCAATGAATGTAGACAGAGAAATGATTGGCCAAAATGGAAAGACGCTATCCAGGCAGAGTTAACTTCACTTGGAAAACGTGAAGTCTTCGGACCCATAGTTCGAACACCTGAAGGCATAAAGCCAGTAGGGCATAAATGGGTTTTTGTGTGAAAACGAAATGATAAAAATGAAGTCGTTAGATATAAAGCGCGACTTGTGGTACAAGGGTTTTTCCAAAGGCCTGGAATTGATTATATGGAGACATATTCTCCTGTAGTGGATGCTATCACCTTCAAGTATCTCATAAATATGCCAGTGCAAGAAAAACTTGATATGCATCTAATGGATGTTGTTACAGCCTATTTGTATGGATCATTAGACAAGGAATTTTTATGAAAGTACCTGAGGGATTTAAAGTGCCAGAAGCATATAAAAGTTTTCGAGAAACTTGTTCAATAAAGCTTCAGAAATCTTTATACGGATTGAAACAATCAGGTCGTATGTGGTACAATCGCCTGAGTGAATACCTGTTGAAAGAAGGGTACAAGAATGATCCAATTTGTCCTTGTGTCTTTATAAAAAGGTCTGGATCTGAATTTGTTATAATCGTCGTGTATGTTGATGATTTAAATATCATTGGAACTCCTGGGGAGCTTCCAAAAACAATAGACTATTTGAAGAAAGAATTTGTAATGAAAGATCTTGGAAAGAAATTTTTTTGCCTTGGTCTACAAATTGAGTATATGAAAGATGGAATATTTGTCCATCAATCAACATACATCGAAAAGATTTTAAAGCGATTCTATATGGATAAAGCACATCCATTGAGTACCCCGATGGTTGTGAGATCACTTGATATAAAGAAAGATCCATTCCGACCTCATGAAAATGATGAAGAGCTTCTTGGTGCTGAAGTACCATATCTTAGTGCAATTGGGGCATTAATGTATCTTGCCAATAATTCCCGACCAGATATAGCTTTCTCAGTAAGCTTATTGGCAAGATTTAGTACTTCGCCAACACAAAGACACTGGAATGGTATTAAATATATATTCAGATACCTCCAAGGGACCATTGATATGAGTTTATTTTATTCAAATGAATCCAAGCCATCATTGATTGGTTATGCAGATGCAGGATATTTGTCTGATCCACACAAAGGTCGATCTCAGACAGGCTATTTATTTACAAGTGGAGGTACATCCATATCATGGCGTTCGACAAAACAAACTATGGTTGCTACTTCTTCAAATCATGCAGAGATAATAGCCATTCACGAAGCAAGTCGAGAATACGTTTGGTTGAGATCGATAACTCACCACATTCAACAAACATGTGGTCTTTCTTCGAAAGAGAATATTCTAACAATATTATATGAAGACAATGCTGCATGCACAGCTCAATTGAAAGGAGGATATATAAAAGGAAATAGGAAAAACACATTTCACCGAAATTCTTTTTCATTCATGATCTTCAGAAAAATGGTGAAATAGATGTACAACAAGTTCGTTCAAGTGATAATTTGGCTGATCTGTTCACTAAGGCATTACCAACTTCAATATTTGAAAAGCTGATATATAAGATTGGAATGCGTCGTCTTCGAGACATTAATTTATTTTTCATCAGGGGGAGTAACTACATGCTGCACTTTTTTCCTTAACCAAGGTTTTGTCCCACTGGATTTTTTCGGTAAGGTTTTTAATGAGGCAGCAAGCAATGCATATTATAAATAACTATGTACATCCCAATATTTTTTTGTAAGTTCTTAATGAGACACATTATCTTACATGGACATCCAAGGGGGAGTGTTATAAATAGTTTGTACATTGGATGCTACATTGGATGCCTATGTTGTGATTAACATAGTTTGTACATTAGATGCCCATATTGTGAATAGCTTAAAGATTAAATCTCCTACTTTATGTCCATCATCTTTACTTTTTATGCCTATAAAAAGCTATGTAATTGCAATGAAAAGATACACCAAAGTGAAAGATGAAACGAGTTCTTCCTTCTTTCTATCTCTTCTTATTTACATTTTACTCCATTGCTTTTATTTTATAACACTATGAGAAATAATTTGACAATTCAAATTGCTATTATTAACTAGAATCTATTAGTGTCCTCAAGAGGACACTTATGAAAATGTGTTTTCCTTTTCTTTTGTTTACTATATGAACAAAAACCTAGAATATCCATCACGTTTTTGGTTTTAATATAATATTGTTTGTTTACCTTTTATCTAGCCATTATTATTATTTGTTGTGTTTGCCTTTTTTATATTTTCTTTGAGTCAGGAGTTTATCGAAAGCAGTCTTTTTATCTTCACAAAGGTCGGGTTAGGGCAGTGATGAAGCCAGAAAATTCAATAAGAGTATTCAGAATTTGAACACTCTTTACTAGTGGGCTATACAAGGGTGTTCAAAGCCTATTTTTTTAATCAATAACAAATAAAAATTTATCCTATATATAGTATAATTTTTTGGCGAAGGGTGTTCAATTGACCACCCTTGGCCATACATACATTTTATCCTCCCCAGATCTTACTTTGTGAGATTAAACTGGATATGTGATTTTGTTATTATAATTTAATATTGCTTATTTTAATTGTGCATGAGGTGATATTATTAAAATTAAACAAGAATGCTAAAAAGCTTTTAAAGGTAAAACATCTTTATGTCCGAGTAATACAGATAATACACACGTCTTAATAATATGCACGCACAAAAAGGGGGGGGGGGGGTGTTTCCTTAGAAAATAAGAGTTATCCATTTCCCTTTAAACACACTTTACACTTTGGACCAGTGGAGCCATTCTTTTTTTTCCTTATATATCAAAAGCACAATAATAATATTAATAAACAATTCGAAAAGACTGTCTTTAGTTTTATCTCCTTTTTCCCTTTTAACCACATGTCTTAAAGCTGAGGGCTACAAATGAGCAGAATAAATCTGCACCAAAATAAAAGAAAATTGGAAAATTAACAACCAGACACATATTAATGCACTTATTAATTCTTGAAAAGTAATCACACCAATTTAAAAAAGGGTGAGTATAACAGTCCAAATTTGATCTTATCAACTCCTAACAAACTTGTAATTTAGTACATCAAACTATTGAAGAATGGCTTTAATTTAATTGTCCTTTATTTGTTCCCTATGGCTGCCAGATTAGAGTCTACTAAATTAATTATTGTCTTGATGTAAGGATATGAAATTTTTTTCAGCGGAAGGCCAAATGTCTTCAAATGTATAGCTATTAACAAATATTTTAAAGTCAAAAGATGCCTTAAATAATAGAGCTGATGACGTGCCTATTAAAAAAATGTGTGTCACTGTACATTACTACCAAATTAATGTTAATATTCTATTGTTAATGACATCTGATGAGTTCAAATAACTCAATCAGAATGTACAAACACTTTCAAATATTTACACCGTACTATAATAATTTACTATGGTTAAATAAAAACATTGGAGAGCATGAGTAACTACTTATGTGATAATAGTGTATGTAAAATAAAGTATCCATTACGTTGATAACACATTAACACCTAGTGTGCGTAAATTCTTTTCTCCTAAAAGTCCCTGGTCGAGAGCTGGTAAAAATCTAAATGCCACTTTCTTCTTTTTATCCCATTCTTTTATTAGAATTTTTTTTAAAGTAATTCTGGTATGATTCTTTCTACATAAAATCTAATGATTCCATGTAAGTAACATTTTGGGAAGTTAAGATTATAGCAAACCATTTACACAATCTAATGATGATTAGAAAAGATAGCTACACAAAATCAAGAAAAAGTTACTGAGAATTGTCATGATCCGGATTTCCCACTCTCGAGAGTTGTGATGACGCTTACTCGTAAAATCTAGGCAAGCCGCGTATTGTAGAATAACTATCTCATTTATTAGCCCTTTTTAACAATTTGGATTAACAGGTAATCAACATCGAATATTAACAATAAATAGAACAAGTGGAAGATTTAAACTGACAAAAATAACCAAAACCAGTACTACAATGCCAATATATGCCTCTACCCGGAATTCAGTGTCACAATATCACGGACTGTCTATGAGTACTACATACAAGAGTCTGAAAAGGAAATACAATCTGTCTTGAATACAAGTGAAAACAGAACACATAATGAGATAGAAGAGAATGCGGGGCCTGCGAACGTCTGTAGGACTACCTCGGGATCTCTAGCTGGACTGAAGGCAGCCACCCAAATGCTATGGTCCAAGAGCTGCTCCGGGATCTGCACATAGTGCAGAGTGTAGTATCAGCACAACCGACCCCATGTGCTGATAAGTGCCTAGCCTAACCTCGGCGAAGTAGTGACGAGGCTAGGACCAAACTACCAAATAATCCTGTGCAGTTATATAATATACAACGGAAAATAAAACAGGATTAAACAAGTAAAGATGGGAGATGGTACATACTGCGGGGATATATCAATATCAACAGTAAATTAAGAAAAGGCATAAGGACAACTTAGAATTTACAACAAAACAATAAGGCACTTGTAACCAATCTATAAACACTTTATATCATCACTTGTTGCGGCGCGAAACCCGATCCTAACACATAACAGCACTGTTGCGGCGTACAACCCGATCCATATCATTTATCACTATTGCGGCATGCAACCCGATCCAATTATATCATTGTTGCGGCTTGCAACCCGATCCATATTATCTATCATTGTTGCGGCGTGCAACCCGACCCAATTATATTATTGTTGCGGCGTGCAACCCGATCCAATTATATCATTGTTGCGACGGGCAACCCGACCCACATATAATATTATTGCGGCGTGCAATCCGATCCAAATATATCATTGTTGCGGCGTGCAACCCGATCCACATATACAATCAACAACAATCATAACAAGAGTCCCGACAAGGGATCAATAAAGACAAGGGAATCGACAGTATAAGTAACTACGTCCCGACAAGGAAATCGACAGTATAAGTAACTATATCCTGGCAAGGGAGAAACAGCTATAACCAAACTCGTTTCAATATCTAACTACCTCAGCTAACACCAATACTCAGTCATAAGTAATTTCCACGAGAATAATCATAATCCTTGCTTAATATAGAGAATCATCAACTTAAGCATCCGTAGTATTGTTTAAGAACGCAATAAATCACAATTTAAGACTCACGGTTATGCTCAACACCAACGTATAGATACTCGTCACCATGCCTATACGTCGTACTCAACAGGAAGCAAATAGCAAATAGGACACAACTCCTAATCCCTCAAGCTAAGGTTAGACCAAACACTTGCCTCGAACTTCCACGGCCAACTCAAGCCTCAAACACCGCTTTTCCTTTTGAATTTGGCTCCAAATCAATTGTATCTAGACATAATTGACTTAATAACATCAATAAACGCTAAACAATCCAATTTCAATGCTTAATTATATCTTTCCCATCATTCTTCCCAAAAAGTCAAAAATTAACCTCGGGCCCGCTTGGTCCAAAGCACGAGGTTCGAACCAAAACCCGATCACACATTCACCTATGAGCCCGAATATATAATTAGTTCCAAAATTCGACCCCAAAACGAGGTCTAAATCTCAAATATACAAAAAGCTCTAACTCTACCCAAATCCCTAATTTTCTACCCTTAAGAACATGATTTAGGTCTATAAATCTAATGAGTGTTAATGGAAATTGAAGAAAATGAGTCTAAGATTATATACCTATGGATTGGTGGTGAAATTCTCTTTCAAAAATCGCCCAATTTGGAGTTGAGAAGAAGAAGTTATGAAATTTTGATTAAGTCCCGAATGTGCTAGTTTCAGTTTAAAAATCGCTGGGCAGACCTTCATCGCGTTCGCGATGGTTCTGCCACATTCGCGAAGAGCAGCCTTCCTCAGGCTTACACGATTGCGAGTCCTCTTACGCGTTCGCGAAGGGTTGGGCCCCCTGACCTTCGCGTTCGCGGGCCTGTGCACGCATTCACGTAGAGGAATATTTACTTGCCAGACCAGCCCTCCATTTATGCTTTGTGTTAGCGGGAAGTGGGTCGCGTTCGCGTAGAGCAACCCCCTAGTGCTCCGCGTTCGCGATCCTTTCCTCGCGTTCGCATTAAACAAAATCCACCCCTGCCCATTTTCCCTTTCGCGATCGCGTGAAGGGCTTCGCAATCGTGAAACACAGAAGGTCTATGCACCAGAACAGCTGTTTCTACAATTTTTCACAAGTTCTAAACCTTCCGAAACCCATCCGAAACTCACTCGAGCCCTCGACGCTCCAAACCAAACATGCATACTAACTCAAAAACATCATATGAACTTATCCGTGCGATCAAATCGCCAAAATAACATCATAAACATCGAATTAAACCTCAAAATCAATGAAATATTTCAAAACTTCTTAAAACATCAAATTTTGCATTTAAAGTCCGAATCACGTCAAATGACATCCGTTTCTTACCAAATTTCACAGACTTATCTTATTTCACATATAAGACCTATACCAGACTCCGGAACCAGAATACGGGCCCGATACCATCAAATTCTAAATGCATTTCGTTTCCAAAACACATAGAAATTTCTAGAAAATAATTTTCTTTAAAAATTCATTTCTCGGGCTTGGGACCTCGGAATTCAATTCCGAGCATACGTCCAAGTCCCATATTTTTCCACGGACCCTCCGAGACCGTCAAATCATGTGTCCGGGTCAATTTACCCAAAATGTTGACCGAAGTCAACTTAAATGCATTTTAAGTCAAAATTTCAACATTTTCATAGATTCTCACATAATAGCTTTCCGGCTAGACGCCCAGACTGCATACGTAAATCGAGGTGAGACATAAAGTGGTTTTTAAGGCCTTGAAATGCACAATTCATTTTAAAAACATGTGATGACCTTTTGGGTCATCACATTCTCCACCTCTAAAACAACCGTTCATCCTCGAACAGACATAAGAAGGAAGTACCTGAGTCGGGGAAAAAATGGGGATAACGGTTCCGCATATCGGACTCGGACTCCCAGGTCGATGCCTCAACAGGCTGACCTCTCCACTGAACACGAACAGAAGGAAAACTCTTCGATCTCAACTGACGAACCTGCCGGTCTAGAATAGCTACTGGCTCCTCCTCATAAGATAAGTCCTTGTCCAACTGGACATTGCTGAAATCTAACACGTGGGATGGATCGCTGTGATATTTCCGAAGCATGGATGCACGAAACACTAGATGCACGGCTGATAAGCTCGGCGGCAATGCAAGTCTATAAGCCACCTCTTCCACTCGATCAAGAATCTCAAACGGGCCAATGAACCTAGGGCTAAGCTTGTCCTTCTTCCCAAATCTCATCACGCCCTTCATAAGCAACACTTACCCGCTCACCAACCATGAAAGCCAAATCTCGAACCTTGCGGTCGGCATAGCTCTTTTGCCTGGACTGAGTTGTACGAAGCCTATCCTAAATAATCCTGACCTTGTCCAAGGCATCCTGAACCAGATCCGTACCCAACAACCGAGCCTCCCCCGGCTCAAACCATCTAATCGGAGACCGACACCTCCTACCATATAAAGCCTCATAAGGAGCCATTTGAATACTCGACTGGTAGCTGTTGCTGTAGGCAAACTCTGCTAAAGGCAAAAACTGATCCCACGAGCCTCCAAAGTCAATAACACAAGCTCAGAGCATATCCTCCAAAATCTGAATAGTCCGCTCGGACTGCCTGTCCGTTTGAGGATGAAATGCTGTGCTCAACTCAACCCATGTTCCAACTCTTGCTGAACTGCTCTCCAGAAATGTGAGGTAAACTGCGTACCTCGGTCTGAAATGATAGACTCGGTCACACCATGAAGACGAACAATCTTTCGGATATAGATATCAGCTAACCTCTCGGAATAATATGAGACTGCAATAGGAATGAAATGTGTTGACTTGGTCAGCCTATCAACAATAACCCACACTTCATTGAACTTCCTCTGAGTCCATGGGAGTCCAACAACGAAGTCCATAGTGATCCGCTCCCACTTCCACTCAGGAATCTCAATCTTCTGGAACAAACCACCAGGCCTATGATGCTCATACTTAACATGCTGACAATTCAAACACAGAGCCACATATGCATCGATATCCTTCTTCATTCTTCGCCACCAATAATGCTGCCACAAATCCTGATACATCTTCGCGGCGCCCGAATGAATAGAGTACCGGGAACTATGGGCCTTCCCTAAAATCAACTCTCTATGCCCATCCACATTAGGCATACAAACTCGACCCTACAATCTCAAAACTCCATCATCTCCTAAGGTAATCTGCTTGGCACCTCCGTGCTGCACCCTCTGAGGACACACAAATAAGGATCATTATACTGTCGATCTCGGATACGCTCCAATAATGAAGAACGAGCGACTGTGCAAGCTAACACACGGCTGGGCTCAGAAACATCCAACCTCACAAACTAATTGGCCAAAGCCTGAACATCCAAAGCAAGCGGTCTCTCATCGATCGGAATATAAGCAAGACTGCCCATACTGGCTGACTTCCTACTCAAAGCATCAGCCACCACATTGGCCTTTCCCGGATGATATAAGATGGTGATATCATAGTCCTTTAATAGCTCCAACCACCTTCTCTGCCTCAAATTCAACTCCTTCTGCTTGAACAAGTACTGCAGATTCTTGTGATCCGTGAACACCTCACATGCCACGTCATACAGATAATGCCTCCAAATCTTCAACGCGTGAACAATGGCTGCTAACTCCATATCATGAACCAGATAGTTCTTCTCATGAATCTTCAACTGCCGCGAAACATAAGCAATGACCTTACCATCCTGCATCAACACCGCACTAAGCCCAATACGAAATGCATCACAATAAACTGTATATGGCCCTGAACCTATGGGCAAAACCAACACTGGTGCCGTAGTCAAGGCTGTCTTGAGCTTCTGAAAGCTTGCCTCACACTCGTCCGACCATCTGAACTGGGCACCCTTCTGGGTCAACCTAGTCATCAGGGCTGCGATAGATGAAAGCCTCTCCACGAACTGACAATAGTAGCCTGCCAATCCCAAAAAACTCCGAATATCTGTAGCTGATGCTGGTCTAGGCCAGGTCTTGACTGCCTCAATCGGATCAACCTGAATACCCTCTGCTGACACAACATGACCCAGTAATGCAACTGAACTCAACCAGGACTCACACTTCGAAAACTTAGCATACAACGACTGTCCCTCAAGGTCTGAAGAACCACTCTAAGATGTTGCTCGTGCTCCTCCCGACTGTGGGAATAGATCAAAATATCATCAATGAAGACTATCACGAATGAATCCAAATAAGGCATGAACACTCGGTTCATCAAATCCATAAAAGCTGCTGGGGCATTTGTCAACCCGAATGACATCACCAAGAACTCATAATGCCCGTACCGAGTGCGGAAAGCTCTATTAGGGACATCGGATGACCTAATCCTCAGCTGATGGTAGCCAGATCTCAAGTCAATCTTCGAAAATACCTTGGCACCCTGAAACTAATCAAACAAATCATCAATCCTCGGCAATTGATACTTATTCTTGATTGTAACCTTGTTCAACTACCGGTAATCAATACACATTCTCATCGACCCATCCTTCTTCTTAACAAACAACACCGGCGCACCCCAAGGCGAAACACTGGGTCTAATGAAACCCTTCTCAAACAAGTCTTGCAACTGCTCTTTCAACTCTTTCAACACAGGCAGGACCATGTGATACAGCGGAATAGAAATAAGCTGAGTGCCCGGAGCCAAATCAATGCAGAAGTCAATATCCCTGTTAGGTGGCATACCCGCTAGGTATGAAGAAAATACCTCAGGGAACTCACGAACAAAAGGCACAGAATCAATAGAAGGAACCTCGACACTAGAATTACGAACATATGCCAAATAGGCCAAACACCCCTTCTCGACCATACGCCGAGCCTTCACATAAAAGATAACACTACGGGTAGAATGACCAGGAGCCCCTCTTCCACTTTAAACGAGGTAAACTAGGCAAGGCTGATAGAAGCCTACCCTGCACTACTATTGAGTAGCGAGAGAGGATCGAAGCAACTTTTACCTGATTTAGGGTCGGGATCGATTTCCACAGAGAGATAGAAGTTGGAGACGGGTATCTATATAATTTAGGGTTGTGTACGTGTTCAAAATTACACTTCTAAACATTTTTGGGTTTTTGTTTTACTTATACTTTTATCAAACTACAATGGTGAATTAAACTAGAATAAGCTAAGAGTAAAATGTTGCGGGTTGCTCAAATGGTTTAAAAGGCACTAGGGTAGTGACTTCCGCCTAGGTGGTCAATTAATAGATACTTGAGTCTAAGACATGATTGATATATTTGGGGAGTATGATATAACCATTGCACGATTATACGCACTTTACACCTCTCGGTGGTTCGAGTGATTTTGCCCGAATTGACTTTCTCAAGACCAATTGAGTATGCAAATTTACGCAAGCAATCAAGGTTCAAGTCGAGTATTACTCTTTCGAGGTTTAACCCTTTAATTGGAGCTATTAATCTCTTGAGTACGCCCCAATTCCTTGTTGGACCAATTTCAGAGACTCAAACTCTCTTTTTCAAGAAGAGCTCAAGTCAACTAAACACAAACTAGTGTTTGCAACCACTAATTCAACAATTAAACATGAAATTAGCCCAAATATCAAACACCCATAGTCAATCTAGCCCTAAAACACAAGACTCATCGATTACCCACACTAGGGTTGAGCCACAACCCTAGCTTATGGGTTTAGCTACTCATAATTGAAGAAGAAAAGCAAGAAATAGATGAAGAACAACTCATATTAATTAATTACTAAGATAAACAATAAGAGTCAATGTTGAAATGCAGATAAAATTGCCCAAAATAGCTAAAGACTTCGAACCCACGAGCGCAGCTACATCTAAAAACTATCTGATACCCTAAAAATGGGAAAAGAAGCTATTTATACTAAGCTAAAAAATCTGGACAAAAATACCCCTGCGGGGCTAGTGCAGACCGCACAAAATGGTGTGCGGCCGCACTAAGGTTCTGCACTTGAAAACCCATCTCTCTGAACTCAGGCACTACGGACCGTAGAGAATGGACTGCAGTCGCGGAGGCTTCTAGTGTAGTTCGCATGAAATGGAGCGCGGACCGCATTGACTTGAAACTCAGAAGTTGGCAACTTTCCGATCCTTCTTACTGCGGACCGCACTAAATCGAGTGTGGCGGCATTGATCCTAGTGCGGATTGCGCAAAACCTAGTGCAACCATATTGCCCTTTTTGCCTGAATGCCACCTCTCTGAACCTCCTTGTGCGGACCGCACAGAATGGTGTGCGGCCGCATTGGGCCTATTTTGCCTAAGCTTTGTCTTGTCTTGGTACTTGTGCAAGTTTCACTCCTTTTGAGCTGATCTTTGACGTCTTGTCACTTTGTTGATCAAACCTGCAATCAAGCACAACTTATGAGCCTTTTGGGACTATTTTGTACAAATTTCTAATCAAAACATAAGCAAGAAGGAGTATAAAATGCATCAAAATCCCTAGTTATCAAAGGCTAAGGTCACAGTCTTGGCATGACAGTCCAAGATAGCGTGGTAAGGTGATAACCAGTACATTCCCAATATGATATCGAAATCAACCATGTCCAGAAGCAACAAATCTACACGAGTCTCAAGACCCCTAATCACAACTATACAAGAGCGATGGACTCGATCTACCACAATAGAATCACCCACCAGTGTAGACACATATATAGAGGTACTCAAGGAATCACTAGGCATGACCAGATACGACGCAAAATAAGATGACACATAGGAGTATGCAGACCTTGGATCAAATAAAACTGAAGCATCTCGGCCACAAACCAGAATAGTACTTGTGATAACTGCATCGGAAGCCTCAGACTCAGGCCTGGCTGGAAGAGCATAACATCGGGGCTGGGCCCCACCACCCTGGACTACATCTTTGGGACGACCTGCAGCTGGCTGGCCTCCACCTCTAGCAGTCTGAGCTCCACCTCTAGTACCTCTACCTCCACCTCTAGCACCTCTACCCCCACCTCTAGCACCTCTACCCCCACCTCTAGCTGACTGGGCGGGCTGTGGAACACCTGGTACCTGGACCATAGCACGGGAACCCTGCTGCTACGACTGAGTATCCACCAATCTCGAACATGCCCTCCTGATATGACCATACTCACCACACTCAAAACATCCACCTGAGTGCTGCGGCTGAGGAAACTGAGACTGACCCTATCGACCTGAATGATCACCCCGAAAACTCTGTAGTGGTGGTGCACTGATAGGAGCTAGTGGTGTACTGTAGGGCTGCTGATCAAAATACTGCTTGTGAGAACCACGACCACCTGAAACACTGTGAGAAACCTGAAGTGCTGACTAAAAAGACCTAGAAGGATGGCCTCTACCATACGAATCCCTGCCTCTAGACGAGGCACCACTGAATCTGCCTGAATGACGGGGTATCTTGTCCGACCTATAAACACCTCCCTATGACAGAACCATCTCCACTCTCCTGGCCACATTGGCCGCCTCCTAGAAAAAAATCTCACTCCATGTCTCCCTAGCCATCTGAAGACGAATCGGCTGAATAAGTCCATCAATGAACCTCCTCACCCTCTCTCTCTCTCTCGGTGGGAAGTATGATAAGAGCATGACGAGCCAAGTCGATGAATCTGGTCTCATACTAGGTGACAGTCATGAAACCCTGCTGAAGACGCTCAAACTGCCTTTGATAGGCCTCTCTCTGAGTGATGGGGGGAAACTTCTCCAGAAATAGATGAGTAAACTGCTCCCAAGTCAAAGCTGGCGATCCGGCTGGTCTAGCCAAACAATAGTCTCTCCACCAAGTCTTGGCGGATCCAGATAATCGAAAAGTAGAAAAATCGACCCCATAGGTCTCCACTATCCCCATGTTCCTGAGAATCTCATGACAGCTGTCTAGATAATCCTAGGGATCCTCAGAAGTTGCACCGCTGAAAGTAGTAGTGAAGAGCTTGGTGAAGCTGTCCAATCTCCACAAAGCATCGACAGACATAACGGCTCCATCACTGGTCTGAGCTACCACACCCGGTTGAACTGCTCCAAGTGGCTGAGCTGCTGGAGTCTGAAACTAGGGAGCCATCAGCTCTAGAGTGCGAGTAATAGGAGTCTGGGCTCCTCCTCCAGTCTGAGAGATGGCTGGTGCTACAGAAAGCAAGCCTGCCCGGGTGACAATCTCCATAAGGCCCACTAGACGGACCAGAGCGTCCTGGAGTACTAGGGTAGCAATAAACCCCTCTGGGACCTGAGCTGGGCCCACAGGAACTGTCTGGGTCGGAACCTGATCATTAAAGTCAATCTGAGGTTCCGCCGCTGGTGCTACTGCTCTGGGCTGAGCTCTGCCCCTACCTCGACCTCTAGCACGGCCTTGGCCTCGCCCTCTGCCCCTCGTGGGAGCTGCTGCTGGGGGCTCAGGCTGCTGATCGGTGGATGAGGAAGCACGTGTTCTTGCCATCTGCGAAAGAACAAAGTAGAAATTCAATTAGCATTGATAAACTAAACCGTACGACAAGAAAAAATAAATGTGAAGTTTTTCCTAACTCTGTAGCCTTTGAGGGATAAATACAGACGTCTCCGTACCGATCCCTCAGACTCTACTAAGCTTTTTCGTGAATTGTGAGACCTATGTAACCTAGAGCTCTGATACCAACTTGTCACAACACGGATTTCACACCCTCAGAAGTCGTGATGGTATCTACTCGTGAAATCTAGGCAAGCCGTGTATTGTAGAATTACTATCTTATTTATTAGCCCTTTTTAACAATTTGGATTAATAGGTAATCAACATTGAATATTAACGATAAATAAAACAAGCGGAAGACTTAAACTGATAAAAATAACCAAAGCCAGTACTGCAATGCCAATATACGCCTCTACCCGAAATTCGGTATCACAATATCACAGACTGTCTATGAGTACTACATACAAGAGTCTGAAAAGGAAATACAATCTGTCTCGAATACAAGTGAAAACAGAACACATAATGAGATAGAAGAGAACGCCGGGCCTGCGAACGCCTGCAGGACTACCTCGGGATCTCTAGCTGGACTGAAGGCAGCCACCCAAATGCTATGGTCCAAGAGTTGCTCCGGGATCTGCACATAGTGCAGAGTATAGTAACAGCACAACCGACCCCATGTGCTAGTAAGTTCCTAGCCTAACCTCGGCGAAGTAGTGACGAGGTTGGGATCAGACTACCAAATAAACATGTGCAGTTATATAATATACAACGAAAAATAAAACAGGATTAAACAAGTAAAGATGGGAGATGGTACATACTGCGGGGATATATCAATATCAACAGTAAATTAAGAAAAGGCATAAGGACAACTTAGAATTTACAACAAAACAATAAGGAACTTGTAACCAATCTATAAACACTTTATATCATCACTTGTTGCGACGCGCAACCCAATCCCAACACATAACAACATTGTTGCGGCATGCAACCCGGTCCAATTATATCATTGTTGCGGCGTGCAACCCGATCCATATCATTTATCATTGTTGTGGCGTGCAACCCGATCCAATTATATCATTGTTGCGATGTGCAACCTGATCCAATTATATCATTATTGCGGTGTGCAACCCGATCCAATTATATCATTATTGCGGCGTGCAACCCGATCCAATTATATCATTATTGCGGTATGCAACCCGATCCAAATATATCATTGTTGCGGTGCGTAACCCGATCCACATATACCATCAACAATAATCATAACAAGAGTCCCGGAAAGGGATCAATAAAGAACTACACTATCCCGGCAAGGGAATCGACAGTGTAAGCAACTACGTCCTGGCAAGGGAATTGACAGTATAAGTAACTACGTCCCGGCAACGGAGAAATATCTATAACCAAGATCGTTTCAATATCTAACTACCTCAGCTAACACCAATACTCAGCCATAAGTAATTTCCACGAGAATAATCATAATCCTTGCTCAATACAGAGAATCATAAACTTAAGCATCCGTAGTATTGTTTAAGAACTTAATAAATCACAATTTAAGACTCACGATAATGTTTGACACTAACGTATAGATACTCGTCACCATACCTATACATCGTACTCAACAAGAAACAAATAGCAAATAGGACACAACTCCCAATCCCTCAAGCTAAGGTCAGACCAAACACTTACCTCGAACTTCCACGGTCAACTCAAGACTCAAACACCGCTTTTTATTTTGAATTTAGCTCCAAATCAATTGTATCTAGACATAATCGACTTAATAACATCAACAAACGCTAAACAATTCAATTCCAATGCTTAATTATAGCTTTCCCATCTTTCTTCCCAAAAAGTCGAAAAATGACCTCGGGCCCGCTTGGTCAAAACTCAAGGTTCGGACCAAAACTCGATCACCCATTCACCTACGAGCCCGAATATATAATTAGTTCCAAAATTCAACCCCAAAACGAGGTCTAAATCCCAAATATACAAAAAGCCCTAACTCTACCCAAATCCCTAATTTTCTACCCTTAAGAACATGATTTCGGCCTAGAAATATAATGGGTGTTAATGGAAATTGAAGAAAATGAGTCTAAGATTACATACCTATGGATTGGTGGTGAAATTCTCTTTCAAAAATCGCCCAATTTGGAGTTGAGAAGAAGAAGTTATGAAATTTTGATTAAGTCCCGAATGTGCTGGTTTCAGTTTAAAAATCGCTGGGCATACCTTCATCACGTTCGCGATGGGTCTGCCGCTTTCGCAAAGAGTAGCCTTTCTCAGGCTTATGCGATCGCGAGTCCTCTTACGCGTTCGCGAAGGGTTAGCCCCCTGACCTTCGCGTTCGCGGGCCTATGCACGTGTTCACGTAGAGGAATATTTACATCCCAGACCAGCCCCCCATTTACGCTACGCGTTCGCGGGACATGGGCCGCGTTCGCGTAGAGCAACCCCCAGTGCTCTGCGTTCATGATCCTTTCCTCGCGTTCACATTGAACAAAATCCACCCCTGCCCATTTTTCCTTTCGCGATCGCGTGAAGGGCATCGCGATCGCGAAGCACAGAAGGTCTGTGCACCAGAACAGTTGTATCTGCAAATTTTCACAAGTTCTAAACCTTCCGAAACCCATCCAAAACTTACCCGAGCCCTCGGGGCTCCAAAACAAACATGCATACTAACTCAAAAACATCATATGAACTTATCCATGCGATCAAATCGCCAATAACATCATAAACATCGAATTAAACCTCAAAATCAATGAAATATTTCAAAACTTCTTAAAACATCAACTTTTGCATTTAAGGTCCGAATCACGTCAAATGACATCCGTTTCTTACCAAATTTCACAGACTTATCTTATTTCACATATAAGACCTGCACCGGGCTCCGGAACCTGAATACGGGTTCGCTACCATCAGATTCTAAATGCATTTCGTTTCCAAAACTCATAGAAATTTCCAGAAAATAATTTTCTTTAAAAATTCATTTCTCGGGCTTGAGACCTCGGAATTCGATTCCGGGCATACGCCCAAGTCCCATATTTTTCCATGGTCCCGGAAATCACGGACCCGGTCGGTTTACCCAAAATATTGACCGAAGTCAACTTAAATGCATTTTAAGGCAAAATTTTAACATTTTCACAGATTTTCACATAATAGCTTTCTGACTACGCGCCCAGACTGCGCACGCAAATCGAGGTAAGACAGAAAGAGATTTTTAAGGCCTCGAAATGCAGAATTCATTTTAAAAATAGGTGATGACCTTTTCAAGAACATAGTAAGATTTTGGGGAAATGTACACATAATGTTCCGGAAAATGTACAAGTGTAGAAACAAACAAATAGGAGATTTTTACACGATTGCTCCCTATTTAAAAATTATTTTCATAAATAATAACATTCTTTGTTTATTTCAAATATGATAGATTTTTTTACCTTTTTAGCAGAATTGAAAAATTATGTGGTTATTTAAAAAATCTACTGCCCCACAAAACAAGCAATCCATTTTTATCCTTACATTAATTATGTCAATGTTATTCATTTGGTACTTTCTCTCTCTTTCATAAAGTTATCATGATTTCTCAAAAAAAGTTCCCAATTCTACCATCTCTCAATTTTGAGAATTCATCTTCTTATTATTCCTTTTTATTAATAATTTAAATCTCTGGATATTAAATATCTTAGGTCCTTATACACATTGTATATGACTATATATTTTAAGTATAATATATTAAAATACACGTGGTGCACTTAAAATACACATTCTATACTATATATATATACATGTGATACACATAAAATATATATTATATATTAATATTATACACTATATATATCCGTTTACACCAGGATCTGGCGGGCGGTAGTTCGCACGGCCATCCAGATCTAGCTGCTTTAGTATCTTTAAAGGTTGGCGGTAGTCCGCAAAACCAATAAGGATTCGAAATATACAGCAATTCTATTATAGTTTAATGACTGTATGGAAGGATCTATATCCTTTTACCCAAGTAAGGGGTCTGTCCAGGTCCGATACATACTCTTATTGAGCCCATGTGTCTAGCAGTTCTAACTGTGAAAGGGATAGCCCTTTTGACAACTTCAGCGGGCTTTAATGTCACAGCTGGCTAGACGTAGCCACTAAGGCAAAGCCAATAAGAGTAGTACCAGAGCTGACTGTACCACCATCTTGGAACCAAGCCAAGAAACTATATTAAAATTTCTTTATATTTTGAAAAGAGTCTGGATTATTCATGGTTAACATGCAAGAGAAATTAGTTCTTCAACATAGATATGAATCCGTTTAACCGGACATAGTCACGGCTTGGGAGAGAAACTAAGTATTTAAAATACTAAAAAGAAAATAGAATAAGTACCTTGAAGGCCGAGAAGCAAGGCCCTGAAGATGAACTGAACTTCAAAACTTTTATTGATCTTCAACTGATTTACAAACTAATAAGCTAAATCTTTACAAAGGGAGTTGAGAGTAGAGAGAGAGTAGAGAGAGAGCGGGTTCCGACTCCTCCTTCTTCAAATGAAGAAGTCTCCTTATATAACAAAAAAAAAAGAATCTAAAATAGTAAATTGGGTCCCACATCTAGGCCCCTACACAGTGTTTCTACTGTTGTTGAACAATGTTTCTACTGTGGATGAACAGTGAATCTACTGTTGAGTGGGTCCTGGCGGCTGGTAAGCTGTCAAGTCTTTTTCTTGTCCAAATTGTGCATTTGTTGGAGGAAATCTTCCACCTTTTCTATATCTCTGTCAGATAATATTATCTCTGGCTATATTGGTTGTGTATCTTCCACGAGGTCATCACCACTTGTTTCACTTCGCATTGAAGTGTCTGATTTTTCGCACTGATCCAGTGATTGAAGCAAGTTTCTTTTCACTTCTTCTAAGTATTTATTTATCAAATCAATTTTATCTCCTTCTTGAATTGAGATTCTTCGAGCAATATGTTTAACTGTGCTCTCTTCTATCATCTTCTTTTGAGGGGTCGTTATATATAATTGGATTTATGTTTTAATAGAATCCAATAATTCTTGTCCATATAATGTCTTTGTTTTGGGATCAGTCTTCATCAATTTGTCCCAAAAATTATTGTAGAATACCCTATATAGACAAAGGATTTGTTCTTCCATATAACCTAATTCAGGAGTCCATTTATGAATCCAGGGGATAGAGAATTCAATAAAGAAGTAGATTTGATCAATTTTTTCTAGATAACAGATATGATCTGCGTGATATAACTCGGTTAGGAACGGCGAAACTTTTGCCCATTCTTTGTATAACTTAAGGAATGGTTCAGGCAGAATTTTTGTAGTTGGACCGTGGTATGACCACCAGTTTAAAAACCAGTCGGGGATAGGTCCTGTAAATACCTTTGCACATACTTTGATAAACCAAGTATGTTTATGTCTCTCATTATTATAATAAAGCACCCTATCAAATGTTTGGATATAATCCCAATAAGTAAAATTCATAGGTGATTTATTAAGGCTTATCTGCCTTTCTTTCATTGTTGAAATCCCACATTCTTCAACAGATATAATCTGTTTGATAATGACTTTTGAAAAGTTATAAACGTTTTCATTTGTGTTATAACCCGAAAAGTGCTGGAATTCTGCACTTCCTGTACTGATTAGGATAGTTTCATAATAAGTGCGGGTTTTATATGATTCACCCGGGTAGTATAATCCATTAATCAGATATCTCTGGAATATTTTCCATGGTTCTTCCTTTCTCTGAATCTCAGAGTTTTCAAGGAGAAATATCATTTCTCTCTTTGGTAATTTTTCGTATGACTTGATATCATCATTGTCTTCTTCTTTAGCAATTGAAGCAAAAGTATCACTTTGCTTTTTGGATGCCAAATAAGCCTGCAAATGTCCATATAAAGGACTATCTTCTGGAATATCTTCCAGATGTATAGAATGTCCTGATGATTCCCCTGTAAGAGGTACCTTTGAGTTTATCAAACTCTTTTTTCCTCTTTGTATTACTGGAGAATTTGATGAGGATCCGTATGACGATCCTTGAGAGTAAGTCCTATTAGGGGAAGATCTTCCCCTACCTCTGGCCCTGGTGGTCCATAAAGGGTCCATTCTGCATAAATAGCAGGTCATTAGTAATTAAAAAAGATATCATAATTTTATCGCCGATATAATCTTGGCTAGGAAACTCATTTTCAATTAACTGAAGAATATTAGTAACTTCATTAGAATTAGAGCAATCTTCTTCAATATTATTAATAGTGTCAGCCATAACTTTATCAAGTATGAGTTCCTTTAAGTCTCTGTTTAAATTAATTACTTTAAGAATAATGATCAATATTTTATCATCAAATAACATAGGTATAATAATTCATAATTTATTCTAAATATTCCCGGGATAGAAAATCCGGAAGGGAATTATCAATTCCTTTTTTATATTGTATTTCAAAATCGAAAGGCGCCAGCTGAGCCTGCCATTTAGCAAATATTAATTTAGAAGCATCGTGCTTAAAATCTTTGTCAAACATATATTTAACAGATTGAGCATCAGTTTTTATCAAAAACTTTTGGTTATACAAGTCGTCTTGAAATTTTAAAACACATTTAACAATTGTTAACATTTCATGTGCCACAGTAGCATATTTCTTCTGGGCTTCGGTCCATTTACCAGAGTGAAATCTTATTAGGTATTCACTCTTATTGTTGGGATTTACTTGTTTTAAAATCCCTCCATAGCCAATATTAGACGCATCTGTCTCGATAATCTTTTGCCAAGTAGGATTAGCAAGGGTTAAGCAAGGTAGAGATTTAACACGTTGTTTAATACCTTTGACTAACTCAGTATGTTGGTCAATCCAAGGCTGTCTATGATTCTTTTTCAACCTATCGTATAGAGGAGCTAGGTCTCGTGACAAACTTTTATAGAAAGGGGATATATAATTCAAACTTCCCAAAAATCTTTGTAATTGTGTCCTGTCAGTAATAACATCAGGAAATTTTGAGGCAAAATCAATTGATCTTTGTATTGGGGTAATTTTTCCCTGGCAAATATTATGACCTAAAAAATGAACATTCGTTTGGAATAGACTCATCTTTGGTTTAGAAATTACTAAACCGTTTTGTATAACAATTTTCTTGAAAATATCAAGATGCTTAATGTGCATCTCCAAAGTTTTAGAAAATACTAATATGTCGTCAATATAAACAATGATAAAATCCAAATAAGGGTTAAAAATATCATTCATAATTTTTTGAAATTCAGAAGGGACATTTTTAAAACAAATGGCATAACCTTCCATTCATATTGCCCAAATGGAACATTGAAAGCAGTTCTATAAGTATGCTCTTTAAATATTTGAATTTGCCAATAACCAGATTTTAAATCAAATTTTGAAAATATATTGGCGTCACATAACCTAGATAGCAAGTCCGTTTTATTAGGGATAGGATACCTAATCCATTTTAGATGTTTATTTAATGGTTTATAATTTATAACTAATCGAGGAATACCTCGTTCCTTTTCTGCCGCATTATTAACATAAAAGGCAGAACATGACCAAGGAGATTTGGAGGGTTTTATCAAACCCTTTTGTAACAAACTATCAATCTCGTTTTTGCAGAATTCAACTAGTTCAGCATTCATCTGGCAAGGTCGAGATTTAGTAGGAATATCATCCTCAGAGAAGTTTTCTTCGTAAGGAAGAGTTACAATATGCCTTTTCCGGTTCCAAAAGGCACTAGGGTGATCGGCGCAAACATCAACAGCCATCTTTTCAGCAATCCATTTAATCTTTTGCTGAACTTTAGCAGACTGCAAAGTGTCGAATATATTCATGATAAGAATTTCTATTTGTAACGAATCAACATGCCTTTGTTTTATATTAATCAAGGCATTAATATCTCTAGTTACGGAATCTGTAACAAAAGAATAACTTATCTTTTTATCTTGATAAGTAGCAGAAAAACCATGTTTATCTATATTAGTGAACGGATAAATAGCATTAATAAAAGGGGTTCCAAGTATAATTGGAGGGTATAACTGGTTTTTTACCAAAAAGAAGAAATGAGGAATACAAACTTTATTTTGGCAAATATGAGTATTTGGCAGTTTGTACTCTATATCTAAAGCATGACCAGAAGCGGATTTAACCAAATGAGTAGTCTTTTGAAAATATTTAGTTGGAATCAATCCTTCCTGAATGCAGCTTACATCTGCACCACTATCGATCATAGCTATATCAGTTATAGAAAAATTATTATCGATCAAAATAGTACATTTAATATACCACTTATGTGCAGTAATAATTTGCATCATACCTAAGAATAAATCAGATTTTTCTTCAGTTAAATCAGAATATTTTTTCCTTTATTATTAGAAAATTCAGAAATTTCTTTAGTCGAAAATTCAGGTAGAGAACTATTTTTCTCAGGTAGAGAACTATTTTTCTCAATTTGAGTAATTCGGTGATCGCAAATCATTTAATTTTGCTTTAGAGACTTAATATCCCTTTTCAAATTCTCAATTTCTTCCTTTAAATCATCAAAAGAAGTATCTATACTAGGCGTGCTGGACTTTTGAAGTCTTCTATTAATTTCAGATAAAGAATAAGGTGCAAAATGATCAAATTCGTTCTTGTATTTTTCAACAAATTTTGAACTACTAGAACTAGAACTTGCAGCTAGATTAATAATTTTTTCACGAAGTTTTTCATCAGTAACTTCTTTTAAAAGTTCTATTACATTATCAGATGTAATAGTTTTTATATTTAGATTATCAAATTGTGATTGCAATTTATAAAATTCGTCACTATCACAAGCACAAATATCACTTTTGCAAGCAATGCAGGAAGTATCAGCAATTTTATTATCAGAAAAATCAATTAACTCCACTTCATCTTCAGATTCAGTCTCCGAGTAATAGTCAGATTCTGATCCTGAAGTGTATAACAAGCCATAAACCTTGTCGTGTAACTCATCATCGAGTTCTAAGGTTTTTAGCTTTTGAAGCTTGCAATTTGGAGAAATATGACCAAATTTTCCATACTTATAACACTTAATATCAGCGAGATCTCGTTTAGATCTATTCTTCGCAAATCGAGTAGATTTCCGATGCGCTTTTCTAGTATCACGTTCTTCCTTAGGCATATATCTAGACCTCTTTTTCTTATACGGGCTATCTGGGTAAGGATACCTATGATATCTGTTTTTCTTCTTCCTACTTTGAGTGGAAGTGGAAGTTCCGGGTAAACCAAAATGGGTACAGAAGTCTCCTAATTGGGATTTCTCTTTAAGCTTATCAATCTTAAGTTGTCTAGAAAGCCTTATCTCATTACGCAATTTCAATCCTTCTTGTGTACAAACTCCTATAAGTTTACCATAGGTATAATTATTATACTGAATCTCACCGCAACTACCCTTTAACACATCCCTTACTCTTTCGGCAAATAAGGAAGGGAGACCGTCTATAAACTTGGCTTTCCAGTGCTCAAATTTATTGTCGGGTAGTTCCATAACTCTACTCATAAAAGTGTCTTTATACCATCTAAATTCACTAAGGGTCTTACATCTAAATCCATTAAGTAAAGTTCGGATGGTCTGATGATTTGAGGTAAATCTACCATTGAAATGCTCTAAGATTGTAAGGATAAGGGTATAAACTGCATCTTCTCTACCCATTACTAGAGCCATACCTATGTTATCAACACCTTCGTTGGTTGCCGTAGCTTTAATAACGAAAGCCTTTTTCTTCTACAGATAAATGATTATCCCACCAGCCACGAAGTTGGCCAGTAAATCCTGCAATAATCATTTTGCAAATATTTCTATCTGTATTTTTAACACTTTTACAGATAGTCGAATACATAAGCATTCTGTGTACGAGAATAGTTAATTGTCTGTCAGTTAGACCATCAAGATTCCATTCATAAATTTCGGAACCGTTATAAGACGTATTAGTCTGATTCCAATCTCGTTCCTCAATCAACACATCTTGAGGAGTAGGACGGGGATAATAATAAGCTTACATCCTTGGTTTGTCAGCATACCTATGATTTTGTTTAACAACTCCTTTGAGTTTATTAAACTCTGACCATGTCTCGGTTTTATAATCAGAAACGGTCTCAATTTTATCAGCAAATTTTTTTGATAAATCAGTAGGTCTAATATTTAAACCAGAAAGCTTTTTATCTAAAAGCTGAGCTAAGTCATCAAGAGATTTAAATTTAAAATCCTGAATCTCAGGAGGTCTTTGAATATGAGTAGGAAATAGCTTGATCAACTATTTTACTTCCTGAAGTGGAGGCAATATCAGTTGGTCCTCTCTTAGTACCCATCTCTTTTATTAAAATAATCAAATCATCAAGTTTTTTATCAAGAGAACCAATATGTTCTCCTAAAATTTTTACATACAAACCCAGATAATTATTTTGAGAAATCAATTTATTAATTTCTGCGATACTAATAGCTGCCACATTATCATCAATAAATTTTTGAAAGGCAGTGAAAGTAATACCAATATTATTAGGTAAAATAAAGGGAGCCCGAGGAGGATAAATTGCTTTAGTAATATTACCACTCCCATCTTTATAAGATCTTTCCAATACCTTTATATAAAGAGGCAAATAAGTTGTTATAAACCAAGGAACAAAATACATAATTTGATTATGCAAGGAACAAGTTTCATAAAATTCTTGAGATATATTGTTCAAATCATCCTTACTATAAGTATCAAAAAACCATGTTTTAAACTGGTTCCATTTTTCACTATAAAATTTCTTTTGAATATAATTACGGGCCCGAGAACCGGGGCTAAAATCTATTTGGTATAGAATCATTAAATATTATTGGGGTCGAAATCCATCTCGGATACAGAAGGAATATCCTTATCTGAAATATTGTCATTGTCTTGAACAATATTTGTCTGAGGGTTAATCTTAACCCTTTCAACCCTCTTAACCATTTGATCAGACTTATCACTAGCAATAGTGTGTAAAGAAGCTACACGATTGCGAGCTGGACCGTAGATTGGTTCAACAGGGGAAATATGTTGAATAGCAGGTAGAAGTCTATGGTTAGAAAATGAATGTCTATTATAAATAGTAGAC
Organism: Nicotiana tabacum; assembly: GCF_000715075.1. Lineage (NCBI taxonomy): Eukaryota > Viridiplantae > Streptophyta > Magnoliopsida > Solanales > Solanaceae > Nicotiana > Nicotiana tabacum. The sequence goes on along the minus strand of NC_134080.1, from coordinate 47,884,870 downwards.
TTATCATCAAATTGAATACAAATCCTACCATCCGGATTTTGAGTGACATGCGAAAATTCAGTATTCGACAAGTCGTTCGTAATCTGACTTGGGGATATAACCGAATTTAAAGTCCAAGTAGTTGGAAAATTAATTTCCTCCCACCTAATAGGTCTCCTAGTGGTGACCTTGGACCTTGCAAAATTGGTTTCTACCAATATGGTCTGATCCGTGTATCGTATAACTTACATCTAGGATTCAAAGTAGATAATAGTTTGAAATAAATCCTATAGGACAGACATATAAGTTCAGAACCAGGCGCATAATTATAACCATGCGTTTTCACATTTAAAGTCAAAGCATCAAGAATATTAACATCAGAAAGAGATAGTTGCAGATTGGGTTGAGTATTAAAATATACTGGACCATAGGCCACTGTAGATTCTATCGAACCCATTAGAGACTGTCTGAAATTCAGATTTCTAGCATCTCTAAGAGCTGCTAAAAAGGTCTCTGGTAAACCTTTAAGGGTTAAAGGTTTAAATGCAATTTGAACCATACCAATATGCAGATAATGGTAATGATGTTTATATAAATCTATATCATGTTTGTTTAACAAACGAATAGTCTGTTCAGACGAATTTAATGCTAAAGACTGCTCAGTCGTTTTTTTTAGAAGAGAGTTTATCAAACCAACCATAATCATAAATGGTTTTTATAGAAACTTTAGGAATTGTCCATTTATTTAATAAATCAAGGTTTTGAGGTATATCTACCTCTTCAAGTCTAGTACTTTTAGTACTTGTTTCTCCCAGATCCATTCCAAAAGCTTCATATCTATGTTGAATCTTTCATATCTATTACATATTTACCATGAAAATTCCTAGGCTCTGATATTGCCTCAACTTCAGGAAGTAAAATAGTTGATCAAGCTATTCCTACTCATATTCAAAGACCTCCTGAGATTCAGGATTTTAAATTTAAATCTCTTGATGACTTAGCTCAGCTTTTAGATAAAAAGCTTTCTGGTTTAAATATTAGACCTATTGATTTATCAAAAAAATTTGCTGATAAAATTGAGACTGTTTCTGATTATAAAACCGAGACATGGTCAGAGTTTAATAAACTCAAAGGAGTTGTTAAACAAAATCATAGGTATGATGACAAACTAAGGATGCAAACTTATTATTATCCCCGTCCTACTCCTCAAGATGTGTTGATTGAGGAACGAGATTGGAATCAGACTATTACGTCTTATAACGGTTCCGAAATTTATGAATGGAATCTTGATGGTCTAACTGACTGACAATTAACCATTCTCGTACACAGAATGCTTATGTATCCGACTATCTGTAAAAGTGTTAAAAATACAGATAGAAATATTTGCAAAATGATTATTGCAGGATTTACTGGCCAACTTCGTGGCTGGTGGGATAATCATTTATCTGTAGAAGAAAAGGCTTTCATTATTAATGCTACGGCAACCGATGAAGGTGTTGATAACATAGGTATGGCTCTAGTAATGGGTAGAGAAGATGCAGTTTATACCCTTATCCTTACAATCTTAGAGCATTTCAATGGTAGATTTACCTCAAATCATCAGACCATCCGAACTTTACTTAATGGACTTAGATGTAAGACCCTTAGTGAATTTAGATGGTATAAAGACACTTTTATGAGTAGAGTTATGGAACTACCCGACAATAAATTTGAGCACTGGAAAGCCAAGTTTATAGACGGTCTCCCTTCCTTATTTGCCGAAAGAGTAAGGGATGTGTTAAAGGGTAGTTGCGGTGAGATTCAGTATAATAATTATACCTATGGTAAACTTATAGGAGTTTGTACACAAGAAGGATTGAAATTGTGTAATGAGATAAGGCTTTCTAGACAGCTTAAGATTGATGAGCTTAAAGAGAAATCCCTATTAGGAGACTTCTGTAACCAGTTTGGTTTACCCGGAACTTCCACTTCCACTCAAAGTAGGAAGAAGAAAAACAGATATCATAGGTATCCTTACCCAGATAGTCCGTATAAGAAAAAGAGGTCTAGATATATGCCTAAGGAAGAACGTGATACTAGAAAAGCGCATCAGAAATCTACTCGATTGGCGAAGAATAGATCTAAACGAGATCTCGATGATATTAAGTGTTATAAGTGTGGAAAATTTGGTCATATTTCTCCAAATTGCAAGCTTCAAAAGCTAAAAACCTTAGAACTCGATGATGAGTTACACGACAAGGTTTATGGCTTGTTATACACTTCAGGATCAGAATCTGACTATTACTCGGAGACTGAATCTGAAGATGAAGTGGAGTTAATTGATTTTTCTGATAATAAAATTGCTGATACTTCCTGCACTGCTTGCAAAAGTGATATTTGTACTTGTGATAGTGACGAATTTTAGAAATTGCAATCACAATTTGATAATCTAAATATAAAAACTATTACATCTGATAATGTAATAGAACTTTTAAAAGAAGTTACTGATGAAAAACTTCGTGAAAAAATTATTAATCTAGCTGCAAGTTCTAGTTCTAGTAGTTCAAAATTTGTTGAAAAATACAAGAACGAATTTGATCATTTTGCACCTTATTCTTTATCTGAAATTAATAGAAGACTTCAAAAGTCCAGCACGCCTAGTATAGATACTTCTTTTGATGATTTAAAGGAAGAAATTGAGAATTTGAAAAGGGATATTAAGTCTCTAAAGCAAAATCAAATGATTTGCGATCACCGAATTACTCAAATTGAGAAAAATAGTTCTCTACCTGAGAAAAATAGTTCTCTACCTGAATTTTCGACTAAAGAAATTTCTGAATTTTCTAATAATAAAGGAAAAAAATTTTCTGATTTAACTGAAGAAAAATCTGATTTATTCTTAGGTATGATGCAAATTATTACTGCACATAAGTGGTATATTAAATGTACTATTTTGATCGATAATAATTTTTCTATAACTGATATAGCTATGATCGATAGTGGTGCAGATGTAAGCTGCATTCAGGAAGGATTGATTCCAACTAAATATTTTCAAAAGACTACTCATTTGGTTAAATTCGCTTCTGGTCATGCTTTAGATATAGAGTACAAACTGCCAAATACTCATATTTGCCAAAATAAAGTTTGTATTCCTCATTTCTTCTTTTTGGTAAAAAACCAGTTATACCCTCCAATTATACTTGGAACCCCTTTTATTAATGCTATTTATCCGTTCACTAATATAGATAAACATGGTTTTTCTGCTACTTATCAAGATAAAAAGATAAGTTATTCTTTTGTTACAGATCCCGTAACTAGAGATATTAATGCCTTGATTAATATAAAACAAAGGCATGTTGATTCGTTACAAATAGAAATTCTTATCATGAATATATTCGACACTTTGCAGTCTGCTAAAGTTCAGCAAAAGATTAAATGGATTGCTGAAAAGATGGCTGTTGATGTTTGCGCCGATCACCCTAGTGCCTTTTGGAACCGGAAAAGGCATATTGTAACTCTTCCTTACGAAGAAAACTTCTCTGAGGATGATATTCCTACTAAATCTCGACCTTGCCAGATGAATGCTGAACTAGTTGAATTCTGCAAAAACGAGATTGATAGTTTGTTACAAAAGGGTTTGATAAAACCCTCCAAATCTCCTTGGTCATGTTCTGCCTTTTATGTTAATAATGCGGCAGAAAAGGAACGAGGTATTCCTCGATTAGTTATAAATTATAAACCATTAAATAAACATCTAAAATGGATTAGGTATCCTATCCCTAATAAAAGGGACTTGCTATCTAGGTTATATGACGCCAATATATTTTCAAAATTTGATTTAAAATCTGGTTATTGGCAAATTCAAATATTTAAAGAGCATACTTATAGAACTGCTTTCAATGTTCCATTTGGGCAATATGAATGGAATGTTATGCCATTTGGTTTAAAAAATGCCCCTTCTGAATTTCAAAAAATTATGAATGATATTTTTAACCCTTATTTGGATTTTGTCATTGTTTATATTGACGACATATTAGTATTTTCTAAAACTTTGGAAATGCATATTAAGCATCTTGATATTTTCAAGAAAATTGTTATACAAAACGGTTTAGTAATTTCTAAACCAAAGATGAGTCTATTCCAAACGAATGTTCGTTTTTTAGGTCATAATATTTGCCAGGGAAAAATTACCCCAATACAAAGATCAATTGATTTTGCCTCAAAATTTCCTGATGTTATTACTGACAGGACACAATTACAAAGATTTTTGGGAAGTTTGAATTATATATCCCCTTTCTATAAAAGTTTGTCACGAGACCTAGTTCCTCTATACGATAGGCTGAAAAGAATCATAGACAGCCTTGGACTGACCAACATACTGAGTTAGTCAAAGGTATTAAACAACGTGTTAAATCTCTACCTTGCTTAACCCTTGCTAATCCTACTTGGCAAAAGATTATCGAGACAGATGCGTCTAATATTGGCTTTGGAGGGATTTTAAAACAAGTAAATCCCAACAATAAGAGTGAATACCTAATAAGATTTCACTCTGGTAAATGGACCGAAGCCCAGAAGAAATATGCTACTGTGGCACATGAAATGTTAACAATTGTTAAATGTGTTTTAAAATTTCAAGACGACTTGTATAACCAAAAGTTTTTGATAAAAACTGATGCTCAATCTGTTAAATATATGTTTGACAAAGATTTTAAGCACAATGCTTCTAAATTAATATTTGCTAGATGGCAGGCTCAGCTGGCGCCTTTCGATTTTGAAAAACAATATAAAAAAGGAATTGATAATTCCTTTCCGGATTTTCTATCCCGGGAATATTTAGAATAAATTATGAATTATTATACCTATGTTATTTGATGATAAAATATTGATCATTATTCTTAAAGTAATTAATTTAAACAGAGACTTAAAGGAACTCATACTTGATAAAGTTATGGCTGACACTATTAATAATATTGAAGAAGATTGCTCTAATTCTAATGAAGTTACTAATATTCTCCAGTTAATTGAAAATGAGTTTCCTAGCCAAGATTATATCGGCGATAAAATTATGATATCTTTTTTAATTACTAATGACCTACTATTTATGCAGAATGGACCCTTTATGGGCCACTAGGGGCAAAGGTAGGGGAAGATCTTCCCCTAATAGGACTTACTCTCAAGGATCGTCATACGAATCCTCATCAAATTCTCCAGTAATACAAAGAGGAAAAAAGAGTTTGATAAACTCAAAGGTACCTCTTACAGGGGAATCATCAGGACATTCTATACATCTGGAAGATATTCCAGAAGATAGACCTTTATATGGACATCTGCAGGCTTATTTGGCATCCAAAAAGCAAAGTGATACTTTTGCTTCAATTGCTAAAGAAGAAGAAAATGATGATATCAAGTCATACGAAAAATTATCAAAGAGAGAAATGATATTTCTCCTTGAAAACTCTGAGATTCAGAGAAAGGAAGAACCATGGAAAATATTCCAGAGATATCTGATTAATGGATTATACTACCCGGGTGAATCATATAAAACCCGCACTTATTATGAGACTATCCTAATTAGTACAGGAAGTGCAGAATTCTAGCACTTTTCGGGTTATAACACAAATGAAAACGTTTATAACTTTTCAAAAGTCATTATCAAACAGATTATATCTGTTGAAGAATGGGGGATTTCAACAATGAAAGAAAGGCAGATAAGCCTTAATAAATCACCTATGAATTTTACTTATTGGGATTATATCCAAGCATTTGATAGGGTACTTTATTATAATAATGAGAGACATAAACATACTTGGTTTATCAAAGTATGTGCAAAGGTATTACAGGACCTATCCACAACTGGTTTTTAAACTGGTTGTCATACCACGGTCCCACTACAAAAATTCTGCCTGAACCATTCCTTAAGTTATACAAAGAATGGGCAAAAGTTTCGCTGTTCCTAACCGAGTTATATCACGCAGATCATATCTGTTATCTAGAAAAAATTGATCAAATCTACTTCTTTATTGAATTCTCTATCCCCTTGATTCATAAATGGACTCCTGAATTAAGTTATACGGAAGAACAAATCCCTTGTCTATATAGGGTATTCTATAACAATTTTTGGGACAAATTGATGAAGACTGATCCCAAAACAAAGACATTATATGGACAAGAATTATTGGATTCTATTAAAACACAAATCCAATTATATATAACAACCCCTCAAAAGAAGATGATAGAAGAGAGCACAGTTAAACATATTGCTTGAAGAATCTCAATTCAAGAAGGAGATAAACTTGATTTGATAAATCAATACTTAGAAGAAGTGAAAAGAAACTTGCTTCAATCACTGGATCAGTGCGAAAAATCAGACACTTCAATGCGAAGTGAAACAAGTGGTGATGACCTCGTGGAAGATACACAACCAATACAGCCAGAGATAATATTATCTGACAGAGATATAGAAAAGGTGGAAAATTTCCTCCAACAAATGCACAATTTGGACAAGAAAAAGACTTGACAGCTTACCAGCCGCCAGGACCTACTCAACAGTAGATACACTGTTTATCCACAGTAGAAACACTGCTCATCAACAGTAGAAACACTGTATAGGGACCCAGATGTGGGACCCAATTTACTATTTTAGATTTTTTTTTTGTTATATAAGGAGACTTCTTCATTTGAAGAAGGAGGAGTTGGAACCCCCTCTCTCTCTACTCTCAACTCCCTTTGTAAAGATTTAGCTTATTAGTTTGTAAATCAGTTGAGGATCAATAAAAGTTTTGAAGTTCAGTTCATCTTCAAGGCCTTGCTTCTCGGCCTTCAAGGTACTTATTCTATTTTCTTTTTAGTATTTTAAATACTTAGTTTCTCTCCCAAGCCGTGACTATGTCCGGCTAAACAGATTCATATCTATGTTGAAGAACTAATTTCTCTTGCATGTTAACCATGAATAATCCAGACTCTTTTCAAAATATAAAGAAATTTTAATATAGTTTCTTGGCTTGGTTCCAAGATGGTGGTACAGTCAGCTCTGGTACTACTCTTATTGGCTTTGCCTTAGTGGCTACGTCTAGCCAGCTGTGACATTAAAGCCCGCTGAAGTTGTCAAAAGGGCTATCCCTTTCACAGTTCGAACTGCTAGACACATGGGCTCAATAAGAGTATGTATCGGACCTGGACAGGCCCCTTGCTTGGGTAAAAGAATATAGATCCTTCCATACAGTCATTAAACTATAATAGAATTGCTGTATATTTCGAATCCTTATTGGTCGTGCGGACTACCACCAACCTTTAAAGATACTAAAGCAGCTAGATCTGGATGACCGTGCGGATGGCCGTGCGGACTACCGCCTACCTAGATCCTGGTGTTAAAATGGTATCAGAGCCTAGGAATTTCCATGGTAAATGTGTAATAGATATGAAAGATTCAACATAGATATGAAGCTTTTGGAATGGATTTGGGAGAAACAAGTACTAAAAGTACTAGACTTGAAGAGGTAGATATACCTCAAAACCTTGATTTATTAAATAAATGGACAATTCCTAAAGTTTCTATAAAAACCATTTATGATTATGGTTGGTTTGATAAACTCTCTTCTAAACAATTGATAAAAACGACTGAGCAGTCTTTAGCATTAAATTCGTCTGAACAGACTATTCGTTTGTTAAACAAACATGATATAGATTTATATAAACATCATTACCATTATGTGCATATTGGTATGGTTCAAATTGCATTTAAACCTTTAACCCTTAAAGGATTACCAGAGACCTTTTTAGCAGCTCTTAGAGATGCTAGAAATCTGAATTTCAGACAGTCTCTAATGGGTTCGATAGAATCTACAGTGGCCTATGGTCCAGTATATTTTAATACTCAACCCAATCTGCAACTATCTCTTTCTGATGTTAATATTCTTGATGCTTTGAATTTAAATGTGAAAACGCATGGTTATAATTATGCGCCTGGTTCTGAACTTATATGTCTGTCTTATAGGATTTATTTCAAATTGTTATCCACTTTGAATCCTAGATGTAAGTTATACGATACATCGGATCAGACCATATTGGTAGAAACCAATTTTGCAAGGTCCAAGGTCACCACTAGGAGACCTATTAGGTGGGAGGAAATTAATTTTCCAACTACTTGGACTTTAAATTCGGTTATATCCCCAAGTCAGATTACGAACGACTTGTAGAATACTGAATTTTCGCATGTCACTCAAAATCCGGATGGGGATTCAAAGTGGATAACAATTTGAAATAAATCCTATAAGACAGACATATAAGTTCAGATCCAGGCGCATAATTATAACCATGCGTTTTCACATTTAAAGTCAAAGCATCAAGAATATTAACATCAGAAAGAGATAGTTGCAGATTGGGTTGAGTATTAAAATATACTGGACCATAGGCCATTGTAGATTCTATCGAACCCATTAGAGACTGTCTGAAATTCAGATTTCTAGCATCTCTAAGAGCTGCTAAAAAGGTCTCTGGTAAACCTTTAAGGGTTAAAGGTTTAAATGCAATTTGAACCATACCAATATGCAGATAATGGTAATGATGTTTATATAAATCTATATCATGTTTGTTTAACAAACGAATAGTCTGTTCAGACGAATTTAATGCTAAAGACTGCTCTGTCGTTTTTATCAATTGTTTAGAAGAGAGTTTATTAAACCAACCATAATCATAAATGGTTTTTATAGAAACTTTAGGAATTGTCCATTTATTTAATAAATCAAGGTTTTGAGGTATATCTACCTCTTCAAGTCTAGTACTTTTAGTACTTGTTTCTCCCAGATCCATTCCAAAAGCTTCATATCTATGTTGAATCTTTCATATCTATTACATATTTACCATGAAAATTCCTAGGCTCTGATACCATTTACACCAGGATCTGGCGGGCGGTAGTCCGCACGGCCATCCGCACGGCCATCCAGATCTAGCTGCTTTAGTATCTTTAAAGGTTGGTGGTAGTCCGCACGACCAATAAGGATTCGAAATATACAGCAATTCTATTATAGTTTAATGACTGTCTCCCAGATCCATTCCAAAAGCTTCATATCTATGTTGAATCTTTCATATCTATTACATATTTACCATGAAAATTCCTAGGCTCTGATACCATTTACACCAGGATCTGGCGGGCGGTAGTCCGCACGGCCATCCGCACGGCCATCCAGATCTAGCTGCTTTAGTATCTTTAAAGGTTGGCGGTAGTCCGCACGACCAATAAGGATTCGAAATATACAGCAATTCTATTATAGTTTAATGACTGTATGGAAGGATCTATATCCTTTTACCCAAGCAAGGGGCCTGTCCAGGTCCGATACATACTCTTATTGAGCCCTAGTGGTGACCTTGGACCTTGTAAAATTGGTTTCTACCAATATGGTCTGATCTGATGTATCGTATAACTTACATCTAGGATTCAAAGTGGATAACAATTTGAAATAAATCCTATAAGACAGACATATAAGTTCAGAACCAGGCGCATAATTATAACCATGCGTTTTTACATTTAAAGTCAAAGCATCAAGAATATTAACATCAGAAAGAGATAGTTGCAGATTGGGTTGAGTATTAAAATATACTGGACCATAGGCCACTGTAGATTCTATCGAACCCATTAGAGACTGTCTGAAATTTAGATTTCTAGCATCTCTAAGAGCTGCTAAAAAGGTCTCTGGTAAACCTTTAAGGGTTAAAAGTTTCAATGCAATTTGAACCATACTAATATGCAGATAATGGTAATGATGTTTATATAAATCTATATCATGTTTGTTTAACAAACGAATAGTCTGTTCAGACGAATTTAATGCTAAAGACTGCTCAGTCGTTTTTATCAATTGTTTAGAAGAGAGTTTATCAAACCAACCATAATCATAAATGGTTTTTATAGAAACTTTAGGAATTGTCCATTTATTTAATAAATCAAGGTTTTGAGGTATATCTACCTCTTCAAGTCTAGTACCTTTAGTACTTGTTTCTCCCAGATCCATTCCAAAAGCTTCATATCTATGTTGAATCTTTCATATCTATTACATATTTACCATGAAAATTCCTAGGCTCTGATACCATTTACACCAGGATCTGGCGAGCGGTAGTCTGCACGGCCATCCGCACGGCCATCCAGATCTAGCTGCTTTAGTATCTTTAAAGGTTGGTGGTAGTCCGCACGACCAATAAGGATTCGAAATATACAGCAATTCTATTATAGTACTTGTTTCGCCAATCTTTAGTATCTTTCGCATATATTAATATTATATATATAATTTAATGCCAAAGACTGTTCAGTCATTTTTATCAATTGTTTATAATAAAGTTTATCAAACCAACCATAATCATAAATGGTTTTTATAGAAACTTTAGGAATTGTCCATTTATTTAATAAATCAAGGTTTTGAGGTATATCTACCTCTTCAAGTCTAGTACTTTTAGTACTTGTTTCTCCCAGATCCATTCCAAAAGCTTCATATCTATGTTGAATCTTTCATATCTATTACATATTTACCATGAAAATTCCTAGGCTCTGATACCATTTACACCAGGATCTGGCGGGCGGTAGTCCGCACGGCCATCCGCACGGCCATCCAGATCTAGCTGCTTTAGTATCTTTAAAGGTTGGTGGTAGTCCGCACGACCAATAAGGATTCGAAATATACAACAATTCTATTATAGTTTAATGACTGTATGGAAGAATCTATATCCTTTTACCCAAGCAAGAGGCATGTCCAGGTCCGATACATACTCTTATTGAGCCCTAGTGGTGACCTTGGACCTTGCAAAATTGGTTTCGACCAATATGGTCTGATCCGAAGTATCGTATAACTTACATCTAGGATTCAAAGTAGATAATAGTTTGAAATAAATCCTATAGGACAGACATATAAGTTCAGAACCAGGCGCATAATTATAACCATGCGTTTTCACATTTAAAGTCAAAGCATCAAGAATATTAACATCAGAAAGAGATAGTTGCAGATTGGGTTGAGTATTAAAATATACTGGACCATAGGCCACTGTAGATTCTATCGAACCCATTAGAGACTGTCTGAAATTCAGATTTCTAGCATCTATAAGAGCTGCTAAAAAGGTCTCTGGTAAACCTTTAAGGGTTAAAGGTTTACATGCAATTTGAACCATACCAATATGCAGATAATGGTAATGATGTTTATATAAATCTATATCATGTTTGTTTAACAAACGAATAGTCTGTTCAGACGAATTTAATGCTAAAGACTGCTCAGTCGTTTTTATCAATTGTTTAGAAGAGAGTTTATCAAACCAACCATAATCATAAATGGTTTTTATAGAAACTTTAGGAATTGTCCATTTATTTAATAAATCAAGGTTTTGAGGTATATCTACCTCTTCAAGTCTAGTACTTTTAGTACTTATTTCTCCCAGATCCATTCCAAAAGCTTCATATCTATGTTGAATCTTTCATATCTATTACATATTTACCATGAAAATTCCTAGGCTCTGATACCATTTACACCAGGATCTGGCGGGCGGTAGTCCGCACGGCCATCCGCACGGCCATCCAGATCTAGCTGCTTTAGTATCTTTAAAGGTTGGTGGTAGTCCGCACGACCAATAAGGATTCGAAATATACAGCAATTCTATTTCTCCCAGATCCATTCCAAAAGCTTCATATCTATGTTGAATCTTTCATATCTATTACATATTTACCATGAAAATTCCTAGGCTCTGATACCATTTACACCAGGATCTGGCGGGCGGTAGTCCGCACGGCCATCCGCACGGCCATCCAGATCTAGCTGCTTTAGTATCTTTAAAGGTTGGTGGTAGTCCGCACGACCAATCCGCACGGCCATCCAGATCTAGCTGCTTTAGTATCTTTAAAGGTTGGCGGTAGTCCGCACGACCAATAAGGATTCGAAATATACAGCAATTCTATTATAGTTTAATGACTGTATGGAAGGATCTATATCCTTTTACCCAAGCAAGGGGCCTGTCCAGGTCCGATACATACTCTTATTGAGCCCTAGTGGTGACCTTGGACCTTGCAAAATTGGTTTCTACCAATATGGTCTGATCCGATGTATCGTATAACTTACATCTAGGATTCAAAGTGGATAACAATTTGAAATAAATCCTATAAGACAGACATATAAGTTCAGAACCAGGCGCATAATTATAACCATGCGTTTTTACATTTAAAGTCAAAGCATCAAGAATATTAACATCAGAAAGAGATAGTTGCAGATTGGGTTGAGTATTAAAATATACTGGACCATAGTCCACTGTAGATTCTATCGAACCCATTAGAGACTGTCTGAAATTCAGATTTCTAGCATCTCTAAGAGCTGCTAAAAAGGTCTCTGGTAAACCTTTAAGGGTTAAAGGTTTAAATGCAATTTGAACCATACCAATATGCAGATAATGGTAATGATGTTTATATAAATCTATATCATGTTTGTTTAACAAACGAATAGTCTGTTCAGACGAATTTAATGCTAAAGACTGCTCAGTCGTTTTTATCAATTGTTTAGAAGAGAGTTTATCAAACCAACCATAATCATAAATGGTTTTTATAGAAACTTTAGGAATTGTCCATTTATTTAATAAATCAAGGTTTTGAGGTATATCTACCTCTTCAAGTCTAGTACTTTTAGTACTTGTTTCTCCCAGATCCATTCCAAAAGTCGTTTTTGCTTATTTGCTATCTAGGTTATGTGACGCCAATATATTTTCAAAATTTGATTTAAAATCTGGTTATTGGCAAATTAAAATATTTAAAGAGCATACTTATAGAACTGCTTTCAATGTTCCATTTGGGCAATATGAATGAAATGTTATGCCATTTGGTTTAAAAAATGCCCCTTCTGAATTTCAAAAAATTATGAATGATATTTTTAACCCTTATTTGGATTTTGTCATTGTTTATATTGACGACATATTAGTATTTTTTAAAACTTTGGAGATGTATATTAAGCATCTTGATATTTTCAAGAAAATTGTTATACAAAACGGTTTAGTAATTTCTAAACCAAAGATGAGTCTATTCCAAACGAATGTTCGTTTTTTAGGTCATAATATTTGCCAGGGAAAAATTACCCCAATACAAAGATCAATTGATTTTGCCTCAAAATTTCCTGATGTTATTACTGACAGAATACAATTACAAAGATTTTTGGGAAGTTTGAATTATATATCCCCTTTCTATAAAAGTTTGTCACGAGACCTAGCTCCTCTATACGATAGGCTGAAAAAGAATCATAGACAGCCTTGGACTGACCAACATACTGAGTTAGTCAAAGGTATTAAACAACATGTTAAATCTCTACCTTGCTTAACCCTTGCTAATCCTACTTGGCAAAAGATTATCGAGACAGATGCGTCTAATATTGGCTATGGAGGGATTTTAAAACAAGTAAATCCCAACAATAAGAGTGAATACCTAATAAGATTTCACTCTGGTAAATGGACCGAAGCCCAGAAGAAATATGCTACTGTGGCACATGAAATGTTAACAATTGTTAAATGTGTTTTAAAATTTCAAGACGACTTGTATAACCAAAAGTTTTTGATAAAAACTGATGCTCAATCTGTTAAATATATGTTTGACAAAGATTTTAAGCACGATGCTTCTAAATTAATATTTGCTAGATGGCAGGCTCAGCTGGCGCCTTTCGATTTTGAAATACAATATAAAAAAGGAATTGATAATCCCCTTCCCGGTCCATCTCGCAATCGTGCAGCTTCTTTACACACTATTGCTAGTGATAAGCCTGATCAAAAGGTTAAGAGGGTTGAAAGGGTTAAGATTAACCCTCAGACAAATATTGTTCAAGACAATGACAATATTTTAGATAAGGATATTCCTTCTGTATCCGAGATGGATTTCGACCCCAATAATATTTAATGATTCCACACCAAATAGATTTTAGCCCCGGTTCTCGGGCCCGTAATTATATTCAAAAGGAATTTTATAGTGAAAAATGGAACCAGTTTAAAATATGATTTTTTGATACTTATAGTAAGGATGATTTGAACAATATATCTCAAGAATTTATGAAACTTGTTCCTTGCATAATCAAATTATGTATTTTGTTCCTTGGTTTATAACAACTTATTTGCCTCTTTATATAAAGATACTAGAAAGATATTATAATATACACTATATATATATATATATATATATATATATATATATATATATATATATATATATATATATATATATATATATAGATAGATAGATAGATAGATAGATAGATAGATAGATAGATAGATAATTATATATTATATACTAGTACTAATATTTTGAGAGTTAGTTTTTGGAAGAATTTTTTATTGTTTTGTATTAAAAAAAATAAAGAGTCCCTGAAAGAAAGGGAATTATTGGAAGTCTATTTTTACTCTATCATGATTCTTGAAAGAGATTCTTAAAACAATAATTGGATGTGATTTTCGGTCAAAGGTCTATTTTTGGATAGTTAATTACTGAACGTAAATTTCCTTTGGCCAAATATGAAATATTTGGTTTACTGCTACATATATATTATATTTTATTTAATATTGTCTAGTTATGAAACTTGCCCTTCCTAAATAGTCAATTAACTCAAATAGTCGTCCACCCTATCACTTAAATTAAAAATAGCTGGTTAATGTATAATATATACATAATTTATGTATTATATATGACTAAAAAAAGTATAATTAATATATAATGTATGTATATAGCTAGAAAAAATAAACAATTAATATGATCGGTTATTTATTTAAAAATCTATAGTTGTCCTAAAATTGATGCTCATAGCCATCAATGGGCATATTTTGATGAGATATATTGGGTGTTCAATGATCATGTGGAAACAGTCGCCAGAGTAAAATTAGGACTTGACATTTGCCTTGTTCATGACTTAGCAATATCACTTTCTCTTGGATTAATGAAGGAAAACCAGTAGCCTCACCATGTTCCTCAACTTTCTTTTTAGGCCTTGCTTTTGTTGCCAAGACTGATATCTATTTTGAGTTTTGACCATTCAATGAATGCAACACCTCAATATGTTAAATTATACGTGAAAATAGCACGGGCTCCCCAGCTTTTGGCTGGTAATCGAAAAATAGTTAGTATTTTCAAAGTCATTAAAAAATGGTCATTGTTTTGTTGAAACACAGAAAGTTCTTGCAAAAATGCTGGATTATGAAGCTCATGCTTATAAACTTTCGCATATTATGTTGAAACTCCAACACATTATGAAATTCCAAGACATTTTGCTGGAAGCTCGTATGTAAAAAATTCGAACTCCAACATATTATGCTGGAATATTTTCGGATTTTAAGAGTGTTTTTGTTCATATTTTATTTTTACATGAAAAAGTAGCTAAATTTCGATTACTTTTAAAACGGTGGCTATTTTTTAATTACAAGTTGTAAATTTGGTTATTTTTTATTTTTTCCCCCAAATTACCCCTATTTTACATGTACTCTTTTCGAACAAATTTACTCAAAGTCCAATTTTTTTTTTTTTTTTTTTTTTTTGTTGTTGTTGTTGTTAGTTTCCTAGACGCTAGTTCTTCTCCGGATTTCACGCACAATACTAAGTGCATCAAACAGCGTTTTATGTGTGGTTATTTTCCTATACTCTCACCGGCAATATAAAAAATTCTATCATATTTGAAATAAATAAAGAATGCTATTATTTATGAAAATAATCTTTAAATAGGGAGCAATCGTGTAAAAATCTCTTATTCTTGTGTTTGTTGGAGGTCTACATAGAAATAAAGTTGAAGCCCAATAAGACCTTACTTCAATTTGTTTGGTTGGTCAATATAGAGTAAAAATGGCGTGTAGTAGCCACTAATTAAGGGTGTCTTTAATTTTTATCCACTAATTATAATGCTCGGCAAAAATAGTCACTACTAATAGAAAAAAGATAATTTTACCCTTTCTTCCTCTCTTTCGCGTTGCATTTTCATCTGGAATACCCAAGGTGATTTCACGGCCGGCCTCCTCTATGCTTGGTCAATAGCATCGGGTCTATTAGTAGCCCCAGTTACTAGGACATAACTAGGTCCATCACGAGATCCTTCTGATTTTGCTTCACTATTTCTTTTACCAATACGTACAGTAGTTCCTTTTGCATCATCAAAATTTTCAAGTTCTAAATTTTTGAGCAGATGTCTCAATTACGTACAATAATTTCTTTCTTCTTACCTTGTTTTTGTTTCTTTTGAGTTCAAAGATTAAAAGTTAAGGATACGAGTCTTTAAGTTTGACATGCAGGTTTAAAAGTTAAGGACAGACAGTCATTAAATTTGACATGCAGGTTCAAAAGATAAGGACAGACAGTCCTTAACTTATAGTTTCAAGTTCAAAACTTAAGGGCAGTCAGTATTTAAGTTATTGTTTCAAGTTCAAAACTCAAGGACTTGTTGTCCTTAACTTTGAGTTTCAGGTTCAAAAGTTAAGGACATCCAATCTTTAACTTATAGTTTCAAGTTCAAAACTTAAGGACAGACAGTCCTTAAGTTATTGTTTCAAGTTCAAAACTTAAGGACTGTCTGTCCTTAACTTTGAGTTTAAAGTTCAAAAGTTAAGGACAGACAGTCCTTAACTTACAGTTACACGTTCAAAAGTTAAGGACAAGCAGTACTTAACTTACAGTTACAAGTTCAAAAGTTAAGGACAATAGGTCCTTAACTTTGACTTACAAGTTCAAAAGTTAAGGACGCTTGGTCTTGAAGTTTGAGTTCCAAGTTCAAAAGTTAAGGACATGTAACCTTGAAGTCCTGAACTTAGAGTTCCAAGTTCAAAAGTTAAGGACATGTAGTCCTGAAGTACTGAACTTAGAGTTTCAAGTTCAAAAGTTAAGGACATGTAGTCCTGAAGTCCTTAAGTTAAGGACATGAGCAGAAGGGTATTTTCGTCCGAGCAGTTAAAGTTTATTAAACCAGTGGCTAAACACTAAAGACATTTAAAACGCTGGCTTTAAAATAAAGACATGAGCGGTTAGTGGCTATCTGTGCAGATCGCCCCAATATAAAGAAGAGAAATTTTCATAAAGCACTATTTTTTAGTAGTAATTAGCTATCTATAGATACCATTTGCTATTATGGATAATAGATACCTTTTATGTGGTTATAAGATGTATTTGATGTATTTAAGCTATTGTATTCATGAATACAGTAGCAAAATAGGCGTGAATAAGGAAAGTCCAGCTAATCAGTTGTTATATTCGAGTGTATTCGACTGTATTCATGGAGTGAAACATGGGATTACAGCTGGACATATTATTGTATTCGACTGTATTCATGGCGTGAAATAGGAAATTACACTATTTTAAAACGGAAAGTGAATCAATTAATATAATAGACTCCTAATAATATAACTCAACAAACTCAATTATAACACACAAATTTTGTATTTTTCAATTATAAAAAAGATTCTCAACCGAAAAATACCCCAAAAACATAGCAATCTTTAGAGAAATTATATAATACACCTGAATACATAAACTATATTAATTAAAAAAACATATGAATACATTCATGGCATATAACGAGCCAGTGAATACAATGAAATACATAGAATACAACGAGATACATTGAAATACAATGAGAAAAAAGACACTGAATACAATGAAATACATGGAATATAACGAGATACATTGAATTACAATGAAAAAAAGATACTGAATACAATAAAATACATAGAAATAAAGTGAGATACATTGAAATGCTCTTAAAAAAGGTAACAGAATCTTTAAATTGCTCAACCCCAAACTTCAGACGACCTATTTTAGTCGACGATTTTCCGACGACCCATCGGATTCCGACCATGATTCCATAAGCAGCGATGAGAGAAAGAAGAAGAAAACGAGAAAGATCGATGAAGAAGAAATTGCTAGCATCCGTAACGCATCTGAAGAAGTTAAAGTCCCAAAACTGAATTTGGCTAGCACCCGCTAATAATGAATTGGAAGAAATTGCTAGCACCCACTGAAGAAGAAATTGCCAAGAAGTTAAAGTCCCAAAAAATACCTATTGATTATAAAGAAGAACAATCTACTTCCGAAAACAATCAAAACCGGAAAGGAAGAAGAAGAAGAAACATACTAGAGTTGGCCATGGAGATTTCGTTGCCTTCATTAGGGTCAAGCCAGAGAGGCAGCGTATTTTATGAGAGAGAGGGCATCATATATGGCTTAAGGGTAGGAGGTGACCAGCTATAAAAATCAAAAGGTAGTTATAAAATATAATTTTTTAAAATGATATTTATTTAAAATAAATAAGGTATCAACCTTTGCTATAGGAGGTAACTAATCCTATAGAGAACAAACATAAGCTCAACTGGTAAATATGTGCTGCAGAGAATATATTCAAAAATTTGCACTAATAGGTATATGGAATTTTTACATTCTTATGCCATATAGTAAACTATATTACCCTCCATGCTTAACTTTTAATATAATTACCTTTTATATACCTAATTACCATTTATGTATCATTTTAGGATTTTAATGGTATTAATTAGTCTCCTAATTTTACTCAACCGTATATTCCCACTCCCCCAAGTTTCTCTCTCCAAATATGTGACGACCCGACCAGTCGTCTCATGAGTTACCACTCCATTTTTCCCTATTTTAGCTTCTTTACGCTTCGTTATCCGTATTTTATGTGATCGGGTTGATTAGTTCGAGTTCGGAGAGGATTTGGTAAGAAATGAGACACTTAGTCTCTTTTAAGAAGGCTTAAGTTGGAAAAGTCAACCGGATGGTGACTTATGTGTTAGAAGGCTCGGAAGTGAGTTTTGATGGTTCGGTTAGCTTCAGGAGGTGATTTGTGACTTCAGAGCGCGATCAGAATGAGTTTTGGAGTTGTAGAGAAGAATTAGGCTTAAATTGACGAAGTTGATATTTTGGCGGTTCCGGTTGATAGGCGAGATTTTGATATAGGGGTCGGAATGGAATTCCGAGAGTGACAGTAGCTTCGTTGTGTCATTTGGGACGTGTGTGCAAAATTTTAGGTCATTCAGACGAGATTTGATAGACTTTTTGATCGAAAGCATAATTTAAGAGTTCTTGGATTCCTTAGGCTTGAATCTTATGTTAAATTGGTGATTGAGGTTGTTGTGAGCGTTCCGAAGTTTTGAACAAGTTTGAACGATGTCATGGGATGTGTTGGTACAATTGGTTTGAAGTTCCGGGAGTTCCGGGTAGGTTCCGGGATGTTTTAGGCCGAAAATCATAGGTATAGAAGGTCCAGAAGGATTGCAGGCCTCGGAACTCACCCGCGTGGTCCGTACAAAAAGACGTGCGGCCGTGGTATGTGCTGTGAGGACCGCACAAAATGAAGTGCGGCTGCGGTAGGTGTTGTGCGGACGCGGTGAAGAACATTCCGCTGGTCCTACTTCAGAAGCTCATATCTTTTGATCTACAAGGAATTTTGATATTATTCATAAACGAAATTTGTAGTCCTTCGTGTCTAGTTTCCAGAAAGATAAAGATATCACAATGTGGACATATGTAGAGAAAGTTATGGCCAAAATACCAAAGCCTGTCACTGCAGAGGAAAGCTTGTGCGGCCGCGGTCGTTTTTGTGCGGACCGCGGTCGATTTTGTGCGGCCCGCGGAGGTGGAAATCTGTGGGTACTCTATAAATACGAGGTTTTGGGTTTTATTTGATATTTTAACCTAGAGAGTTCGGATTTTGGCGATTTTTCGAAGGTTTTTCAAGAAATTCATCGGGGTAAGTGATTCTAACTCAGATTTGGCTAGAGTACATGAATCTATCATTGAATTCATTATTTAATTCGTGATTTGGGATGGAATTTGGGAAGAAAATTGTGAAATCTTTCAAAAATATACAATGTTGATTTGAAGGACCAAATGGTATCGGAATTGGATAATTTTCATATGGATAGACTCGTGAGAGTATAAGGATTCTAGTTTTGTGAATTTTGTCAAATTTCGAGATGTGGGCCCGGGGGTCGGGTTTGACCAATTTCTGGAATTTTGTGATAATTCAATTGTTTTCACTTGGGCTTTGTTCCCTTAGCATATTGTGACGTATTCATTCTGATTTTGGATAAATTCGACGCGCGTAGAGGCCAATTCGAGGGGCAAAGGCGTCGCGAGCAAGAGAATTAGCCGGTTCGAGGTGAGTAATGGTTGTAAATGATGTCCTCAGGGTTTGAAACCCCGAATTGCACATCGTAGTGCTATATTGAGGTAAGACACGCACTGGGTGATGGGCGTGGGGTCTTTTACTACTGGGGATTGTGACTTGGTCCATCCCGATTGATGATTTTTGATCACGCCCAACTATGCCTTATAAAAAGGACAATGTGGTCGTTGCAAATATAATCTGGTTTACAAGTCCGGAGTCGAATCCCACAGAGAACTAAGGCTTAGCTACAGCTGTTCACTATCACCAAGAAGACAAGCTTGAACAGTTCCTAACTTATAGATATTTAGATTCTTGTGTTTAACTAATTGATTAACAAATTAAAATAATAAATTAACAACTAAAGATACTAAGAGTTAGAGACAAGATTAATGAGGTCTAGAGTTATGATTTCCCCAATTGTCGGAATCATTCCCGCTATGTCTTCTATAATTTCGCCTAAGTATTCTCTACCGATCATGAGCACTCTTATTACCGTAAATCTCTCCCGAGTAATCACGACAATTTACTAGACGCACTCTCCCGAGCTACGCTAGCTGGCTTTTGATACAGCTCACTTCAGATCGCACCCAAGGCTTCGTTATCCCTAATCCCGCCTTTAAACCCTCGGTTATTGATCCCTCATATACTTTGGGAGTGGTGTTGTTCAACAATTACCTAAATATGCACTCTCTCCCGAGTTATGCATACTAAATAGGCACAGCTAATTGAGAGCTCTTCAATCAACCAGAATATAAACGTAGTTGAACAAATAGAGAAAAGCTATGGCTCAATTATACAAAAACATAACAAGAATTTATCCTACAAAAGGTTCTATCAAAACTATAGGTAACAATTTAGCTATTCATAATAGTATGTAAAACTACAATACTAAAAGTCATAACCAACAATGAAAAATAGAAAGAGGAAAGAAAAAACTTGTAGAAGAATTCCCAAGCTTTGCTCCTATTGTGTCTCTGCCTCCTTAGGTCAAATTTATGTAAAAAATATGTCCAATTTTTGTTCTTGGCCGGCTTCCTTGGTTTAATATAGGGGCTTAAAATCCCGTGTTTTGCACTTTGGTCCCTAAAATTTATGCATCCTGCCGCGGTTCCACCGCGGTTACGCCGGAACCGCGGCCAAACACCCTCTCAGGTTCTTCATTTGCCCGCGACTGCCTTCTGCCGCGGTTCTGTCCTGGTCCTAGCGTAACCGCGGTTTGTCACCCTGTTTAGTTTGGGATTTGGAAAAACGTAAAACACAAAAGTTGTATACCTTTGAGTTATCTTTCTAACCATATATTATGGAGCCTAAATGGAGTTCTGAGGAAAGACTTATGTCTATTTTACTAGACAGTGCGCAATATGCCTCTTCGAGTTTTTGTTTTGTTGTTTTATTATCCGTTGATCCCCGAACGCGATCCCGGATTAATTCCTTGAGCTCTTACTCAGACTTCAAAGCTCCAAACCACTTAAATTCATTCAATAACATCTATATATCTCGGAATCACACCTACAAGGCATAAAACACACATTAGTGCAAAACATTAGCGATTAAAGCGCAAACTTAACTAAAGTGCAGTAAATTAGAGTGTAATAATCGACTAAAATACGTAATTATAGCCTATCATCAACATCCCACACTTAAACCATTGCTCGTCCTCGAGCAATCAAACTACACTTTTTTTATAGACACGACCTTTTTAAACAATTCTCCTAACTCATCACACCAAGAGTATTTAAAATAGACTAAGCGCAAAAGCGTAACATCTTCACCTCAAGATTTGACTCATAAGTACCACGCATTATTCACAATTCACCTACTTACTCTAACATAGAGGTCACTGACATTACCTTTCCTTTATGAATCAAGTGCCCTCACACAACAAAAGAGAGTAGTTCCACACAATAAAATTTAAGAACACTTAGGAACTCAAGATAGAAAGAATTCACTCACTCTCAGAAATAACATTCATATGCCACAAAAGATGCACCATAAGCTTGCCCGCAGTGTACTACTCCACTAATCGAGCTCATTCAATCTTGGATCAATTAGGACTTTATTTGGTTGTAATGTAGGCTACGGGACGGGTAAGATACATTTAGATATAAGAGTGACTACACCTCCCTAAGCACTTTAATACATATACTTTAACATTCAAACCTCATACTTATGTCAAGTCAAACTCCACCTTCACATCAATATACATCAACTCCCAAATTATTTAAGCACAATTATATCAAGAGTCACCACTATCAAAGAATATATTTTTTTCACAACAATACAACTATTTTTTTTCTTTTCTTTTCATTGTCAATTCGAGTGGCTCTTGCTCATTCAATTCAGTGCACCTTTCTCCTTATTTCATTGGTTTCACTCAAAAGCCAAACCAACCACCCCACACTTTAACTTTTACAAAGTTCATAACAATTCAAGTGCTCATGAGAGGTTACAATGGTTCAAATAGATGGTTAATTCAAACAAATGGGTAAGGCTTGTAATGTGGTTGCCAAAAAAAACAGGATTACAGGCTCAAAGGGGTTAACTACGATATATAACAATTAGGCGGGTAAAGTATACATATCTGGCTCAACAAAGAAATGCCTATATCACTTCCTAGACTGAATAAAACTATTATTTCGCTTTGTAAACACACGAGGCAAGTTTTAGGCAATGCACAGAATACAACAAACCTCTCACACACATGGCACATAACTCACTCAGGATTGGATTCATGGAGATTCTAGTCAAAGCAGTTAAGCAATTTTAAGATTATACAATTTAAGGTACTTCTACAAGAGTCAAAAACTGAGCTTAAGCGTCACAACCAAAGTACTCACTATTCTCAAGGCATAACAAAGTCAAGAGATATTGCTTCAATTCAAAACACAACACAATGACTCCTACTCCCAAAAAAAACTAACTACACCCGGTTCAAATAAAATCCTTGGAAAAGAACCGTGGTTTAAAGAAAAACCAAGGGGTAATTATTACACTACCTAACAAAAAAAAATCTTTTTGTACTTTTTCTTTAGACTTAAATCCCTCAAGAAAATTGTCTAATAGATCCATCGTTGGGAAAAGTCCAATCTTTTCTATTTTAAAAAAAAATTATTCAATTAAACTAACGCAACTAAAATAGCATAGAAAGTCACCAAGACAATCTCCTCACCCCTCACTTAAAATTGTGCATTGTCCCTAATGCACACCATACTAATAAGAGGGTAAAAGAAACTCCCAGGTAGGCCAAAGGCCGAAGCATTAACAGCTCATGGGGTACTCAGACTTCTCCCAAGCTTGGTCCTTCGTGCGGGTACCTCACACTTAGTTCCATCCATTTGGTTTATTATTGCATCCTTCTAATACCTTCGCTTTCCATGCTCCTAGAAAATAAAAAATTGACACTAAAAAATAATACAATTAAAAAAAAATTAATACAAAAAATAAAAGAAAGCAGTAAAACTGGGTTGCCTCCCAACAAGCGCTTAATTTAACGTCGCGGCACGACGTGAATCACTTTCTGCCTCCACTTCGAACTTATGAATCGCACCCCAAGTTTTGCTTCAAGCTTATGATTATGCTCTTGGGGCGGTACAAATTCTTGCGAGCCAAAAATTAGATAGAGCCTTATGCACTTTTTGGCTCTTGACCGAGGAGTGTCACCTTGCCTAGACGGCCTTGAGAATTTCAAAATATAAGGCCCATCTACCTCTTCCTTGGACTCCTTTTTATGCTCGTAAAGATCCATTCCCATTTCACCGTCCGAACATAATGTAGAGAAGTGTTTGGAATGAGGTCCAACACGTTCCAATACATGAACTTCAAGATTTTCGACCTCCTCAACACCCAAAACACTAGAGTCAACTAAATTTGTATCTTCGACGTCCCTGGTTGACTCTAGTATTACTTCTTCAACATCGGCATCCTCAAATTCTAGATGGTTAGAGTGTTGGGGTTCTACTTTGGACCCCTCCATTGACACCTCAATTTCCGTCTCTAATGCAAACTGCTCCTGGCTACTATCCATAATATTGACATATTGAGCATTAAAAGCTTCAACTAATTGACTCACTTGAGCCTCTAAGTTGTAAATAGTTTCATCTTGCCTTTCTATCTGCAACAGTATTTTACTTTGTTGTTCTATAAGGCACTTTAACATATCTTCGATCTTCTTTAGGTCAGCTTCCCGAGGTTCTTTGTTCCTATTATCCTCATAAGAAAACATAGAATCATCATAATAAGGGGTTGGGGGAAAATAAGAAATATAAGCACAACCATGAAAGTGGCCATCTTGACCACCACTCATATCACACACATTCCACACATAAGATTGAGTTGGTGCACATAACTCGCTCTCGGAAATATTTTGATAATTTTTCCAAGGGTGGTTTTCATCACAATATACATAAGGAGGATTAAAAGTATAATTACCAACATCAAAACTTTCATAATTCCATGATGCCATGTTTTTTTTTTAAAATCAACAAGTAAAACGAAAAAAGAAAAGAAAAAAATCAAATACAAAAAAATAAAAATAAAAGTTCAAACTTGAAACCTAGCAATATGTACACCTACAGCTACACCGTTAGTTCCCCGGCAACGGCGCCAAAATTTGATCACGCCCAACTATGCCTTATAAAAAGGACAATGCGGTCGTTGCAAATATAATCCGGTTTACAAGTCCGGAGTCGAATCCCACAGAGAACTAAGGCTTAGCTACAGCTGTTCACTATCACCAAGAAGACAAGCTTGAACAGTTCCTAACTTATAGATATTTAGATTCCATATTACTAGGTTTCAAGTTTGAACTTTTATTTTTATTTTTTTGTATTTGATTTTTTTTCTTTTATTTTTTCTTTTACTTGTTGATTTGGCATCATGGAATTATGAAAGTTTTGATGTTGGTAATTCTACTTTTAATCCTCTTTATGCATATTGTGATGAAAACCACCCTTGGCAAAATTATCAAAATATTTTCGAGAGCGAGTTTTGTGCACCAACTCAATCTTATGTGTGGAATGTGTGTGATATATGTGGTGGTCAAGATGGTCACTTTCATGGCTGTGCCTATATTTCTTATCTTCCCCCAACCCCTTATTATGATGATTCTATGTTTTCTTGTGAGGATAATCGGAGCAAAGAACCCAGGTATGAGGACCTGAAAGAGATCGATGATATGTTAAAGTGCCTTACAAAACAATATGATGAGATACAACTGCGGGTACAAAGGCAAGGGACAACTATTCACAACTTGGAGGCTCAAGCGAATAAATTAATTGAACCTGGTAAAGCACAACAAGTTGACATTGTGGATAGTAGCCAATATGAGCAAGAACGGGCTGTAGAAATTGCCATATTACTGGAGGATTTAAAAAAATACGAGGATGAGCTAGAGGAGGAGGATAGAGTAGAACACCAACAACCAATCGAACTAGATTTTGAGGATGCCGATGTCGTAGAGGAGATACTAGAGTCAACCAAGGATATTGAGGATACATATTTAGTTGACTCTATTGTCATTAGTGTTGAGAATGTAGACTGTCCCAATGTTCATGTAATTGAGCGCATTGGTCCTCACTCCAAGCATTTTTCCACATTGTGTTTAGATGATGATATGAAAATAGAGTCGTCCGAGCCACTTGAGGAGTCAAGGAATGAGGAACAAAGTGCTTACATTCTGAAATTCTTCTTTCCAGAAAGTCGGGATTACACACCTCATCTAAAGGCCAAGAAGTGCAGAATACTACATTATTTTATTGGGCCAGTCAGATTCGTTCCACCGCCCCATGACCATAATCATAAGCTTGAATCAAAACTTGGAGTTCAATTCATAAGCTCGAGGTGGAGGCAAAAAGTGATTCGCGTCGTGCCGCGACGTTAAATCAAGCGCTTGTTGGGAGGCAACCTAACTTTATTGCTTTCTTTTATTTATTTTTTATTTTTTTAATTGTATTATTTTTGTAGTGTCAATTTTTTATTTTCTAGGAGCATGGAAAACAAAGGTATTGGAAGGATGCAACCACAAACCAAATGGTTGGAACTAAGTGTGAGGTACCCGCACAAAAGACCAAGCTTGGGAGAAGTCTGAGTACCCTATGAGCTGTTAATGCTTCGGCATTTGGCCTACCAGGGAGTTTCTTTTACCCTCTTATTAGTATGGTGTGCATTGGGGACAATGCACAATTTTAAGTGTGGGGTGAGGAGATTGTCCGGGTGACTTTCTATGCTATTTTAGTTGTGTTAGTTTAATTGAATAATTTTTTTTAAATAGAAAAGATTGGACTTTTCCCGACGATGGATCTATTAGACAATTTTCTTGAGGGATTTAAGTCTAAAGAAAAAGTACAAAAAGATTTTCTTTTGTTAGGTAGTGTAATAATTACCCCTTGGTTTTTCTTTAAACCACGGTTCTTTTCCAAGGGTTTTATTTGAACCGGGTGTAGTTAGTTTTTTTTGGGAGTAGGAGCCATTGTGTTGTGTTTTGAATTGAAGCAATATCTCTTGACTTTGTTATGCCTTGAGAATAGTGAGTACTTTGGTTGTGACGCTTAAGCTCAGTTTTTGACTCTTGTATAAGTACCTTAAATTGTATGTTCTTAAATTTGCTTAACTGCTTTGACTAGAGTGTCCGTGAATCCAATCCTGAGTGAGTTATGTGCCATGTGTGTGAGAGGTTTGTTGTATTCTATGCATTGCATTTGATGTCTAGAACTTGCCCCGCGTGTTTGCAAAGCGAAATAGTAGTTTTATTCAGTCTAGGAAGTGATATAGGCATTTCTTTGTTGAGCCAGATATGTATATTTTACCCGCATAATTGTTATGTATCGTAGTTAACCACTTTGAGCCTGTAATCCTGCTTTTTTGGCAACCACATTACAAGCCTTACCCATTTGTTTGAATTAACTATCTATTTGAACCATTGTAACCTCTCATGAGCACTTGAATTGTTAGGAACTTTGTAAAAGTTAAAGTGTGGGGTGGTTGTTGATACCCAATTATTCCCTATGAATTTTTACTCAAAATACTTTCAGAATAGCATGTATATACATATACAAGTATCCCCAAAGGCTTTGGTATTTTTCCCAAATTTTTAAAGATTTTTAAAACCAATTTATGACCTATTTTGCACTATAAAATCCAATAATTATTCCCAAAACTTGTCATTTTGGTGAATAATTTATTTTATTCTCACATTTACACACACAAAAAAAATAATTTACATGATTTTTACATAATTTTACAAGTCCATTTGGTATTTTAAGCTAAAATTGCATAAAATTGCAATTTTAGCCTATTTCTCGATTTAATAGCATTTTTAATCACAAAATCATTTCTAATATTTTTAAATTAATACTTATGCAATGTTTATTAACTCAGTATTTTTAATTTGATTTTCTAACACCATTTACTATTTTTATAAATTCAAAATGAGGAAAATTGGCTATTTAAATTGTAGCCTCTTTACTTTCAATTATAGCCTAAATTACACCAAAATCCCAGCCCAAATTGAACCCAATTATACGACCCAATTTCAACAATTACCCGACCCAGACCCTATTAAATAAACCCGCCCAGATCCTTTCTTTAATCGTGGACGTTGATTATTCTAATCAACGGCCCTCATTCGCCTTGCCTTAATTAAACCCCCAAGCCCCCCTAACCCTAATGATTTCTCTTCAGCAGCCGCCCTTGAATCCCCTTCATCTCTCAAATGCTCCCAAGCCCCTCCGAAACCCTAGCCTATCTCACCGGTCTCCGACCTTATTCCACCGGAAATCATGGCCTCTCATACCCTAAGTAGCCTGTACCTAACCCCACATACCCCTATGCTCCTTTTGCTCGAGGTTTCAGAATCCGACTTTGAAGACCCCGGCTCAGAATATTTCCGATTCAAGTTCTATGGCCCTTTCCGGTTCATCTCCGGCGAGTCCTCGCCCTGTGAGTCCATCTCCGACTCAGGACCAGTCCGTTCCAAGCCTTTCTCACTTTCTAGAGTTTTCTTTGAAACCCTAAGCCCTCGAGGTTTTCTTTGTTTCTCTCTAAGATCTACTTCAGATCCGTGTTATTTTCTAAGATTTTAAAGTAATTTCCACATCTTTTAGATTTTTGGCTTTCAAAACTGTTCATCTTCTTAAAACTTAGGGTTTCCGTGATCTTTTACTTGTTTTACTGCTATTTTTTATATTTTTACTTTGCTAAGTGTTTTACTATGGGTTTCTGTGTATTTTCTTTACTGTATTTTCCTAGGGTTTCTAAGGATTTCTTTTACTGTGTTGCTTCCATGAACTGTCTGTGTTCTTTGGGTTTCCCTGAGTTTATTTTGACTGATCTTCTATGCTTCGTCTTTGCATGTGAGCTGTGGAGAGAAACACTAAATTTTGGGGGGTTTTCCAACCATCTGTGCACGATTGTTTGATTCTTGTGCTGCTTCTTGTCTGATTCCAAAACCCTAAACTCGTCTCATGTTTCTGATTCTTGCTAAGCTTTGCAAGACCTCTTAATTTTCGCATGTCTATATTTTTCTATTTGATCACATGACTGCACTGTTCGTTTAATTCTAGCATCGCATGTTTAAATTTATACACTCTTTATAATCAGACCTTTTCCTCTCTAAACAACCCTAATTTTTGGGATTGATTTCTATTCTCTCCCTGTTTGATTTGGACCTGTTTTCTGACTTAATTCATTATTTTCGAATCTTTGATTCCTTATTTACTATGTGATTGATTGATTTTACCCTTACCTTATTTATCTAACCGTGTATTTTTAAAAGGCTTCTCCTATGTATTTACCCTTTATTGCACCATGTGTTACTGATTTTCTTTCCTTAAATACAACTCTGCCCTCTCCTATTCAAATTCGAATTCCTTAATTAAAGGAATTCCCCTCTTCTAATTGATTCTGATTGGTATTGAATTATATTTTTGCCTTACTTACCACCTATTTTCAAACTATAAATACCTTACTCCTTCTCTTCAAACTCACGGACAACTGAGTTTAAAAACACACACACACTCAAAGCTCTCTCTTCTTTACTATTACTTGTGCTATTGTTCTGACTAGCCGGCTGAAAGCCAATGCTAGACTTTGGAATCTCTTTGCTTTCCTCAAGTGTTTGCTAAAGGTTTTCTGGCTGTTTCACTGCTCTATTTATTCTGTCATTTGAAACTTGCAACTGGTAGGTCTCTACAATTTAAATATTGTTCTCTAAAACTATGTGTTTACTTCTCCCTTCTACATGACCTCTCAACTACATGTTTTCTGGCACTAAATGGCTGTATATTAGTCTGTCATGCCTCATGCTCTTACATCTTTAAGTTCTGTTATGCTTTTCTTGATGTTTATATGAATACTTTCATGTGATCCCCTTCCCTTTAGTCCCCTGTATGTGAGTATGTTTTAAGTTAAGGTAGCAGCCTATTGCTACCCTTGACTTAGGACCAGGTTCTCTTGAACCTTTCACTCAAACCAGTCCCATTCCCTTAACCCTTTTACGTGTTGAGCCTTGACTAAGGTCTGGTAGTGTCCTAATCACCACCCAGACCCCTGTCTGACTTCTGAAAGTCCGCTCTTTATTTGCTTGAATCAAGTAAAGGATTAGGGGTGTGCCAGTCTTACCCATGGCTGGGTATGACCATCCTTTGCTTTGATTTCCTCTAATCACCTCATTCTATACTCATTCTTAGTTCTTTAAGTTCTGCCTCCCTATGGTAAGCCATGCTTAGGGACCCTAGAGTTCCCTCTGAACTTGGATGCCTAAGGGCTGGTAATTCCACACATTGCACTACTCTGTTACCACATTCAATCTTTAGGGTGTAAGCATTGTCTGGGCTTCATGAAAGCCCTTGGAACTTTGAAACACTCTAAGAGAAGGCCTTGGATTCTGGAATCTGGATTTGGTGGAACACATGTTATTGGATATTAAGATTGAATTAGGCTGCTCGGATCTAGCTGTAGGCTGTGATGTATTTTTGTTTATATTCTTTCTTCTGGTTCTGTAATAATCTTGTAAAAAGGAGTTCGGGGAAATATTAGTAAAAGGGTATGGGAGGGGGTTTATATTTACTTGCATATGTTAAAAGGGTAGATACCATGCCTATAGGATCGATATTGTTGTTTAATCACTTAGGTACCATGCCTATAAGATCAATATTGTTGTTTAATCACTTAGATATCATGCCTATAGGTTAAACGTATAAATCACCTAGAAATCATGTCTATAGTTTTTGCATTCCTTTAATTCAATCACCTAGAGATCATGTCTATAGGCTTTTGCATTCCTTTCATTCAATCATTTAGAGATCATGTCTATAAGATTTCATGTTCAGTCGTATTGCAAATCGTTAGAAATCCTGCCTATAGGCCCTAACATTCATGTAACCAATTGCATATAGAAATCATGACTATAGGAAATGCATAAATGCTAGGCAAACTGTAGGGTAATCAAATACTCATTCCTTTACCGGTTTAATAACAGTAACAAGCCTTTAAAAATTCAGTCACGTAGATACCATGCCTATAAGAGCTCACACTCGCCTAACGCGTTTAAGTAGGAATAATCTGTCAATTGGCTTCAACTTTGTCAACAAAAACTCTTCCAAATCTGTTTGCTTTTGAAACTCTTACAAATCTGCAATGCTCTTAAATTTTCTAAACTTGCATCTTTTTTTTTGAAACGGTTCCTTTAACCCTCTGCCTGAATTTATTCATCTCATGAAGCTACTATTTCAAAACAGCCTTTAACTCACTATTCCTTTAAGGTCTTTTCACTTTCGTAAACTTTTCTTCATCATTCTACTGCAGTTTCGCTTAAACAATTCTGTTTGATTTTCAAGTCATCTCTGAACCTCTGCAAATTTTCAACCTTCTGTCTTAAACTATTCTGCGTTAGGTCCTTTCTGAAAATAGTGTTTTTTTGACTCGCTTAAAATACTTCAAATTCTGACAATTGGATCCGGGATGCCTAATGCAGAACTTCTGTCTAAATATATGTGTTGAACCAGTCCGCTCGCCGCTTAATTTTTAACTTAAGACCAAATCAGTATATGCTAAGACATGCTAAACTAAGTGTTGTCTGATTTAAGGGGTTTATTTGAGCCTTGTTTGCTTGTTTACTCATCCCTTTATTTGATATTTGTTTTGAATGTCGAAACTAGAATTTTATCCTTTAAATTCCATAAAGGCCCCATCCCTTTCTTCCCTCTTAGGATTAGAAGTCCTAATACCCCGGGACTGATAGGTCAGGACGGGTATTAACATGCAATAAGTAAACGAGACTAAACGCGCTTTAACACCTTAACGGGGTGGGAAGGGTAGAATATGGATATGATGACCGGTGCGCTAATATCTCGTGTGAGAGTGATTGCTGGGTATTGCACCAAGGTGATCCATATTGTATTTAAACCTAGGATCTTTTTCTTTATTTATACGATGTGATGTATTCTTAGAAGTAATGTTTTCTTCAATCAATCTTTTCTTTCCAAAACCACTTATGTCTTTTTCTCTCTTTTCTTTCAAAACTTTCAACTTATTTGTATTCCTTATATGCAAACATTGTCTGTTACTTCTACTCTTCTTAAAGTCACAACTAAGTACGGCCGGGAACCACACTAGTGGATCTTGAGGGGTGCCTAACACCTTCCCCTCGAGATAATCTCAAGCCCTTACCTGAACTCTGGTTTTCTTCCAAAAAATCTTCTTCTTTTCTCTAAAAGTGTCCTAATGCACTATAATCATTAGGTGGCGACTCTTCAAATTCCATAACCCGATTCCTCAAAAGGAAATAAGAGTTGTTTTGCCCATAATGTCGTAAACCCGATTTCGCCTTCTTTTAGGAGGGAAAAAGGGTGCGTCGATAGCATGGCGACTCTGCTGGGGATAGGTTTAAGGCTTTTATCATTACGTGCTTTGTGACTTTATTGCTTCCTTAATTGCATTTACCTTCTGTCTTTAATTATTTCATCAAAATACTAACTTGGCTCTTCATATTTTTCTTTCCTTCTAATTTCTTCTTTTACTGCCTTATTATTTCAATTCTGTTGTAATTACTGAGCATTTATTGTAATCTTTACTTTATGAACGTGAAAATACATGCAATTTGTCTCATTGTTATAACTGCATTCCTCAATATCATATTCCACTCGTACCAAAACAAATCCTATAGCAACGCTTATAATGAGTGGTTGCACCCTTCCGATATTATAAACCCCCCTAAATATGGCAAAGGCATATTTGCGGTAAAACCAGTCGATCAACGGTGTAGTCGACGATTCCACGCCTTTCCCTCTTGAGTTGTCCGCTCAAGGGTACCTTGTCTAGCACTTCAAAAAGTAGAAACCATATTCCCTTGAAACTGTTCATGCATCATGGTCAACCCTAGCCGAGTCAGTTATGTTGTCCATATAATGACTCCTTAAGATAGCCTAAACCAAAGTCCGTCGGATTTCCTGAAACCAAAACGGACACCTCCACGTTATGTGCATTTATTTGGAGAACTAAATGCCTTTTGCTAATTATTGATTCAAATAATCGAGTCTGGTGGGGTTAAGGGCCTAACACTTTGTTTTACAGAAAATGAGGCATGAGGTCCCCAGATTCGGTATGGTATCCAACATTCATCCAAGGCTGCTGAATTGGTGGGAAGATCTTCACTCCAGTGAACAGACACTCGTCCGCAAATACTTAGGGAATTTGCCCTCACTTCTAGAAATCCAGCCCAACAACAAGATCATTGAGGCTGCCATTTTGTTTTGGGATAGTGATCGATCAGTGTTCCGCTTCGAAGACTTAGAAATCACCCCTTTGCTAGAAGAGATAGGGGGCCTAGCTGGTATCCCCTGGGAGACTCCGGGTTTGCTTATGCCGGAAAACCGCAAAAGTAGAGGCTTTCTTAATATGATGGGACTCAAGAAAAATCCCGACCTCTCTTGCTTGAAGGACTCCTACATACCATTTGACTTCTTGTACGAGAGATATGGCCACAGCAAGTCCTATCGCACCTACATGAACGAGTTTGCCCTCACTTCTTTGGGACACATACATAGAAGGGTCTTTGTGTTCATGTTTTGCTTCTTGGGCATGATAATTTTCCCTATGAAGAATCCTCTGATCCACACCAGACTAGCTATGGTGACCAAGACTTTAATGAAGGGTATTGATGGGCAAACTTTCTGCATAGTACCCATGATCGTTGCTGAAATATACTGGGCTTTGGAAAAGTGTCAACAAGGAACCCCGCACTTTGAAGGGTGCAACTTGTTACTTCAACTTTGGCTCATAGAACACCTTCAGAAATGCGACTACAGACAGGAAATCATACGCAGGGATTGGGATGGCCATATAGCTTTTCATCACCCAAAGCGAATGAACTTTATGCCCAATATTCTTGCTCAGCCAGAAGACGCCGGTGGATGGGTAGAGCTGCTTGAGAATCTGAAAGAAGAGCATGTACAATGGATGTATGAGTGGTTCCCAACCGGGGAATTTATTGTTCGATCTCGGGATTCACTGTTCCTTATAATCATTGGCTTGAGAGGAACTTACCCTTACGTCCCTCTCCGAGCTATGAGATAAGCAGGGAGGAAAAAAATCATACCAAGGATCGACAAGATGAGTCACTTCAGAGCCAACTTTCAGGATGATGATAGCCCACACAGGTGTCAAGCTCAGCACATGTGGCACTGCAAGCTTGTTTTGGGAAGGGAATCCCTCGAACCAGACAGGTATCATGCCGGATGTGTGCCGTACTATTTGGGTTGGTTGGAGGATGATCACATTGGTTTGGGTCACCCAGGGTTTGTCCATGGTCATAGGCTTATTGATGAAAAGACTGCAGCAAAGGTTAAATACAATCAACTGTGCAAAAGGATGCGAGAGTGCGAGAATGAGCACCGGGAAATACAGAAGCCCCGCGAGAAGCTGATCAACGAGTGGAAGGATATGGCTGTCAACGCCGACAACTGGCTGGGGTATCTGGAATGAGGCTTAGTGGAATTGGAAGGTAAATTTCTGAAGAGGATCGACGATTGTCAGAATGCTGAGGGTAATGAAGGTGGGCACCTGGACCGAGCTTACTTGCTGCTGGGACTGCGCGAGCTGGTGCAGCTGTACGAGGGAGGCAAGAATACCGGATCTAGGGAAGGTCCATCTGGGACCAAGTAGTTAGGAGTCTTTTATTTTGCTTCTAATGATGTAATAAGGTCGATGGCCACTAGTGACATTTTATTTTCCATTATTTAGCGTCGCTTCGGAGTCATCTTATTTTTTATCAATAAAATGAGGCATTTAGCATTATAAGTTCTCCAAGTTAATTTGTCGCTAGGCCTACCTCAGGCACAACGAGGCACCCAAATTAGGACGCGATTTATATTCTTGCACAATGTGTTTAAATATTGCAACATTTTCTTCTCACAACCCGAACTAACTTGTTACCTTTTCTGTTTTTCTTTATTTTTATTCCCCTCCCCAAAGGTTAGTTCGTGCATTCTAGCACCATCAGCATACTCAACAAGATCCAATGGCCCTCCACCTCCTCCTCCTCCGCATCCTACCAGAAACAGGATTAAAGGCAAAATGGGAGATACCAGTGCTGGAAAGGAAATCGAGGAAACCTCTCAGAATGCTTCAATCACTAAGGAAACTGCTGCTCATCTTGAGCAAACTTTGCTGAGATTTCGAGAAGAATTGGAACATGTTCGAAACCTGGCAAGTCTGTCAATAACTCTTGCCGCTGCTGATGCCAACAAATAGAACCATACTACACCACCACCAGCACAACCCGCTCATACCCAAGCCTGCAACACCTGCAACAACACTCCACTGCTCATTCCCGAACCCTAAAACATCACAAATGACCAGAACGCCCCCATCTTTGTGGACACTGTGCCCCACTATGCCCAGCCTATCTCAGATACACATGAATCAGACAGCAAAGACTCTCTCATTCAGAATTTAGCTGCTGAGCTCAAGAGGTTAACCAGCCGGGTCTAGGGTGTCGAAGATAGAAAAGGTGTGGAAGGTTTGAACTATGAATATCTTTATGTTCAGCCAGATGTCGAACTCTCGGAGGGGTACAAACCTCCCAAGTTCGAAATGTTCGATGGTACAGGTGATCCCAGGGTCCATCTCAGAATGTATTATGATAAGCTGGTAGGAGTCGGAAGGGACGATAAAATCCGCATGAAGCTGTTCATGAGGAGTTTGAAGGGTGATGCTTTATCATGGTATATTAGCCAGGATGCAAAGAAATGGACTAGTTGGGTGAACATGGCGTCTGACTTTATGGACCGGTTTAGGTTCAACACTGAGAACGCACTAGATGTGTTCTATATCCAGAATCTCAAGAAGAAGCCCACAGAGACCTTTCACGAATATGCTACTCGTTGGAGGTCAGAAGCTGCTAAGGCTAGTCCGGCCTTGGAGGAAGAACAAATGAACAGGTTTTTCGTCCGTGCTCAAGATCCGCAATACTACGAGAGGCTGATGCTAATAGAGGGCCAAAAGTTCTCCGACATCATCAAGTTGGGAGAAAGGATTGAAGAAGGCATCAAAAATGGTATGGTCACTAACCTCGAGGCATTGCAAGCTACCAACAAGGCTTTACAGTCTGGTGGCTCGTCGAAGAAAAAGGATGTAAATTCCGTAATGGTTGCGCAAAGGAACAATTCCCCTATGAAATACCAATCATACCCCTCAACTCCACTCACATACCAACCTTCCCTAAACTACCAGGCACCATCACCCACCTACCAAATTCCACCACCTGTTTACCAATCATCTCCACCTCCCGCATATCAATCCACTTTACCCAGATATTCCCAACCCGCACCCATATACCAAGCATATAACTCCCAACCTCCTCACTACCCATCACCTCCTACCCGCCAAAACTTCCCTCGATCCAGACCAAATTTCGACCACAAACCTCCTAGACAATATACCGTCATAGCCGAGCCAATTGACCAATTATATGAAAAACTCAAGGCAACTGGTTACGTTACCCCTATCCCAGCCGTAACTCCAAAAAACCCTTCCCAGTGGATCAACCCAAACAAGACTTACGCATACCATTCCGGGATGAAAGGCCATACCATCGACGAGTGTCGCTCGTTGAGAGACAAGATTCAGAATCTGATTGACAACAAGACCATTATAGCAAAGGAGCCCGCTCCTAATGTCTGCAACAACCCTCTGCCTGACCACAAGGGTGGAGGCATCCACATGATCGAGATCAAAGATGATTGGGACCCCAAGGGGCCAATCGATTTGATAGCTGAAGGAGACGATCCTAAGAAGCCAACAGTTACTCTCAATCCCATTGTTGTCCAGATTCAACCCTCTGAGGGCGATGTGGTAAATGTGTTCGTACCACTCGAGTTTGAAGCACCTCCTGCAAAGGCGCCAAAACCAATTGAGGTTGAGTTCGGGGTTCCAAAGGCGCCTACACCGTTTGAAGTTACTGTGTTACCTCCCAAGGCACCAATTCCAGTCTCCATGACAGAGGTAACCCCGTTCAAGACAAATGCTATACCTTGGGATTACACCACTGAGGCTAGAAGGAAAGGAAAGACATATACTGGGGAAGCAATTGCCGCACAGGGCATGACCACGACAGGCAGGGTATACACCCCGGAACACTTAGCTGAGTCCAGCAAGCAGGCCTCCGAGCAGGCTGTTGAAAATTGACCCGATGACCTTTAGAGGAAGGTACATGCCAAAGAGTACTCGGTCGTCGAGCAACTGAACAAAACGCCAACACATATTTCTACTCTGGCTCTTCTACAAAGCTCTGAGGCACATAAAAACGCCTTAATGAAAATACTGAGTGAAACTTATGTTCCCAACAACATAACAGGAGGCGAAATAGCAAACATGGTGGGGCAGGTACTGGAAAGCCATAAGATCACCTTCCAAGAAGATGAATTACCGCCAGAAGGGCTTGGTCACAACAAAGCGTTGCGCATCACTGCGCAATGCGAGGATCACTTTATCACCAGGATTCTAGTCGACGGGGGATCTAGCCTCAACATTTGTCCGTTGGTAACTCTCAGGACATTGGGTAAGGGATTGCACGAGATCAAAGACGGGGCTATCAGTGTCAAAGTTTTTGATGGATCTCAGAGGTCCACCATTGGAGAAATTAGCTTATGTCTGCAGATGGGACCTACCTGGTTCGATGTCGAGTTCCAAGTCATTGACGTACCAGCGTCCTACAATTTGTTGCTAGGACGACCCAGGATCTATGCCGCTGAGGCTGTGGCGTCAACTTTGCATCAGGCTGTAAAATTTGAATGGAATCATCAGGAAGTAATCATCCATGGAGACGGTAGCAACCCTATATATAGTCGCCAGGCCATCTCGATGATCGGAGGTAGAAGGAAAATCGGTGGAGAAATATACCATCACATCGAGCGAGTCAACGCCATAGACAAAGACAAGTGGTGGGATAAAAAAATTGAGAGCATTCTGAATTGGAGTGGATACGAGCCCGGAAAGGGGTTTGGCAAGAATCTCCAGGGTATTACCAAGCCTATCCAGTTGAAGAAGCATGGAACTACTTTTGGCCTGGGTTATGAATACACTTGGGAGGAGTTCAATGACTGGTCGACACCATGGCGCGGTCCCTACTACCCGCTGGAGCACCCTCTACCTCAGTTAGAGCAGACTTTTCAGCCAGCTGATGTCATATATGGATCAGAGGAAGATGAGACACTGGCAGCAATGAAGAACCTGTTTTTGGAGGATAATATGGATTGCTGTGTTATCTTCGAGGAGGAAGGGGAGGAAGGCCCTTCCATTCAAGCCGTGAACCGAGGGGAACGCCTCACCAATTGGTCGGTCAGGACCAACAGTGCCCGGACATCTTCGGGGTAGCAAGGCTGAACGAGCATTATGTATCACATCTTTATTTTCTTAGCTGCTTTTCCTTTCTGCATTGTCTTTACTTTCCAAAAAAGCTCTGATGTCTCGAACGATTATGAATTTCAATCAAAGCATTTCAAATTCATCATATATTGCACTCTTATTACTTTTCTCTATCATTTACTTCGTTTTACACATCGTTGCTCTTACATATCTTGATGATGAACCAATAACTGTGACTTGCAACGAGGCAATGCAACAAATGGATATAGATTCAGAAGAGGATGATATACTAGAAGAGGTTGTCAGAGAGGTCGAAAACTTTGAGAATAGGCCTAAGTCTAATCTAGATGAGACCGAAGTCGTTAATTTGGGTGATACTGAGAATGTCAAGGAAACACGTATCAGCGCACATTTGTCGCCATCAGAAAATAAAGAGTACACAGAGTTCCTAAAAGAGTATGAGGATATCTTTGCATGGTCTTATGACGATATGACTGGCCTCAGCACATCCATTGTGGCTCGCAAGTTGCCAACAGATCCTACATGTCCGCCGGTAAAGCAGAAGCTCAGGAAGTTCAAACCAGACATGAGTTTGAAGATTAAGGAAGAGGTTACTAAGCAAGTCAAAGCCAGGGTTCTCAAGGTGGTAGAATATCCGACATGGTTAGCCAACATCGTGCCGGTGCCAAAGAAGGATGGGAAGGTTAGAGTCCGTGTCGACTACCGGGATCTCAACCGGGCCAGTCCCAAAGACAACTTTCCTTTGCCGAATATACACATCTTGATCGACAACTGCGCCAAGCATGAGCTGCAGTCATTCGTTAATTGTTTCGCTGGGTACCATTAGATATGGATGGATGAAGAAGATGCAGAGAAAACGGCGTTTATCACGCCATGGGGGATGTACTGTTATACAATGATGCCGTTTGGATTGAAAAATGCTGGTGCTACCTACATGAGAGCCATGACTACCATCTTTCACGACATGATACACAAAGAGATCGAGGTGTATATGGATGATGTCATCATCAAATCCAGGAAAGCTGCAGATCATATGGAAGACCTAAGAAAGTTCTTCAACAGACTGAGGAGGTACAATCTGAAACTGAATCCCACCAAGTGTGCATTCGGGGTTCCTGCTGGTAAATTATTGGGTTTCATCGTGAGTCGTCGAGGAATAGAATTGGATCCATCAAAGGTCAAAGCTATCCAAGAATCGCTGCCGCCAAAGAACAAGGAGGACATGATGAGTTTCCTGGGAAGACTCAACTATATCAGTCGATTCATAGCTCAGTCCACTGTCATTTGTGAACCCATCTTCAAAATGCTGAAGAAGGATGCCGCCACCAAATGGACCAATGAATGTCAAAAGGCTTTCGACAAAATCAAGGAATACTTGTGTACGCCGCCAGTCTTGGTTCCGCCTGAACCAGGGAGACCCCTCTTGCTCTATCTTGCAGTGTTGGATGGAGCATTTGGTTGTGTTTTGGGGCAACATGATAGAACAGGGAGAAAAGAGCAAGTCATCTACTATCGCAGTAAGAAGTTCACACCGTGCGAGGCCCGGTATTCTCTTTTAGAACGCACTTGCTGTGCTCTGACTTGGGTCGCGCAGAAGTTGAGGCATTACTTATGTGCTTACACTACTTATCTCATATCCAGAATGGACCCTCTGAAGTATATCTTCCAGAAGCCCATGCCCACCGGCAAGCTCGCCAAGTGGCAGATCCTGCTAAGTGAATTCGATTGTTTACGTAACCCAGAAAGCAATCAAAGGGCAAGCTTTGGTAGACCATCTCGCCGAGAATCACATAGATGGAGAATACGAGCCCTTAAAAACGTATTTTCCCGATGAAGAGGTATCTTTCATCGGAGAAGATATTGCAGAATCCTATGATGGTTGGGGGTTGTTTTTCGACAGAGCTGCAAATTTCAAAGGAGTTGGCATAGGAGCAGTCCTGGTATCAGAAACCGGTCAGCATTACCCGGTATCCGCCAAGCTCAGGTTCCCATGCACCAACAACATGGCCGAATATGAAGCCTGCATTCTAGGGATTAAACTGGCCATTGATATGAACATTCAGGAGTTACTAGTAATCGGAGACTCGGACCTACTCATACATCAGGTTCGAGAAGAATGGGCGACCAAGAATCCCAAGATACTCCCTTATCTGCATCACATACAGGAATTGAGAAAGAGGTTCAGAAAGACGGAATTCCAGCATATTCCCAGGGTACAGAATGAGTTCGCCGATGCACTTGCCACTTTGTCGTCTATGATTCAACATCCAGATACAAATTTCATTGAACCCATCCAGGTCAATATTCATGACCAACCAGCTTATTGTGCTCAGGTTGAGGAAGAAGCCGACGGGAAACCATGGTTCCACGACATCAAAGAGTATTTGACAACAGGAGAATATCCAGAGCTTGCCAATGCTATCCAGAAACGCACGCTTCGGAGACTATCCAGTAATTTCTTTCACAGCGGAGGAATCCTGTACAGGAGGACTCCTGATTGGGTTTACTAAGGTGTGTCGATGCAAGGGAAGCAACCAAGTTATTGGAGGAAGTACATTCAGGGACCTGCGGACCGCACATGAATGGTTTTGTTTTAGCAAAGAAGATACTCCGAGCAGGATATTTCTGGATGACTATGGAAACAGACTGCATCCAGTATGTCCGAAAGTGCCATCGCTGTCAGATACATGCAGATATGATAAAAGTGCCTCCAAACGAGCTTAATGCAACAAGCTCACCATGGCCATTTGCCACTTGGGGAATGGATGTTATCGGTCCAATCGAGCCTGTCGCGTCAAACGGGCACAAGTTCCTCTTGGTAGAAATTGATTATTTTACTAAATGGACTGAATCAGCATCATACAAAGCAGTTACCAAGAAGGTGGTAGCAGATTTCGTCCGCGACCGTATTGTTTGTCGGTTCAGAATTCCAGAGTCAATCATCACCGACAACAGTTCCAATCTTAACAACGACCTGATGAAAACAATGTGTGAGACTTTCAAGATCAGACACAAGAATTCTACGGCTTATAGACCGCAGATGAATGAAGCCGTAGAAGCGGCCAACAAAAACATCAAGAAGATACTAAGGAAGATGATTGAGAGGCAC
This sequence comes from Nicotiana tabacum, assembly GCF_000715075.1. Lineage (NCBI taxonomy): Eukaryota > Viridiplantae > Streptophyta > Magnoliopsida > Solanales > Solanaceae > Nicotiana > Nicotiana tabacum. Next base: position 47,843,779 of record NC_134080.1, on the reverse strand, counting down.
AAACAATGGCATGAGAAGTTGTCATTCGCCTTATTGGGTTATCGTACCACAGTCCGCACATCAACCGGGGCAACCCCCTACATGCTGGTTTATGGTACAGAGGCGGTCATTCCCGCTGAGGTAGAAATTCCCTTATTAAGGATCATACAAGAAGCCGATTTAGATGACGCATAATGGGTAAAAGGTCGCTACGAGCAGTTAGCCCTCATAGATGGAAAGAGGATGAATGTAGTCTGTCACGGTCAGTTATACCAGAACAGAATGTCCAGAGCCTTCAACAAGAGAGTTAAACCAAGGAAGTTTACACCAGGACAACTGGTGTTGAAGAAGATATTTCCACATCAAGACAAAGCCAAAGGGAAATTCTCCCCCAATTGGCAGGGTCCATACATGGTTCACCGAGTTCTAACCGGACGAGCCCTTATTCTTGCAGAAATGGACGGAGAAGTCTGGCCGAAGCCGATCAACTCAGACGTAGTAAAGAGATACTACATTTGATCGTATGCTTTTCTTTATGATGTAATTTGAACTACACCTGACCTAATTCCCATTTAAGAGGGGATACATAGGCAGCCCTATGGGTTCGGTCACATTTTAATAAAAATTCCATTTTCCCCGCTATTGGAACTGGGGCAGAATTTTGAGGAGGATCCTCAAAATTTCGAAGTCAGTTTGTCGGCTTTCGCATCAACATCAACCCAGTAAACTGGGGCAGAATTTTGAGGAGGACCCTCAAAATTCTGGAATCGATCCGCTTTTAGTTATTCAGCATAGCCGTCAGCAGCGCCAGCCCAGTGAACTGGGGCAGGATTTTGAGGAGGACCCTCAAAATTTCGGAGCAAGCAAGGTTGTCGTGTCTTGAACCACGTTGCAGTTGTTGGTTCATCCAAAATAAAATCATTTTTTTTTCAAAATATATATACTTACATTACATTTATTGAATCATGCATAAACATCATTTGCATCACCGTCGTTTAGCAATGCTACCCTAATGATACGTAAAGTCAGGAGCCAAGGGATACGAACTAACCTTTCCCCTCTGCAGAACTCACGATTTTTCTTTGAATGCAGGAACTTAGATCGCAATGCAAAATGCATTCACTCTTCAAAGTCGAAACCCTCGAAACAATCACTTCAACTCACAAAGGTCTACTATCTACACCCAACATTCCCCAGCAGTCATAATATCGCAACCGCCTATCAGCTAAGAAAATTACTACTATTTGCTCCTTTACATTCCTGCACTGCATAAGGCTACTTTCTGCCTTTCGAGACTAAGCTCTATCTCCATCTGCATTCTTGCATAAGGCTACTTTTCTGCCTTCCGAGGTTAAGCTCTACCTCCATCATCACATGCATAAGACTACTTTTCTGCCTTCCGAGGTTAAGCTCTACCTCCATATTGCATAAGGCTATCTATCTACCTTCCGAGACTAAGCTCTGTCTCCGCCTGCATTTTGCATAAGGCTACTCCCTGCCTTTCGAGGTTAAGCTCTACCTCCATATTGCATAAGGCTATCTATCTGCCTTCCGAGGTTAAGCTCTACCTCCATCATCACCTGCATAAGGCTACTTTTCTGCCTTCCGAGGTTAAGCTCTACCTCCATATTGCATAAGGCTATCTATCTGCTTTCCGAGACTAAGCTCTGTCTCCACCTGCATTTTACATAAGGCTACTCCCTGCCTTTCGAGGTTAAGCTCTACCTCCATATTGCATAAGGCTATCTATCTGCCTTCCGAGGTTAAGCTCTACCTCCATCATCACCTGCATAAGGCTACTTTTCTGCCTTCCGAGGTTAAGCTCTACCCCCATATTGCATAAGGCTATCTATCTGCCTTCCGAGACTAAGCTCTATCTCCACCTGCATTTTGCATAAGTGTACTCCCTGCCTTTTGAGGTTAAGCTCTACCTCCATATTGCATAAGGCTAGCTCTACCTCCATCATCACCTGCATAAGGCTACTTTTCTGCCTTCTGTGATTAAGTTCTACCTCTATAAGGCTATTTATCTGCCTTCCGAGACTAAGCTCTGTCTCCATCTATATTTTGCATAAGGTTATTCTCTGCCTTTCGAGGTTAAGCTCTACCGCCATATTGCATAAGGCTATCTATCTGCCTTTCGAGATTAAGCTCTGTCTCCATCCTGCATGGCTGAAATATCGTCACTTTATTTAAATTCTCGCTTCGGCTGAAATATCGCCACCTGCATTCAAATTCACGCCTTGGCTGAAAAATTGCCGCTCTTTGCATTCATTCGGCTAGAAGATTGCCACCTTCTCATGGGCTGAAAAATCGCCAACTTATTCAAAGGCTTCATAGTTCAGAGGCACCATATGCATAGCCCGAGAACACCATTTCATGGCCTGCAAATCTTTATTTTATGCTCTTCAGGGCCCAGGACATCATAGTCTGAGGACGTCATCCTAACCATCCAAAGACAGCATTCATGGTCCAACGGGAATTTGCATCACGTTTAAATTACGCAATATATACGCACATCGCCCATTTGTAGGTACTCCGGCTGACTCACGGCCGTCGCCGTAGGAGCAATGCCCGCTCCAGTTATCCGCATCCTGTCCGATTCCAGACACCCTCTCAGATCTAACTATCGCGTCCGTTTTTCGCATTTCCATCAGCATATTCCGTCAATGGTACCTGAACTACATATGGCCTGATTCCTGTAAAACCAGGGATATGTAGGCAGCTCAGAAGCCAGGTCCCGGTCAAAACTCTTTTCAATCACCGATCCGGTCAAAATTGGTCATCTTGTCTTTACCAGACAACTCTTTCATCCTCCCCGGGTAAAGAGGGGCAGCTGTTGATACCCAATTTTTCCCTATGAATTTTTATGCTCAAAATACTTTCAGAATAGCATGTATATACATATACAAGCATCCCCAAAGGCTTTGGTATTTCCCCCAAATTTTTAAAGATTTTTAAAACCAATTTATGACCTATTTTGCACTATAAAATCCAATAATTATTCCCAAAACTTGTCATTTTGGTGAATAATTTATTTTATTCTCACATTTACACACACAAAAAAAATAATTTACATGATTTTTACATAATTTTACAAGTCCATTTGGTATTTTAAGCTAAAATTGCATAAAATTGCAATTTTAGCCTATTTCTCGATTTAATAGCATTTTTAATCACAAAATCATTTCTAATATTTTTAAATTAATACTTATGCGTTGTTTATTAACTCAGTATTTTTAATTTGATTTTCTAACACCATTTACTATTTTTATAAATTCAAAATAGGGAAAATTGGCTATTTAAATTGTAGCCTCTTTACTTTCAATTATAGCCTAAATTAAACCCAAATCCCAGCCCAAATTGAACCAAATTATACGACCCAATTTCAACAATTACCCGACCCAGACCATATTAAATAAACCCGCCCAAATCCTTTCTTTAATCGTGGTCGTTGATTATTCTAATCAACGACCCTCATCCGCCTTGCCTTAATTAAACCCCCAAGCCCCCCTAACCCTAATGATTTCTCTTCAGCAGCCGCCCTTGTATCCCCTTCGTCTCTCAAACTCTCCCAAGCCCCTCCGAAACCCTAGCCTATTTCACCGGTCTCCGACCTTATTCCACCGGAAATCATGGCCTATCATACCCTGAGCAGCCTGTACCTAACCCCACATACCCCTATGCTCCTTTTGCTCGAGGTTTCAGAATCCGACTTTGAAGACCCCGGCTCAGAATCTTTCCGATTCAAGTTCTATTGCCCTTTCCGTCTCATCTCCGGCGAGTCCTAGCCCTGTGAGTCCATCTCCGACTCAGGACCAGTCCGTTCCAGGCCTTTCTCACTTTCTAGGGTTTTCTCTGAAACCCTAAGCCCTCGAGGTTTTCTTTGTTTCTCTCTAAGATCTACTTCAGATCCGTGTTATTTTCTAAGATTTTAAAGTATTTTCCACATCTTTTCGATTTTTGGCTTTCAAAACTGTTCATCTTCTTAAAACTTAGGGTTTCCGTGATCTTTTACTTGTTTTACTGCTATTTTTTATATTTTTACTTTGCTAAGTGTTTTACTATGGGTTTCTGTGTATTTTTTTTACTGTATTTTCCTAGGGTTTCTAAGGATTTCTTTTACTGTGTTGCTTCCATGAACTGTCTATGTTCTTTGGGTTTCCCTGAGTTTATTTTGACTGATCTTCTATGCTTCATCTTTGCATGTGAGCTGTGGGGAGAAACCCTAAATTTTGGGGGGTTTTCCAACCATTTGTGCACGATTGTTTGATTCTTGTGCTGCTTCTTGTCTGATTCCAAAACCCTAAACTCGTCTCATGTTTCTGATTCTTGCTAAGCTTTGCAAGACCTCTTGATTTTCGCATGTCTATGTTTTTCTATTTGATCACATGACTGCATTGTTCGTTTAATTCTAGCCTCGCATGTTTAAATTTATACACTCTTTATAATCAGACCTTTTCCTCTCTAAACAACCCTAATTTTTGGGATTGATTTCTATTCTCTCCTTGTTTGATTTGGACCTGTTTTCTGACTTAATTCATTATTTTCGAATATTTGATTCCTGATTTACTATGTGATTGATTGATTTTACCCTTACCTTATTTATCTAACCGTGTATTTTTAAAAGGCTTCTCCTATGTATTTACCCTTTATTGCACCATGTGTTACTGATTTTCTTTCCTTAAATACAACTCTGACCTCTCCTATTCAAATTTGAATTCCTTAATTAAAGGAATTCCCCTCTTCTAATTGATTGTGATTGGTATTGAATTATATTTTTGCCTTACTTACCACCTGTTTTCAAACTATAAATACCTTACTCCTTCTCTTCAAACTCACGGACAACTGAGTTCAAAAACACACACACACTCAAAGCTCTCTCTTCTTTACTATTACTTGTGCTATTGTTCTGACTAGCCGGTTGAAAGCCAAGGCTAGACTTTGGAATCTCTTTGCTTTCCTCAAGTGTTTGCTAAAGGTTTTCTGGCTATTTCGCTGCTCTATTTATTCTGTGGTTTGAAACTTGCAACTGGTAGGTCTCTACAATTTAAATATTGTTCTCTAAAACTATGTGTTTACTTCTCCCTTCTACATGACCTCTCAACTACATGTTTTCTGGTACTAAATGGCTATACATTAGTCTATCATGCCTCATGCTCCTGCATCTTTAAGTTCTGTTATGCTTTTCTTGATGTTTATATGAATGCTTTCATGTGATCCCCTTCCCTTTAGTCCCCCGTATGTGAGTATGTTTTAAGTTAAGGTAGCAGCCTATTGCTACCCTTGACTTAGGACCAGGTTCTCTTGAACCTTTCACTCAAACCAGTCCCATTCCCTTAACCCTTTTATGTGTTGAGCCTTGACTAGGGTCTGGTAGTGTCCTAATCACCACCCAGACCCCTGTCTGACTTCTGAAAGTCCGCTCTTTTATTTGCTTGAATCAAGTAAAGGATTAGGGGTGTGCCAGTCTTACCCATGGCTGGGTATGACCATCCTTTGCTTTGAGTTCCTCTAATCACCTCATTCTACACTCATTCTTAGTTCTTTAAGTTCTGCCTCCCTATGGTAAGCCATGCTTAGGGACCCTAGAGTCCCTCTGAACTTGGATGCCTAAGGGCTGGTAATTCCACACATTGCACTACTCTGTTACCACATTCAATCTTTAGAGTGTAAGCATTACCTGGGCTTCATGAAAGCCCTTGGAACTTTGAAACTCTCTAAGAGAAGGCCTTGGATTCTGGAATCTGGATTTGGTGGAACACATGTTATTGGATATTAAGATTGAATTAGGCTGCTCGGATCTAGCTGTAGGCTGTGATGTATTTTTGTTTATCTTCTTTCTTCTGGTTCTGTAATAATCTTGTAAAAAGAAGTTCGGGGAAATATTAGTAAAAGGGTATGGGAGGGGGTTTATATTTACTTGCATATGTTAAAAGGGTAGATACCATGCCTATAGGATCGATATTGTTGTTTAATCACTTAGATACCATGGCTATAGGATCAATATTGTTGTTTAATCACTTAGATATCATGCCTATAGGTTAAACGTATAAATCACCTAGAAATCATGTCTATAGTTTTCGCAATTCTTTCATTCAATCACCTAGAGATCATGTCTATAGGCTTTTGCATTCCTTTCATTCAATCATTTAGAGATCATGTCTATAAGATTTCATGTTCAGTCATATTGCAAATCGTTAGAAATCCTGCCTATAGGCCCTAACATTGATGTAACCAATTGCATATAGAAATCATGACTATAGGAAATGCATAAACGCTAGGCAAACTGTAGGGTAATCAAATACTCATTCCTTTACCGGTTTAATAACAGTAACAAGCCTTAAAAAATTCAGTCACGTAGATACCATGCCTATAGGAGCTCAAACTCGCCTAACGCGTTTATGTAGGAATAATCTGTCAATTGGCTTCAACTTTATCAACAAAAACTCTTCCAAATCTGTTTGCTTTTGAAACTCTTACAAATCTGCAATGCTCTTAAATTTCTAAACTTGCATCTTTTTTTTTGAAACGGTTCCTTTAACCCTCTGCCTGAATTTATTCATCTCATAAAGCTACTATTTCAAAACAGCCTTTAACTCACTATTCCTTTAAGGTATTTTCACTTTCGTAAACTTTTCTTCATCATTCTACTGCAGTTTCGCTTAAACAATTCTGCTGATTTTCAAGTCATCTCTGAACCTCTGCAAATTTTCAACCTTCTGTCTTAAACTATTCTGCGTTAGGTCCTTTCTGAAAACAGTGTTTTTTGTGACTCGCTTAAAATACTTCAATTTCTGACAATTGGATCCGGGATGCCTAATGCAGACTTTCTGTCTAAATATATGTGTTGAACCAGTCCGCTCGCCGCTTAATTTTTAACTTAAGACCAAATCAGTATATGCTAAGACATGCTAAACTAAGTGTTGTCTGATTTAAGGGGTTTATTTGAGCCTTATTTGCTTGTTTACTCTTCCCTTTATTTGATATTTGTTTTGAATGTCGAAACTAGAATTTTATCCTTTAAACTCCATAAAGGCCCCATCCCTTTCTTCCCTCTTAGGATTAGAAGTCCTAATACCCCGGGACTGATAGGTCGGGACGGGTATTAGCATGCAATAAGTAAACGAGACTAAACGCGCTTTAACACCTTAACGGGGTGGGAAGGGTAGAATATGGATATGATGACCGGTGCACTAATATCTCGTATGAGAGTGATTGCTGGGTATTGCACCAAGGTGATCCATATTGTATTTAAACCTAAGATCTTTTTTCTTTATTTATACGATGTGATGTATTCTTAGAAGTAATGTTTTCTTCAATCAATCTTTTCTTTCCAAAACCACTTATGTCTTTTTCTCTCTTTTCTTTCAAAACTTTCAACTTATTTGTATTCATTATATGCAAACATTGTCTGTTACTTCTACTCTTCTTAAAGTCACAACTAAGTACGGCCGGGAACTACACTAGTGGATCTTGAGGGGTGCCTAACACCTTCCCCTCGAGATAATCTCAATCCCTTACCCGAACTCTGGTTTTCTACCAAAAAATCTTCTTTTCTTTGGCAACCACATTACAAGCCTTACCCATTTGTTTGAATTAACCATCTATTGAACCATTGTAACCTCTCATGAGCACTTCAATTGTTTATGAACTTTGTAAAAGTTAAAGTGTGGGGTGGTTGGTTTGGCTTTTGAGTGGAACTAATGAAATAAGGAGAAAGGGTGCACTGCTTTGAAAAGCAAGAGCCTCTTGAATTGAAAAAGAAAAAAAAGTTGTATTGCTGTAAAAAAATATATTCTTTGATAGTGGTGACTCTTGATATAATTGTGCTTAAATAATTTGGGAGTTGATGTATATTGATGTGAAGGTGGAGTTTGGCTTGACATAAGTATGAGGTTTGAATGTTAAAGTATATGTATTAAAGTGCTTAGGGAGGTGTAGTCACTCTTATATCTAAATGTATCCTACCCGTCCCGTAGCCTACATTACAACCAAATAAGGTCCTAATTGATCCTAGATTGAATGAGCTCCATTAGTAGAGTAGTACACTACGGGCAAGCTTATGGTGTATCTTTTGTGGCATATGAATGTTATTTCTGAGAGTGAGTGAATTCTTTTTATCTTGAGTTCCTAAGTGTTCTTAAATTTTATTGTGTGGAACTACTCTCTTTTGTTGTGTGAGGGCACTTGATTCATGAAGGAAAGGTAATGTCAGTGACTTCTATGTTAGAGTAAGTAGGTGAATTGTGAATAATGCGTGGTACTTATGAGTCAAATCTTGAGGTGAAGATGTTACACTTTTGTGCTTAGTCTATTTTAAATACTCTTGGTGTGATGAGTTAGGAGAATTGTTTAAAAAGGCCGTGTCTATAAATAAAAAGTGTAGTTTGATTGCTCGAGGACGAGCAATGGTTTAAGTGTGGGGTGTTGATGATAGGCTATAATTACGTATTTTAGTCGATTATTACACTCTAATTTACTGCACTTTAGTTGAGTTTGCGCTTTAATCGCTAGTGTTTTGCACTAATTGTGTGTTTTATGCATTGTAGGTGTGATTCCGAGCTATATAGATGTTATGGAATGAATTTAAGTGGTTTGGAGCTTTGAAGTCTGAGTAAGAGCTCAAGGAATTAAGCCGGGATCGCGTTCGGGGATCAACGGATGATAAAACAACAAAACGAAAACTCGAAAAGGCATATTGCGCACTGTCTAGTAAAATAGACATAACTTTTTTCTCAGAACTCCATTTAGGCTCCATAATATATGGTTGGAAAGCTACTCAAAGCTCTACAACTTTCATGTTTTACGATTGTCTAAATTCCAAACGTAATAGAGTGAAAAACCACGGTTACGGTAGGACTGCGACAGAACCGCGACAGAAGGCAGTCGCGGACAAATGAAGAACCTGAGAGGGTGTTTGGTCGCGGTTCCGGCGTAACCGCGGTGGAACCGCGGCATGATGCGTAAATTTCAGGGACCAAAGTACAAAACACGGGATTTTAAGCCCTAAACCCTATATTAAACCAAGGAAGCCGGCCAAGAAAAGGAATGGGACATATTTTTGACATAGATTTGACCTAAGGAGGAGAGACACAATAGGAGCAAGGCTTGGGAATTCTTCTACAAGTTTTTTTTCTTTCCTCTTCCTATTTTTCATTGTTGGTTATGACTTTTAGTATTATAGTTTTACATACAATGCGGTCTTTGTAGTATAGTGGTAAGTATTCCCGCCTGTCACGCGGGTGACCCGGGTTTGATCCCCGGCAACGGCGCCAAAATTTGATCACGCCCAACTATGCCTTATAAAAAGGACAATGTGGTCGTTGCAAATATAATCCGGTTTACAAGTCCAGAGTCGAATCCCACAGAGAACTAAGGCTTAGCTACAACTGTTCACTATCACCAAGAAGACAAGCTTGAACAGTTCCTAACTTATAGATATTTAGATTCTTGTGTTTAACTAATTGATTAACAAATTAAAATAATAAATTAACAACTAAAGATACTAAGAGTTAGAGACAAGATTAAGGAGGTCTAGAGTTATGATTTTCCCAATTGTCGGAATCCTTCCCGCTATGTCTTCTATAATTTTGCCTAAGTATTCTCTACCGATCATGAGCACTCTTATTACCGTAAATCTCTCCCGAGTAATCACGACAATTTACTAGACGCACTCTCCCGAGCTACGCTAGCTGGCTTTTGATACAGCTCACATCAGATCGCACCCAAAGCTTCGTTATCCCTAATCCCGCCTTTAAACCCTTGGTTATTGATCCCTCATATACTCTGGGAGTGGTGTTGTTCAACAATTACCTAAATATGCACTCTCTCCCGGTTATGCATACTAAATAGGCACAGCTAATTGAGAGCTCTTCAATCAACCAGAATATAAACGTAGTTGAATAAATAGAGAAAAGCTATGGCTCAATTATATAAAAACATAACAAGAATTTATCCTACAAAAGGTTCTATCAAAACTCTAGGTAACAATTTAGCTATTCATAATAGTATGTAAAACTACAATACTAAAAGTCATAACCAACAATGAAAAATAGGAAGAGGAAAGAAAAAATTCCCAAGCCTTGCTCCTATTGTGTCTCTGCTTCCTTAGGTCAAATCTATATCAAAAATATGTCCAATTTTTGTTCTTGGCCGGCTTCCTTGGTTTAATATAGGGTTTAGGGCTTAAAATCCCGTATTTTGCACTTTGGTCCCTGAAATTTATGCATCCTACCGCGGTTCCACCGCGGTTACGGCGGAAGCGCGGCCAAACACCTTATCAGGTTCTTCATTTGTCCGCGACTGCCTTCTGCCGCGGTTCTGTCGTGGTCCTACCGTAACCGCGGTTTGTCACCCTGTTTCGTTTGGAATTTGGAAAAACGTAAAACACGAAAGTTGTAGATCTTTGAGTTATATTTCCAAAAATATATTATAGAGCCCAAATAGAGTTCAGAGTAAAGATTTATGTCTATTTTACTAGACAGTACGCAATATGCCTCTTCGAGTTTTCGTTTTGTTGTTTTATTATCCGTTGATCCCCAAACGCGATCCCGGCTTAATTCCTTGAGCTCTTACTCAGACTTCAAAGATCCAAACCATTTAAATTCATTCCATAACATCTATATAGCTCGGAATCACACCTACAAGGCATAAAACACACATTAGTGCAAAACACTAGCGATTAAAGCACAAACTCAACTAAAGTGCAGTAAATTAGAGTGTAATAATCGACTAAAATACGTAATTATAGCCTATCATCAATTTTACCACGTATTTAACTGAAACTTATTTGTTATCGTCATGATTTGGGTTGATTGCCATATTTGGGCTTCGTGCCAACTATTTGAACCCTCTGGGGATTTTTATCACTAATTCCTCACCGTTTGACTTATTACTTGAACTCAGTCCTATTGATATTTATTGTTTTACAAACTCAGCCACTTTTATTCGTATTTAAACTTAAATGATATTTCTAAATGATGTTTTCGGTTGAGAACTACTGTTTTACTAATGCCCGAGGGACTTGTGATGATTTTCGGACTGAGTGCGGCCGAGGGCCATATGTGAGGATATGCTGAGTGATATGAGGCCGAGGGCCTGCGATACTTTTTGTTGCCACGAGATGGCTTGATATTGCACTTGGGTCGTAAGGGGCCCCTCCGGAGTCTGCACCCCCACAGTGAGCGCGGGTATCCATCAAGAGTTGAGAGTGAGCTGGGTACCCATTATGATACGAGAGTGAGCCCGAGGGGCTGATACTATTCTAAGTGAATGATACTAAGCCCGAAGGGCTGATATTGTACCGAGAGTGAGCCCGAGGGGCTGATACTATTCTGAGTGATTGTTACTGTGCCCGAGGGGCAGATTTCTACTTGTTATTCACCTGCTAAATTACCTGTTTTACTTGGTTTAAAGGAACTTCATTTGATTTCTTCATGGATTTACTTCCTTAAGTGATTTTACTACTTGATATAAAATTGCTTTGTGCCTTTACATGTTTTCTTGCTTTCAGCCATTATTTATGATTATTACTCACTGAGTTGGCGTACTCACATTACTCCCTGCACCGTATGCGCAGATTCAGGCATCGCAGAGTCCGCTCTTGAGTGCTGGTCCTCCCAGTCCAGGCAGTGTTTTCGGAGACTACGAGGTAGCTGTTGGCGTCCGCAGCCCCCGTGCCTCCCAGTCCAGGCAGTGTTTTCGGAGACTACGACTTATTATTATATCATGTTTTAGAACTACTTATGGTATTTAACTGTTTAAAAGAGGTGACCTGTTTTGGTCTGGCTGGCCTTGTCTTCACGAGAGGCGCCATCACGACCGGGTTCGGGGAATGGGGTCGTGACAAAATCCCACCACATCACTCACGTATCAAACCACACCCACAATTTCCTCTTCTAAAACTAGCGAAAATCTGTAACCCCTCCACCATTGACAACCATTAAAAAGCTTTGAAGCTTTGAATTCGAATTTGAATTTTCAAAAGACATTATTTATTTGGATTGGATGTTGTTGCAAAGAATTGAGAATTCTCTCTACGTCTCTCTCTATCTCTCAATCCCAAATTTCAGTAATATAAGAGGAAAGGAAAATAAAGCAGCAATTCCACCATTGACAGCTATTAAAAAGCTTTGAAACTTTGAATTCGAATTTGGATTTTCAAAAATTATTATTTGTTTGGATTGGGTGTTGTTGCAAATAATTGGGAATATGACTTGGAGTTTGTATCTCAATTTTGAGGGATTTTGGTGAAAATTAGACTTGGTTTTGGCTGAATTTCAAATTGAAACTCGAAGAAGAAGACATGACATACATTATATTGCAAAAATTGTGGAAAAAATATATTCTGTTGTTTATTTTTCTTTTATTCATTTAACTATTGTATGAAAGTTGAACAACATTATATAAAAATTGTATTTAAGTGGCATTATATTGTAGTTGTATATAACTTAGTAGAAATAATGTACAGAAATTGTAGATAATTTGTAGATAAGTTGTATAATATATAATTAGTTGTATGAAATTTGTTTTTACTATGTATAAATTAGATACAAAATATACAAAAGACATATTGTACAAATTTTGTATACAATTTGTATGTAAGTTTTATGTTATTGTAGTTGTATTTAACTGGGCGGAAATAATGTATGAAAGTTGTAGAAAAATTATATTCCTCTATAACGGGTGATGTTGGCATATCAAGTAACTTTAGTGTTCCAGACGAATATGCATGAAAATAACGATAAATTCTGTTATGAACAATTTGTAGAAATTTTGTAGAAACATTGAAATTCTGTATTTTTCATATTAATTTTTCAAATGATATGTAGTTTTATTGTAGAATAAATATAGAAATTTTGTAGATATTGTGAAAATCCATACTGATATATATATTTACTCTGACATGTAGTTTATTTGTAGATAAAATGTAGATAAAGTGTAGGACATTTATATACAACCAGAATTTGATATAAAATGTAACAACACAAACATGCAACTGTGTTCTCATTGGTGATACTCAATTCCATATTGAAATTGTGATCAGTTATACATAGCGGATATGATCCTAAGTTTTTATTTTTTATACGTAGCGGATATGATCCTAAGTTTTTGTTTTTTAAAATTTCATACAATAGTTAAATGAATAAAAGAAAAATAAGTAAACAACATAATATAATTTTTCTACAATTTCTGCAATATAATGTATGTCATGTCTTCTTCTTCTTCGAGTTTCAATCTGAAATTCAGCCAAAACCAAGTCTAATCTTCACCAAAACCCCTCAAAATTGAGATATAAACTCCCAACCATATTCTCAATTATTTGCAACAATACCCAATTCAAACAAATAATGATTTTTGAAAACCCAAATTCGAAATTCTCTCAATCTCCCATAGATATCCCAATTCCCATTAAGTTGTAGCATAATTGGGATTTTGTACATAATTGCGTTTGTTGCAGAAGAATTGTAGAAGATTTAGTCGTTTTTGATTTATGAAATCGGAAAAAAATGATGAAACATAGCGTATCGCAAAACCAGAGTCGCTAAATTTTGAAACGAAACAGCCGATAATTTTTAATGCCTGATTTGCGTTGTAAAATATCTGGAAGAATATTTAATTCCCCAATATTAACGCGCCTAAATAAAGAAGCCTGCAGCTACATTCCTTATTTAATGAATTGTTCTATATTTTGTAGAAATACTATTAACATGACGGATAATATGCAAACTATGAACATATTTGATAATATAATTTCCTACATGATACATGAGGTATATAGGATCACTAGAATTCCATCACAAAAGCATTTAAATTCATGAATGTTTGCTTTGTGTAGCCGTTTATTTTCAATGTTTCATGAATTCTAAATGCACACAGACAAGTTTGGAAAATCTGACGAATTTTGTTGAACAATTAAATAAGATAGGTAGAATGATGATATATAGTATTATAAAATTGAACAACACAAGTAAATTTGTCCCACTTTATGTCACTTAGTTACTATTTGGAGAGTTAAGGTTTTTTATCGTAAATTTTTATATGATTTTTAAATATTTTAAATTCTTAATTATTATGATTTATAGTATGTTGGATTTAGTTTTTAAATATATAGATGCTACGACCCTAAACCCAACCCGGTCATGATGGCGCCTCTCGTGAAGACAAGGCCAGTCGACTCACTTCCAATCCACTTTAAGCAATTAAAATAATAACTACTAAGTCTTTAATCAGAAATAAAATCCCAAAATAAGCATTTAACAGTAAAATTTGCGGAAATAAAAGCCAACACAGCCCGACATCAGGGTGTCACCAGTCATGAGCATCTAAAACAATACTACCAGTCGGAAAGTCTACTCCACTACTAAATAACTGAATCAGAAAAAAATAAGATAGAGGGAGGTTGCACTGGGCTGCGAATCGCCAAATAGCTACCTAGTAAACCTCCGAAGATCTGCTAGAACTGTCAACCCTCAGTAGCAGGACCTGTAGCGCCCGAATCTGCACACAGAGGTGCATGAAGTAAAGTGAGTACTTCCAACTCAGTGAGTAATAAGAATAAATGAAGACTGAACGATATAAAATCTCGTTAAACACAACATTTAGCTATCAGAGGCATAACAAAATCAGTAACACAATTTAACAATGAAATCTCATAAAAATACCTTTTAAGCAGTCAACAATAGATAGGAAAAACAACTAGGAATGGTAAACACATAAGAACTGCCCCTCGGGCACAATAACATCAAATTAGCCCCTCGGGCAATATCACAGAACAACACCAGCCTCTCAGGCTATATCTCATATCACAATGGGTACCCGCGCTCACTGGGGATGTGCAGACTCCTGGAGGGGCTCCTTACGGTGCAAGCGCAATATCAATCTATCTCGTAGCATCATAAACAGGCTCTCGGCTTCATATCAATATCAAGCCACCTCGTGGCGTATAATCTCATGCCCTCGGCCTCATATCATAATTAGTGTATCACTGCTGCGGCGTGCAGCCCGACACAAAAGTATCCTCACAATACAGGCCCTCGGCCTTACTCAATCAGAATCTCATAAGCCCTTCGGGCAATAGTAAAAATATGCAGCTCAGCTCAAAATATCTTTAAAACATCATTTAAGGTTTCTAAAACAGATTAATATAGCTGATTTTTAAAAACATTGAAATATCTGGCATGGCTGAGCACAAGTATGAAATTAAATAGTGAGGATAAAATCATTAACGATCCTCTAAGGGTTCAAACAGTTGGCACGAAGCCCAAATATCGCATTTAGCCCAAAGTATAATATATCAAACAATTAGCTACCAAATATACAGAAAAATAGTCATGCGGGATGGACTAAGTCACAATCCCCAATGGTGCACGACCCCACACTCGTTATCTAGTGTGTGCGTCACCTTAACACTGCCGAACGTTGTATAATCCGGGGTTTCATACCCTCAGAACAACATTTAAAATCATTACTCACCTCGAACTGGCCCGACAAGCTACTCTGCAACACGCTAGCCTCTCGAACCAACTTCCGAGTGCTCCAAATCTACCAAATTCAGATTTTTATCATCAAATTTTGCTAAGCGAGTGAATTCCAATTGAAAAATATCAATTTTAAGCAAAAAACCCAAAATCAGTCAAAACTCGATCCCCGGGCCCGCATTCCGGAACTGGACAAAATTTATACCAAAATGTTCTTCATCATCTCACGAGTTCATACATATAAAGAACTCGAAAATCGGAGTTCGTTTGACCCCTCAAATCATCCCTATAAGGTCTCATAATCTCAAGCCCTAACTCCACCTTTTTCTACCGATTTTCATGAATTAAACACTGATATTTTATTCCTTAATCACAAATAATCGAGTTTTAGGTTCCAAAATCCTTACCTTAATGAAGAACAATGATTTTCACTCTTTAAAATCGCCTCAAAGCTCTTTTCTCGTTCAAAAATGGTGTAAAAGGGTTTAATGGTCGCGAATGGTTTATTTAAATACTTCTCACGCGTTTTACTGTTCACCCGAGTACTGTTCACTTGAGTTACTGTTCACCCGAGTTACTGTTCATGCTGCTGTGAAAAATGCAGCAGCTTTTCTTCTAGTCTAAATTGATCCGTTAACCTTTCGAGATCCACCCGAGGCCCTCGAAAATCTCAACAAATATACCAACACGTCCCATAACATCATTCGAACTTAGTCGAGCCTTCGAAACATCAAAAACAACATCAAAACACCAAAATCACATCAATTTCAAGCCTATGAACTTTGAAATTCCTAAATTCCACCAACGACGCCGAAACTATCCAAAACAACTCCGATTGACTTGAAATTTTGCAGACATATCCAAAATGGCATTACGAACCTGTTCCAATCGTGTCATATAGAGTGGGACAGATGGAATAGTAATTAGGTAACATGCTACAAATCGATTAAACGACTATGTAAGACGCAGTCGAGTCGAATAGAGCAACCATCATCAATGTGGCATGTTGCGGTAACGGCCAGGTTTTGCATATATCTATATGGAAGGTAATGGTAACATGAGTAACTTTGTTGCACAATTCCTAAATTAAGTACACCAACCACCAAATTATGCATAAGGATTACAATTATCTTAGTATAGTTTATTTAGATAATCTTACTATTCAAGTACCCAATCTACTCCAAAGTCTTGCTACAACAATTGTATATACAAAACAAAAACATATGATTACAACATTGTCAAAAACCACCAATAGAAATACGTACTACCTAAAGGAACATCATCATGATTCTCTTTTTCTTTTCGGTGGCACTACAAACCAGTGAGAACAGGTGGCGGAGAAACAACACGGTAAACCGGAGGCAAGTTAATGTTTAGGTGGCGGTGGTGGCGACTTGTAATAGATGTACGAATATGGTGACCATTTTGGCTTATGGTGGTGATGATGATGATGGTGATGGTGACGGTGATGTTTGTGTGGAGGTGGAGGCGAAACATAATTATAGTAAGGTGGAGGCGGTGGTGGTGGTTTATGAATCAGAGGCGGCGGTGGAGGTGACTTGTATATGTAAGCTGGAGGTGGTGGTGGTGACTTGTAAACAGGCGGCGGTGGTGGAGGTGACTTATACATGTAAGCTGGCGATGGTGGTGGTGGTGACTTGTATTTGTAAACAAGAGGAGGTGGTGGTGGTGACTTATACTTGTAAATGGGCGACGGTGGTGGTGGTGACATGTACTTGTAAACGGGTGATGGCGGTGGAGGTGATTTATAGTGATGTGACTGTGGAGGTGGGCATTTATACTTGTAATGGTGATGTGACTGTGGAGGTGGAGGCGGGGATGGGTATGTATAGTGAAAGGGAGGAGGAGGAGGAGGAGGAGGGTACATAAACCATAAGGCTGATGATGAGCTGCCAGGGAAGGAAGCTAAGGTAATGACTATAGATGTTGATGACAAGAAGAGAACAAATGATAAATGAAGGAGAAGGGAGAGTAAGATTGCCATTGCATCAATGAATATCAAAATTACATACTGCATCGTATTTATAGTGGTTAAATAGGGAAAATTGTCAATGTTGGTTCTGAAAAGATGTCCTCTTCTTTTGAAGGCGCATGCTTCTAAAGTTGTAATGTCATATGTTTCTGTTGCTAGGGGCGCCAAAAGAAAAGAAAAAAAAAGGAAGTATTTTCTTGAGTCTATCTCAAACTGTTAAAAAATTTAACAGATCTAATTTTGTCGGTTAAACATTCTTTTCTCAAATGAATATTATGAGTCAATTTACAAGATTGAAGATAAGACAGAACAATTAGTTATAAAGAGATGATTAAGTGAAGTTATTGGCTGAACAATTTGGTTGATCGCCAGATATATGACTAGCTAGATAAAAGAATGAAAGTTAGCTACCAGTATATAAATGGGAAACTGCGCATGGATGTTACTTCTGAAAAGAAAAAGGTTGCAAAAAGGAAATATTCTTTTGCTATTCATGCTTTTGCAAGCAATCTTGTGTACTAGTGCTCTTAAAAGGACTCAGACACTAACATTCATATATGCTGTTTTCAATATCATAATAGACAAACTTTCAATTCAAGACTTGTTAAACTGACCTGCTATAGATACTATTCTAATGTGGATTCTCATCTGTTTGTTTTGCAGCAAATTCTAAGCAATTTTTCTATGGGGGTCTAATTTTTGCGGACAAGAATGTTTCCCTATTGCTTCTGCAATTTAATTTGTACACAAGTACATCGTTAAAACTGGAAACAACTTTGAGAATATATCCTTACATCTTATTACAAATCCTCTTCTTCATGTAAACTGCTATTACTAACTAAAGCAGGTTCAAGTTGGTTATTACAATTTGTCCACAAAATTTTCGAACAGACAGATTATTCATACATGGTCTGACTTGAACTGGTGACAGTATCAATTTGGAGGCATAAGAGTGCCAATAGATCATGTGGTGCTTTGAGTTGCCTGATTAGGCCAAGACATGCATGATATGCCTAATGCTTTCACTTCTTTCCAATTAGTCGACAAAATTTTGATACATAGGGCATTATTTCTATACATGATGTTGACCTGCTGACTGAGATAAGCTTAAATGAAGCGACATGTACAATGAGAATTGATATTGCCGAATGCTTGCCATTGAGGCTTAGTTGTTGGTTGTATGGTGTTGAACTATTGATGGCATCAATTTGGAGGCATAAGAACTGCAGCACCAAACGACCGTGTGGTATTTTGAGTTGTTTGATTAGGCCAAGCCATGATATGCAGTCTAATACTATCACTTCTTTCCATTGCTAAATTGAGAGTTTCCTTAATATCACTATGGTCACAGCAATATATTAGACCTTCTGGGCTAACAGTTGAAGGCAAAAGACTTTTTCCTTCTAGCCTTGAAATCACAAGAAGTTGCTCGCTTTTGTTTGCTTGCTCAAATAAATGCACTAAACCGCCTCGTTCTGCAGCTGTCCCCTTTGTTACTGAGTATATACTGACAAATCCCTAAAAAGAAATTTAACAACAAAAAAAAAAGAACATGTTAAGAAATTTAACTTAAACATTTCGTAGTAACGTTATTTACTTTACTGTTTTCAGGAATGAAAAGGCGATGACTGTTACTTCATCTGTTCGTTTAATGTCAATTCCAAATCTGGTTTCTCCTGGTTCAGGTGTTAGTTCAAGTGGAACCTCTTCAATTCCTGGCAGATACCATAGCCTTACTCCTTGCGCGGATTGGTTACTAGTGTTGTTTCTCCTCTCCTATACATAAAAAGCATGAAGAGGAAAAATAATTAGTTCATAATGAAACTTTAAGTTAGAGTATAATCAATCGACTTTACACTGACAGGTACTGGTTAGTTATAACCTGAATAAGGCACGTTACCTGCTACAACAGGTTAACAATGTAAATTTTTTTTATACTGTCAGTGTATATGTAAGTCAAACCTTATTATCAGAAAAGGTAGAGAGTAATACCAAATTGCTTATTTGCTCGGTTTGAATGTTAACGAATACAAGGGGGATTCCTGAAGATACTGCTGCTGAAAACCAGGCCATGGTTCGAACCATTGTGGCTTCTACTCTATACTCTCTAGTTAAAGGCATGAAAAGTATGGAGCTAACAATTGTGGAACGAGAATCGGGTAGATAGGTTCCCACCTTCATCTTCCAGTCATATTGTAATCCCATTTGGTTATATCCCCGTGAGCCTGAATTTACCATTCTTCTGCTCATTTCTGCATCATCAAAAAAAAAAGTCTGTTCTTAAACACTTTATGTACAATGTTCCTATTAGAGAGTTATATACATTGACAGTGTAAAAATTAGGCGAAAAAAAAATAAAAAAATTGTACCCTGTAGTTCAGTGCAACGTCCCAAAGTTAATTCTGCTATAACAGCAAGATGTCTTTCATCAGATGCTGCTCTAACCACAAACCTTTTCTGTAGATTGGAACGTCGTTCAACTAAGACATATCCCCTGAGTTTAAGTCTACTCTCTCCCCTTCTAACTTTCAACCAAATGAAATGTCCAACAATTTTACCAAGAAATAAAGCTAACTCTGACCATGTCTTGGCCTGAACAAATGAATCATCACCAGCAGCTAATTCACCAATGCCTTCTATTATGTCCCCTGGGAGTGGCATTGTCACATCCCATCCATCTGGATCTTTTTGCCTCACTTTCTTTACACCAACTACTTTCTCAAAATTCGCCATCTTCTTTTTCTTTTTCTTCTTCTTGAAGATGGAACAGTAGTATTTCTTGATTAGCCGTAATATCATCATATATATCCACCACTGATCAAACCTCTTGTCAAAAAAAGTTAATGAACTTGAACACGGACATCTCTAGGTGAGTGAAGAGGAATTTCTAGTTGTGAACGTTGAAAACGTACTATGGTTTTCAATAAACTGCTTAGAGAAATATCCTCCATTTTGATGTTTACGAAGGGTCATTTAGCGAACAAGCCGGCTCTAGTTATTCTTGTGAGCAAAGATTCAAGAAAGTGATAGTACAAAACAACACACAAGACAAGAATTAAATTATTCCAGAACATGGCATTATTCTCTTATTGAATGAGAATACAATAAGCAAAACTTTTGTACTTTAACTAGCTAGGGAGTTAAGCATGAGTACAAACAGAAATCATGCATAGAACAACCAATGGAATGTAGTCTAAGACTCTTGGAAACGCGGAGAAAATAAACAGCAAACTTTTTAACATAGAAAATAATCTGGAAAGGAAGAAAGATGAAACTCCTTTCTATGTAGTGTATATACACAATAGAGCTCATTTTGTACATTTAAATCCGCCTCAAGTATAAATACAGTATAGATTTAATGAATAGCTAATCTTCTAAGCAAAATTGGTAGAACATCACTAATACAGTAACTCATAAGAGATGACCTATGCGATTTAACTGAAACAAAATTAGTGAAATCAGCCAACAAATGCTTCAAAAATTTTGGCAAGTTCTTCTTCCAACTTTGCTATGTCTGCCTTTGCGCTCGCCCTTTCTTCAACATCATTAGAGCTTAAACTCTTTTCTCTCTTCGATATCTTCCTCCTAATGCTTTTAATCTGCAATCATTTCCAAGAAAATACGAATAACCTCAGATTATCGTAGTACTAAAAGATAAGGCGTGGTGGTGAAAGGGTAAAAGAAAGAGACCTTTCGATAGGGCCATCTTAACAAGCCATCCCTTCGACAAACTTTTTTCATGACAGTAGGACATATGTTCAGTTTCTTAGCTGCTACCTCAATGGGAAGATGGAGATATCCTGCAAAGTCTTTCAATCTCAACTTTCCAGTTCTTTCCCTCTGCTCTATTAAAGAAAAAAGTGATCAGAATGCAAAATACTACTACAATGTTATATAAATACTATATATAGTAACAATCAAGTCCTATTAAGATATTACAAACCTGTGCAGAAAGGGGAATCTTTTCATATCTCATGTCATTGCAGTTCACCTCGCCTTCGTTTTTTATCTCTTGCTGGTTCATTTGGCAATCACCTGTTGATCAATATTAATGATTTAAAAAAGATTCAAATAGGGTCTCATTCACAATGTTAACTTAAGCTAATAAAAAAGATTAAAGAAGTGATAGAAGAAGTTACTAACGCGAAATTGTTGGAGATAACTGAAGTAGACTATCGATGTCAAGAATGTCACCATCATCAGATCCAACACCTAATGCTTCATAGAAATCGCAGAGTGGATCTTGTAGCAAAATGTAACCTTCAAGCTTACAAGCCTCAAAATATTGAACTAAAAATTGCTTCACACTGCTTGTACTATCCTTGCTAAAACTATTAAGGCAGAAGATAAAAACTAAAGTTAATTATTTCGTCAAACAAGTATTCAAAGCACATTATAAACTAGTGTAAAAGAGGGAAAAATAGAAAAGTAATAAAAGAACTAACTCCATACTCAAATATTTGGGACGACTCGTGGCTTTGAGAAGAAAAATCCCTAGTGTATTTCTCAAGAACTGCATGACTGATCCTTCCTAGTGTTCCAAAAATATCAAGCTTAGATATCTGCAAGCCTGTAAAAAAAACCAGTAAAAAAAAACAAAAAAGTTACATTACTAATTTAATTATGTAAAACAATGTATTGTGTATACACTCACCATTAGAATGCGTTATTTCTCTTAGTATTTGGCAATTATTAGTACACATAGATGTAGATGATGACACTGGCCAAACTGAGACATGACTTTTATTTTCAAACACCCTATCTTGCGAAATGCTACAATAATTAGTCGCGAAAACTCCTGCCTCAGTATTAGTACTATTTTCAACCAAATTATTCTTACATTCATATGGAATGTCTAGAAAAATTGGATCATCGAATGGATCATAAACGCCAAAATCATTATCAGACTTCAAAATTGTTGGATCAAATGAAAAAGGTTCTTGATTCCATGATGATTTTGGGAGGCCAATGGTTGGATTTTCATCAAAAAGTGAAATTTGGTCAATAGAACAAGAATCATCAAAAGGGTCATGGTAAGGCACAATGGCTGTTGGATTGTCCATCTTTTTAATTTTGCGACGACGCTTGGCCTAGACCAAGCGACGCCACAACGGAAACCTTTGGGAGAAGTCTCAATCGTCGGGTTTATGGGTTGAGAGAAAGGAAAATATAGTTGAAGAAAAAAGAAATCGAATGGAGTTTTGAGGATGAATAGTAGAAGGGGCGGGAGTAAGGGGGAAGTAACTAACCGTTGCTTACTTCATTTTGAATTTGTACTGTCGGGAAATTAAGAGGTAATCAGATGTGACGCGGTGCACCATGAGGATCAGCAGGAACGACAACCTAATTAGCCTTTTGATTTCTCTATTTCTTTTTCCAAAATTTCTCTTTGTCTTTGTTTTGCAAAACAAAAAAAAAAAAAATGAAGTTTCTCAAACTCAGTTTTCCGAAATTTAAAAGTTAGTTTTTGGATTTCTTAGTTTGTCTCTAAAGCAAATGCGAACCAAAGTGCTTCAAATATACACAAGTCAAAGACACTAATCGCATTTTTGTAATCACAAAAATTAAATTTGAAGCTAAAGACACTCAATAAACTTTAAGAAATGAAATTACCAGAACTAAACTTAGAGAACCAAAAGACACTTAGCAAATCACGACCCAATTCTCCCTCCGTGCGATGTCGTGACGACACATAGTCTCTACGACTAGGTAAGATTAACATTTGCGGAATAACGAAAATGAAAGAAAAATTTAACAACTAAACTGCAACAGATAATTAAATAACTGATAAAAATACCGTTCGACATGTACAATAACCAACACTCGAGTATGAATAATATTCCCAAAAATCGGTAGTCATAAGTCGCAAGCTATAGAAGAAAAACTAAGTATCTCTATACACCAGAGTCTAAGAAAGTACGATGGAATAGAGGGGGACTCCAAGGTCTGCAGACGCAGGCAGATATACCTTGAAATCTCCACAATCTCACTGCTTACCGATATCGAGGGTGATAAGAAGTACCTGGATCTGCACATAAAACATGTGCAGAAGAGTAGCATGATTACACCCAATGGTACCCAGTAAGTGCCAAGCCTAATCTCGAACGAGTAGTGACGAGGTCAGGTCACGACCCTACTGGTATATAATAAATAAGGCAGAAGAATATAGCAATATAATTGTGACGACCCAGTCAGTCGTCTCATGAGTTACCGCTCTGTTTTCCCCATTTTCGCTTTTTTATACTTTGTTTATCCGTGTTATGTGGCATCGGGTTGGTCGGATCGAATTCGGAATGATTTTGGTAAAGTTTGAGACACTTAATCTCTTTTGCGGAAGGTTAAGTTGGAAAAATCAACCGGATGTTGACTTATGTGTTAGAGCGCTCGGATGTGAGTTCCGATGGTTCGGATAGCTTCGGGAGGTGATTTGGGACCTAGGAGCGCGATCGGAATGAATTTTGGAGGTTCGGAGTAGATTTAGGCTTGAATTGGCAAAGTTGATATTTTGGCGATTTCCGGTTGGTAGGTGAGATTTTGATATAGAGGTCAGAATGGAATTCCGAGAGTTTCAGTAGCTTCGTTGTGTCATTTGGGATGTGTGTGCAAAATTTCAGGTCATTCGGACGTGGTTTGGTTGGGTTTTTGATCAAAAGCGGAATTCGGAAGATTAAGGAAACTTAGGCTTGAATCCGATGTGTTTTGGTTGATTTGATGTTGTTTGAGGTGTTTTGAAGATTGGTACAAGTTTGAATAAGGTTTTGGGATATGTTAGTGCCTTTAATTGCGGTCCCGGGGGCCTCGGGTGAGTTTCGAAGGGTTGAATAGATCATTTTAAGTTGAAAATTGCAGATTTTGGTTTCAGCTGTTGCAGGTATTTTACTCTTTGCGTTCGCGAGTGGACCCTCGCGTTCGTGAAGGGTCAGTTGAGGAAGGTGGAATTTAAACCTTCGCGTTCTCTAAGGGCAGGATATTTGTGCATCGCGTTCGCGAGAAGGGGAGCGTGTTCGGGTAGAGAAAATTGGTCAACTGGGTTTGAGGTCAAGTTGTTCATCGCGTTCGCGAGAGAGGGAGTGCGTTTGCGAAGAGTAAGTCTGAGGAACTATGGCGTTCGCGATGGGCATGTCACTTTCGCGTAAGAGGATTTTTGGTCAAAGCCATTTTTGTGCTTCTCGAATGCGAGGCATTGACCGCGTTCGCGAAGAAGGAATTAAGGCCTGGGCAGAATGTTTAAATACTCGTCTTGTCTGCGATTTTAGGGTTTATTTCTTCCATTGTTGGTCGTTTTTTGAGCTTTTTGAAGGGAATTGAAGAGGGATTCAAGGGGAATCAGTTGGAGGTAAGATTATTAGACTTAAAACTCGATTCTAATGTGAATTCCACCTAAATAATCATGGAAATTAAGCCAAAATTGAAGAACTAGGGCTTGAAAACATTGACTTTCGATTGAGGATTTGAAGGACTATTTGAGGCCGGATTTCAGAACTTTTGATATGTATGAACTCATGGAGAGATAAGGAATATATTGATGTAAAAATTATCGAATTTCGGGACGTGGGTCCGGGGGTCGGATTTTGGTAATTTCGGGATTTGTGTCGTATATTGATTATTTTTGCTTGGGCTTCGTTCCCTTAGTGTATTTTGACGCCGTGATTCTGATTTTTGATAGATTCGACATGAGTGGAGGCCGAGTCGAGGGGCAAAAGCGTCGCGAGCTAGAGATTCGACCGGTTCGAGGTGAGTAATGATTGTAAATGATGTTTTGAAGGTATGAAACCCCAGACTTACACATCATTGTGCTATATTGAGTTGACGCACACGCTTGATGACGAGCGTGGGGTCATGCACTGTTGGGGATTGTGACTTAGTCCGTCCCGAATGACTATTTTACAGCGCATTTGACCGAAATCTATTTGCTATCATCATTATTTGGGCCGATTGCCATATTTGGGCTTTGTGCCAACTATTTGAACCCTTCGGGGGCTTTTATTGATGTTTCCTCACTATTTTGACTTTATACTTGAACTCAGTCCTGATATATTTCACTGTTTTTGTACTCAGCCATGTTTACTCTGTTTTAACACTTAAATGATCTTTTAAATGATATTTTGGGCTGAGAATCATGTTTTACTATTGCCCGAGTGGCTTGTGAGGATTTTGACTGAGTAAGGCGAGGGCCTATGTTGTGAGGAAACATTTGATATTGATTATGAGGCCGAGGGCCTGAGTGATGTATGCCACAAGGTAGCTTGATTGATATGAGGCCGAAAGCGTAGTGATGATGCCACGAGATGGCTTGGTATTGCGCTTGGGCCGTAAGGGGCCCTGCAGGAGTTTGCACACCCCCATTGAGCGCGAGTACTGACTGTGATGTGAGATTGAGCCCGAGGGGCTGGTATTGTTCTGAGATGTTGCCTGAGGGGCGGATTTGTTGATACGGTGCCTGAGGGACGAACCTTTATGTGTTTATCCTTTCTTAATTGCCTGTCAATTACCATGCTTAATTGTTGAAAAAAGGCTTTTCATGAAGTTAAATTTGAGTTAAAGGATTTTTACCTATCTTTCACTGGTTTATTGTTTTAATGGTTTTACTGCTTCATTATAGCATGTTTTTTGTGCCTTACGTGATTTCCTACTTTTCGTCTTTATATGATTATTATTCATTGAGTTGGAGTACTCACTTTACTCCATGCATCCTGTGTGCAGATTCAGGCGTATCTGGTCCCGCTCCCGAGTGCTGATCATTTCCGGCTCAGGTGGATCTGAGGAGTCTCTAGGTAGCTGTTGGCATTCGCAGCCCGGAGCTCTTCCCTATCTTACTTCATCATGTTCTTGGTTTTCTGTATTAAACTCTATAGTTTGGTTTGGAGTATTCCGGATTGTTTAGATGCTCATGACTAGTGACACCCCGGTATCGGGCTGTGTTGGGTTGTATTCCGCAAATTATGCTATTATCTGTTAACTTTGAGTTATCTTATCATGCTTTAGATTTATTTTTTATGGTTTAACAGTTAATAATTGGAAATGGGTAGTGTCAGCTGGCCTTGTCTTCACGAGAGGCGACATCACGACCAGGTCCGGTTTTGGGTCGTGACAAGTTGGTATCAGAGCCTAGGTTACATAGGTCTCACGAGTCATGAGCAGGTTTAGTAGAGTCTCGCGGATCGGTACAGAGACATCTGTATTTATCCTCGAGAGGCTGCAGAACCTTTAGGAAAAACTTCACATTCTTGAAATTCTCGTCGTGCGAATTTGTTGATCACAGTACTAAACTTCTGTTATTCTATTCTCTTATAGATGGTGATGAGAAGTGCTACCAGTCAGGATGGACGACCACCAGTACCACCAGCTGTGGCCACCAGAGGCTGAGGACGTTGTCGTTGTTGTAGTAGGGGCTGAGGTGTGGCTCGTACACCAGCTAGGGTAGCACCTGCAGATCCATCAGTAGCCCCAGTTCAGGATCAGGTCCCAGTTATGGACGCTCCAACAGCACAGCTCAGGCACCAGCTATGCCCATTGTGATTCCGGGTCTTCAGGAGGCCTTGGCTCAAATCTTATCAGTTTGCACTAGCCTAGCTCAGGCGGTTTCAGCCACTACAGCCGCAACTACTTCTCAGGCCGGGGGAGGCAATCAGACTCCCGCAACTCGCATACCTGAGCAGGTCATGCAGGGACTTCAGACGTCGGGGGCACATCCAGCCCAGCTGGTTGCAGCTGCTCAGGACTATGTAGTTCCTGCTATGCTGGAGGATGAGCAGCGTAGGTTGGAGAGGTTTGGTAGACTGTAGCCTCCGACCTTCAGTGGTGCAGAGGGCGAGGATGCTCAGGGTTTCTTAGATAAATGTCAGAGGATGCTTCGTACAACGAGTATTCTGGAGACCAGCGGGGTCGCTTTCACTACTTATCAGTTTTTGGGAGCTGCCTTCACTTGGTGGGAGGCTTTTGAGAGGCGTAGGCCTGCTGGTGCAGCATCCCTTACCTAGCAGTAGTTCTCCATCTCTTTCTGGAGAAGTATGTGTTGTAGTCTCGCAGAGAGGAGCTACACAGGCAGTTTGAGTGGTTGCGCCAGGAGGAGATGACCATGACGTAGTATGATATGAGGTTCTCCGAGTTAGCTCGTCATACTATTTGGTTGGTTTCGATAGATAGAGAGAGGATTAGGAGGTTTGTTGATGGCCTCACTTATCAACTTCGTATTCTCATGACCGGGGAGAGGGTGCTTGGGGCTACTTTCGAGGAGGTTGTGGATATTGCCCGTGAGATTGAGTCTTTTCATCGCCAGGAGCGAGAGGAGAGGGAGGCCAAGAGGCCTTGAGGATCTGGTAGTTATAGTGGTACTCCTTCGAGAGGTTAGTTTCAGCACGGCAGAGGCCGTCTGTTCAGGCATGCTCAGCCAGCTCGCCCAAGTTATCGTGGGGCGTCATCAGGTCATGGCTCTCACAATTCTCATCAGGGCCAGTCATCACTTAGTGCCCTTCCAGATCAGAGTTTATCCCGTGCTCCATCAGTTTAGGGATCTTCTATGCCGAGTGCATCTTCTAGTCACTCCGGTGCGAGGGGTTCCCTTCAGTCCCCTTCTCCAGCACTTGGGAGTTGTTATGAGTATGGAGAGATGGGTCATATGTGGAGGCAGTGCCCTCGTCGTCTTGCGATTTCATTTCAGCAGAGAGGTCAGTCATCGGCTTCAGCACCAGTTACTTCATCATCACCCATCTAGCCAGCTAGGGGTGGAGGTTAGTCAGCTAGGGGTCGCCCCAGAGGAGGAGGTCGATCAAGTGGTGGTCAGGCCCATTTCTATGCACTTCCAAGCAGACCCTATGCTAGTGCTTCAGATGCTGTTATCACAGGTATTATCTCTGTCTGCCATAGAGATGCCTCTGTATTATTTGATCCTGGTTCCACCTTTTCTTATGTGTCATCATACTTTGCTCGTTATTTGGGTACACCCCGTGAGTTTCTTGCTTCACCTGTTCATGTATCTACCCCTGTGGGCGATACTATTGTTGTAGACTGTGTGTACCGGTCATGTGTGGTGACTGTTGGGGGTCTGAAGACCCGTATGGATCTTTTATTATTGTGTATGGTGTATTTCAATGTCATTTTGGGTATGGATTAGCTATCTCTATGTCGTGCTATTCTGGACTGTCATGTTAAGATAATCACATTGGCTATACCGGGTGTGCCACAAATTAAGTGGCGAGGTTTGATTGATTATGTTCCCAGTAGAGTGATCTCATTCTTGAAAGCCCAGCGTATGGTTGGGAAGGGTTGTCTTTCGTATCTAGCCTTTGTGAAGGATGTTGATGTTGAGACTCCTAGTATTGATTTTGTTCCAGTTGTAGGGAATTTCCCGATGTGTTTCCTGCAGACCTGCCGGGCATGCCATCGGACAGGGATATTGATTTTGGTATTGACCTGGTACTGGGCACTTAGCCCATTTCTATTCCTCTGTATCGTATGACACCAACGGAGTTAAAGGAATTAAAGGAGCAACTTCAGGAACTCCTTGATAAAGGGTTCATTCGGCCTAGTGTGTCACCTTGGGGTGCGCCGGTTCTATTTGTGAAGAAAAAGGATGGCACTATAAGGATATGCATTGATTATAAGCAATTGAACAAGGTAACAATCAAGAACAAGTATCTTTTGCCTCGCATTGGTGATTTATTCGACCAGTTTCAGGGAGCGAGAGTGTTCTCCAAGATTGATCTCCGTTCAGGCTATCAGCAGTTTAAGATTAGGGACTCGGATATTCTTAAGATAGCTTTCAGGACCCGATATGGTCATTATGAGTTCTTGGTGATGTCTTTTGGGCTGACCAATGCCCTAGCAACGTTCATGCATTTGATGAACATTGTGTTTCGGCCTTACCTTGACTTGTTTGTCGTAGTCTTCATTGATGATATTTTGGTATATTCGCGTAGTCAGGAGGAGCACGCAGAGCATTTGAGAGTTGTGTTGTAGATATTGAGGGAGGAGAAACTTTATGCAATATTCTCCAAGTGTGAGTTTTGGCTCAGTTCAGTGGCTTTCTTGGGGCATGTGGTGTCCAGCGAGGATATTCAGGTTGATCCGAAGAAGATAGAGGTGATTCAGAGTTGGCCCAGACCGTCCTCAGCCACATAGATTCATAGCTTTCTTGGTTTGGTAGGCTATTATCACCGTTTTGTTCAGGTATTCTCATCTATCGCATCGTCCTTGACCAAGTTGACTGAGAAGGGTGCATCATTTGTATGGTCGGATGAGTGTGAGGAGAGCTTTCAGAAGCTCAAGGTAGCTTTGACCACAACTCCAGTGTTATTTTTGCCATCAGCTTTAGGTTTATATACCGTGTATTGTGATGCTTTGAGAGTTGGTATTGGTTGTGTATTGATGCAGGAGGGTAGAGTTATTGCTTATGCTTCTCGTCAGTTGAAGCCCCCTGAGAAGAACTACCCCATTCATGATTTGGAGTTGGCTGTCATAGTTCAGACATTGAAGATTTGGAGACATTACTTGTACGATGTGTCTTGTGAGGTGTTTACTGATCATCGTAGCCTCCAACACTTGTTCAAGTAGAAGGATCTTAATTTGAGTCAGCGAAGATGGTTAAAGTTAATAAAGGATTATGATATCACTATATTGTACCATCCGGGGAAGGCCAATGTGGTGGCCAATGCTTTGAGCTGAAAGGCGGTGAGTATGGGGTGCTTGGAATATATTCCAGTTGGGGAGAGACCTCTTGTAGTTGATGTTCAGGCCTTGGCCATTCGGTTCGTGAGGTTAGACATTTCGGAGCCCAGTCAGGTATTGGCTTGTGTGGTTTCTCGGTCTTCCTTATATGATCGCATCAGAGAGCGTCAATATGATGATCCGCATTTGCTTGTCCTTAAGGACAGATTTCAGTACGATGATGCCAGAGATGTGACCATTGGTGATGATGGGGTGTTGAGGATGCAGGTCGGATTTGTGTGCCCAATATGGATAGGCTTCGGGAGTTGATTCTGGAGGAGGCTCATAGCTCGCGGTATTCCATTCATTTGGGTGCCGCGAAGATGTATCAGGATTTAAGGCAGCACTATGGTCGAGGAGAATGAAGAAAGACATTGTGGGATTTGTAGCTCGGTGTCTCAATTATCAGCAGGTGAAATGTGAGCATCAGAGACCGGGTGGCTTGCTTCAGCAGATTGATATTCCTGAGTGGAAGTGGGAGAGGATCACTATGGACTTTGTTATTGGACTTCCACGGACCTTGAGGAAGTTCGATTCTATTTGGGTGATTGTGGATTGGCTGACCAAGTCCGCGCACTTCATTCCCGTATGTACTACCTATTATTTAGAGTGGTTGGCAGAGATCTATATCCGGGAGATTGTTCGTTTGCATGGTGTCCCAGTTTCCATCATTTTAGATAGGGGCACTTAGTTTACGTCGCAGTTTTGGAGGATTGTGCAACGAGAGTTGGGTACTCAGGTTGAGTTGAGCACAACTTTTACCCTCAGACGGACGGACAGTTCGAGCGCACTATTCAGATATTGGAGGACATGTTGCTTACTTGTGTCATTGATTTCAGAGGTTCAAGGGATCAGTTTCTACCACTTGTAGAGTTTGCTTATAACAACAGCCACCACTTGAGTATTCAGATGGCTCCATATGAGGCCTTGTATGGGAGGCGGTGTAGATCTCCAGTTGGTTGGTTCAAGCCAGGTGAGGCTAGACTATTGGGGACAGACTTGGTGCAGGATGCCTTAGAACAGGTGAAGGTGATTCAGGAGAGGCTTCGTACAGTGCAGTCGAGGCAAAAGAGTTATGCGGACAGGATGATTCGATATGTGTCCTACATGGTTGGTGAGAAGGTTCTGTTGAAGGTTTCGCCCATAAATGGTGTTATGAGATTTGGGAAGAAAGGTAAATTGAGTCCTCGGTTCATTAGGCCTTTTGAGGTGCTTCGGAGGATTGGGGAGGTGGCTTATGAGCTTGCTTTGCCACCCATCTTGTCAAGTGTACATTCGATATTCCATGTTTCTATGCTCTGGAAGTATGTTAGGGATCCGTCTCATATTTTGGATTTCAGCACGGTTCAGCTGGATTATGATTTGACTTATGATGTCGAGCTAGTAGCTATTTTGGTTCGTCAGGTTTGAAAGTTGAGGTCAAATGATATAGCTTCAGTGAAAGTGCAGTGGAGAGGTCGGCTAGTGGAGAAGGCTACCTGGGAGACCGAGCGGGAGATGCGGAGCAGATATCCTCACCTGTTTGAGGCTTCAGGTATGTTTCTTGACTCGTTTGAGGACGAACGTTTGTTTAAGTTGGGGAGGAAGTGACGACCCGACCAATCGTCTCATGAGTTACCGCTACATTTTCCCCATTTTTGCTTCTTTATGCTTTTTTATCCGTGTTATGTGGTCTCGGGTTGGTCGGATCGAATCCGGAATGATTTTGGTAAGGTTTGAGACACTTAGTCTCTTTTGAGGAAGCTTAAGTTGGAAAAGTCAACCGGATGTTGACTTATGTATTAGAGGGCTCGGATGTGAGTTTCGATGGTTTGGATATCTTGAGGAGGTGATTTAGCACTTAGGAGCGCGATCAGAATGAGTTTTGTAGGTTCGGAGTAGATTTAGTTTTGAATTGGCGAAGTTGATATTTTTGGCGATTTCCGGTTGGTAGGCGAGATTTTGATATAGGGGTCATAATGGAATTCCGAGAGTTGCAGTAGCTCCTTTGTGTCATTTGGGATGTGTGTGCAAAATTTCAGGTCATTCGGACATGGTTTGGTTGGATTTTTGATCAAAAGCAGAATTCAGAAGATTTTGGAAACTTAGGCTTGAATCCGATGTGTTTTGGTTGATTTGATGTTGTTTGAGGTGTTTTGAAGATTGATACAAGTTTTAATAAGGTTTGAGAACTTTTGATATGTATGAACTCTTGGGGAGATAAGGAATCTATTGATGTAAAAATTATCAAATTCCGAGACGTGGGCCCGATGGTCGTGTTTTGGTAATTTCGGGATTTGTGTCGTATATTGATTATTTTCGCTTGGGCTTCGTTCCCTTAGCGTATTTTGATGCCGTGATTCTGATTTTGGATAGATTCGACACGAGTGGAGGCCGAGTCAAGGGGCAAAGGCATCGCAAGCTAGAGATTCGACCGGTTCGAGGTGAGTAATGATTGTAAATGATGTTCTGAGGGTATGAAACCCCGGACTTGCACATCGTTGTGCTATATTGAGGTGATGCGCACACTTGGTGACGAGCGCAGGTTCATGCACTGTTGGGGATTGTGACTTAGTCCGACCCAAATGACTATTTTACCGCGTATTTGACCGAAATCTATTTGCTATCATCATTATTTGGGCTGAATGGCATATTTGGGCCTCGTGCCAACTATTTGAACCATTCGGGGGGCTTTTATTGATATTTCCTCACTGTTTTGACTTTATAATTTAACTCAGTCCTGATATATTTCACTGCTTTCGTACTCAGCCATGTTTACTCTGTTTTAACACTTAAATAATCTTTTAAATGATATTTTGGGCTGAGATACATGTTTTAATATTGCCTGAGTGGCTTGTGAGGATTTTGACTGAGTAAGGCCGATGGCCTATGTTGTGAGGAAACATTTGATTGATTATGAGGCCGAGGGCCTGAGTAATGTATGCCACGAGGTGTCTTGATTGATATGCTGAGAGCCTAGTGATGATGCCACAAGATGGCTTGATATTGCGCTTGGGCCGTAAGGGGCCCCTCTAGGAGTCTGTACACCCAGTGAGCGCGGGTACCCATTGTAATGTGAGATTGAGCCCGAGGGGCTGGTATTGTTCTGAAATTTTGCCAGAAGGGCTGGTATTGTTCTGAGATATTGCCCGAGGGGCGGATTTGTTGATACAGTGCTCGAGGGGTGAAACTTTATGTGTTTATCCTTTCTTATTGCCTGTCAATTACCATGCTTAATTGTTGAAAAAAGGCTTTTCATGAAGTTAAATTTGAGTTAAAGGATTTTTACCTCTTTCACTGGTTTATTGTTTTAATGGTTTTACTGCTTTATTATAGCATGCTTTTTATGCCTTACGTGATTTTCTGCTTTTAGTCTTTATTTATGATTATTACTCAATGAGTTGGAGTACTCACTTTACTCCCTGCACCCTGTGTGCAGATTCAGGCGTATCTGGTCCTGCTCCCGAGTGCTGATCATTTCTGACTCAGGCGGATCTGAGGAGTCTCTAGGTAGTTGTTGGCATTGAAAATGGGTAGTGTCGGCTGACCTTGTCTTCACGAGAGGCGCCATCATGACCGGGTACGGGTTTAGGGTCATGACAGTAATAAGAGACTGAAATTTAACAAGAGAAAACCACAGAAAAATAGCAGCACAACACATAGGAATAAACTGCAGGGGATCTCCCGAGATACCGTCTCGTAGTCCCAAAAGTATATATGCAAGAAGATCTCCCAAGGTACCGCGTTATAGTATCAAAAGTAAATGTGCAGGGGATCTCCCGAGGTACCGCCTCGTAGTCCCAAAAGTAAATGTGTCGGGATCTCCCGAGGTACCGCCTCGTAGTCCTAAAAGTAAACACATAACTCAAAACCGATGAATACAATAATTAACAGCAAGAACGCTACAGTTAAGATTGATATAGATCAAGGAAAAACAGGAAATCAACTAAGCATGTTGCACTAATTTCAAATAAGCATTTAAGATACGTAAACATGCGATATTAGTATTATGCCCCGAAATATTACTTCGATATTACGTCTCGCAATATTAAATTACGACGATGTTGTACCCTGTAGTATTGTACATTGAATTTGTCATAGGGTAATTGACATTAGTCCAAGAAAAAAGATTATTTGGAGATTATAAGGATGCTGCTATTTTAAATAAATGATGAGTAAATTCGTGAAGGTGAGAGGGGAAGCAAATCAAAGAAATAAATTTTTCGGCCAAGTTTGGCATATCGGGATAAAATACGGGCTGAGCGTTAATACCCGATATTTATGAACTAGTGTCATACAAGGTACTACATGACCATGATAGTAAGGTGTACAATGTATGTTAAAAGCGAGTAGTATTTTAAGTAAGTTGAGATAATTCTTAATTATATGGGTAATTGATTAATTACCAGGTAACAGGTCATTACCTAGTTAATTAATAATCTTGGGATAAGATTAAACCCCTCCCCCAATGTGGCAATCAACCATTTACATGTAATGACTAAGTATTAAAGTTGCAAGGTGTCACACTTTGAGAATGAAGTGTGACACCAAGCGAGACATGTGGGGCCCACATATTAAATAAGCATGACTTTCCAAATTCACAATTTAACTTCAATTCTATTAAGCAAAGAACAGAGTAACGTTCTTCTATGAGAATTCATCCAAGGTTACTCATTCTTTGTAATGTCATCTCTATTCTCTTAAGAAAAGAGTTCAATCAAATATCATTTCCAAAAAAAAAAAAATCAAACGTTATTGCTAAGTTCATGGGGAAAAGCTTCAGCCAAGATTTTCTTTGCATAGCAATGTTATTGCTTCGGGTATTTCGTACGAATTGTTCCCTATTTTGATCTAATTGTTACGTGTTTCGTCGCGATTGGCGTGCGTTAGAAGGATTGTCTAGAGGATCGGCTCAGGTATGTTAAGGCTATCATTTCTTCCTTTTGGCATGATCCATACGATACAAATGAAATGAGCAAAATACGCAACTTTCATAAATGACTCTATTCATATAAATACTAGGGGTGTCTATATTCTTGATTTCCCATGTGAATTATTATTATATCTTCTGCTCATGAGTCTCAGAAAAATACGTATTTGATAAAGTTTATCCGAAAGACATATTGAGTTTTATGACATTCTGAGAAAATCTTATTGACATATTTCTTATGCATTTCATGTGTTTATACATGTACATTGACCCATGACTCAGACGGCATTATATACGCGTATATATGTATGTATATGTATATGGGATATGGGAAAAGGTTATGGCGTTACATATGCACCACCACCTAATCAGCTGGTATACATTGATGATTTTCCCACAGTGGCCGAGATGAAATGATGGGATGCCCTCAGAGGCTTAATGATATTATGAACATATGTACCTATGCACGACATGGCATTCATACGCATATGCATGACACTATAAGTATTTCATGATTTACAGAGTTATCCAGACTTACAAGTTGAGTCATTTACAGTATATTCCTTCCATGTCGTACTTATTTATGTGCTTTACATACTCGATACATTATTTGTACTGATGTCCTTTTTGCCCGGGGACGCGGCATTTCATACTTGCAGGTCCCGATAGATAGATCGAGAGTCCTCCAAGTAGGCGATCAGCTCAGAAGAAGATGTTGGTGCACTCCATTTGCTCCGGAGTTGCTTGTTTGCTTAGTATAATTTAAATGTGTATTGTTTGGTATGGCGGGGCTCTATCCTGACCTTTACGATATTATATATTCTTAGAGGCTTGTAGACAGATGTCATGTATATGGATTCTTGTATGGCCTTGTCGACCTATGTTTTGAGTATATAAAGGATCATGCCGGCCTTATAGGCCCGTACGTCATATGTTATTACATGTTGGATCGTCCAATGTCGAGTATTTCTCCATGTTTTATTCTACTTATCTCACGATAGACTCTCTGGCTCATTTACCTATGATAGCATGATACGAAAAGATACGTTATATTGGTACTCGGTTGAGTAAGGTACTAGGTGCCCGTCGCGGCCCATCGGTTTGGGTCGTGACAATTAAGCTAAACATGATAACTACACATGCTGGTATAACTCAATTGAGATGTAACAAGTTACTACTCAGTAAAAGCTGAATTTTACAACAATTAGCCCGTGTACACACTCGTCACCTTGAGTACAAGGTGCTCACATATCACAGAAGTATCACAACAGTACCAAATCATAAGGGGATTTTCCCCACATAAGGTTAGGCAAGCCATTTACCTCGAACCAGGCTCAATCAATTAATAAGAATGCCTTTTCCATGATTTTCCGACTCCGAATGTCTCAAATCTAGCCAAAAGCAATTACATACCATAAATATAACTATAAGAAACTAATCTAATTAATGAAATCAAGACTTTAGCAAGAAATTAGAAAATCACCCCAAAAAGTCGACCTGAGCCCACGTCTCGAAATTGGGTAAAAGTCACAAAAATATGAACACTCACTCAACCACGAGTTCACTTGTACCAAAATTATCTAAATCCCATATCAAAATCTCAATCAAAACTTAAATTTTTGGTTGAAGAACTTTTCAACTTTTCACCCAAATTTCATAACATAAATTCTTAATTAAATTATGAAATTATCTATAGATTAGTGGAATATAACCATAAATGAGTTAAGAATCATTACCCAATAACTTCCTTTGAAAATCCTTCAAATTATCTCCCAAATCCGAGCTCTCAAAGTCCCAAAGTGAAAATGAGATCAAACCCTCAAAATTTCCCTTTTTCTGTCCAGTTAATCCGCTTTTGCGAGGGATTCACCGCTTCTGCGGTTTCGTACCTGCAGAAAAACCATCACAAGTGCAGACTTCACTTAAGTCCTCAAAGTCCGCTTCTGTGAACAAGGGCCACACCTGCACGCCCGCTTCTAGGCTCCATCCTCCCCTTCTTAAAACAATTGTTTGTCCTCGAACGAGTATCGAGAAATATCTGAAGTGGTGAAAAGATGAGGATAACGGCTGCACATATCATGCCCTGTCTCCCAAGTCACCTCCTCGACCGGCTGACCCATCCACTGAACCTTCACTGAAGCAATGTTCTTTGACCCCAACTTTCGAATCTTCCTGTCCAAAATCGCCACTAGCTCCTCAACATAAGATAAATCCTTGTCCAACTGGACTGAGCTGAAATCCAACACATGAGATGGATCGCTATGATATTTTTGGAGCATAGAAACATGAAATACCGGATGGACTCCTGCCAAGCTGGGAAGCAAGGCAAGCTTATAAGCAATCTCCCCAACTCGCCACAATACCTCAAATGGACCAATAAACCTTGGGCTCAGTTTGCCCTTCTTCCCGAACCTCATAACGCCTTTCGTGGGCGAAACTCGGAGCAAGAATCGCTCTCCAACCATGAATGCACCATCGTGGACCTTCCGATCCACATAACTCTTCTGTCTGGATTGGGCTGTGCGAAGCCTGAATCACCTTAACCTTCTCCAAGGCATCCTGAACCAAGTCTGTACCCAAAAGTCTATCCTCATCCCGCTCGAACCAAACCACTGGGGACTGACACCGTTTACCATACAAAGCCTCATACAGTGCCATCTGAATGCTCGACTGATAACTACTAATTGAGTGCCAGCACCTAGCTGTGCTGTCAGTAAGAAGGTAGCCGGCGCCTTTCGAAGCACTTTCTATTTCTAGATAGAAAGGGCCTTTCTCGCTTGTTTAGTAAAGTCAAGTTTTTGGCCTTATCTTGCAGGTGACGACGACGTCGAGTTGACGGCAGAGAAAGACTCGGCATTCAGGCGAGCCACCCGGTGGTGTGGTACGTAGTGGGTTTAGTACGCCCCGCCCAAACAAACGGCTCCGAAACAAACAAAAAGGTGCGTGCCGCACTCACGAAGGACTGCCAGTGATATACTGGAGGAAGGTGGGGATGACGTCAAGTCCGCATGGCCCTGGTCAGAGATGATAGATACTGGCACGCCATGAAGCCTGAAAATCTCGCTGATATAAACTCGAGCCAACTGCTCGGAAGAATTATTAGTCATCACAGGAATGAAATGGGCTGACTTGGTCACCCTATCCACAATAACCCAAACGACATCAAACTTCCGCTGAGTCTGTGGAAACCCAACAAAATCCATAGTGATCCTCTCCTATTTCCACTCCGGAATCTCTAACTTCTGAAGCAACCCACCTCGCCGCTGATGCTCATACTTCACCTGTTGGCAATTTAGACACCGAGATACATACTTCACTATGTCCTTCTTCATTCTCCTCTACCAATAATGCTGCCTCAAGTCCTGATACATCTTCGCGACATCCCGATGAATGGAGTACCGCGAACTATGAGCCTCCCGGAGAATCAACTCACGCAAACCATCTACATTGGGCACACATAACCTGCCCTGCATCCTCAATGCACCATCATCTCCAATAGTGACTTCCAAAAACAAAATAGGTAGCCATTTATCCTAAATATATCTCATATTGAAACTTTAATATATTATATGATACACTTTATATATATATATATAAAAGAAAGATGATGTGGCATTGATAAACATTCCTATTTATCTTTCTTTCTGATTTTTTTTTGTATTTTTTCATTTATTTCTCCCCTTCACTCTATATAAAACCTGCTAACGTAAATAGCCACTTACTTTGCCTATTAAAGCCCAAAAATCCGAATAAAGTTTGATAAAGCTGATGTCTTTGTCAATTAAAAGCCCAATTGCCGTTTGATATTTATTGTTTATATAAGAAGTAATTACTCTATTAATTATTGTGTATAACAGTGGAGATTGCTAATTCGTGCCTCTCCATCACCAAAGTAACAGTTATCTTGTAATTACTAACTCCATAGAATAAAGTATAAGCATGAACTTTTCAAGTTTCACATTCCAAGCCGTTTTTTTAGTGCATTAAACAACATTAATCAAATTTCTCTCACCCATAATCCTTTCATCCCTATAAATTCATCACAACCCCTAACCTCAATTATTTCATCATTTGAATTTCTTCACTTCTAGATATTGTCATACGTAGATGGAAGTTTCATCATCGATCACTGTTATTCTGTCAAATTAGTACTTGCTCAAGAGTCAAATTAACATTCTCAAGACAATCTCAATCAATATCGGTATTGTCGTTAAATTTTAACTCAAGAGCTTTACATAAGAAGGCAATCTCATTTGCATGTTTAGAGTTTTAGGAGTTTTTTTGCTGTAACTGAATATGTAATTGAAATTTATCACTATAAAAGTTATCATAATATCCTTCATATGCATTTGTTTGTTCATACCTTCTTCTATTTGTTTAATGCACTAGCATCATCCTATATGTATACATACTTGTGACGTTATAAAAGTGTCCACAATTCATACTAAGAAACCAAATACTAAGAAAAAAATCTTAGCGGAAGGAAAAAGTTGACCCCGTCTCATGTTTACATCCCCCCCCCCCCCCCCCCACAAATTTCACATTACTATTAATTTTTCTCTCTTTTTCATCACCTTTTAAATTTTTCTTTTCTTATTCAAGTTTACATATACTAATTCAAATGGTTGATTATATTTAGTTTGGAACGTTGAGAATTCTATCAAAGAATTTCCAGTAGGATGGATGTTAAAACTTGATTTTTCTTTATAAAAAATTATGACATTATCACATAAAACTATATTAATTTTTTTCCTTGATCGCGCGAAGCGCGAACAGTACACCGGTGTCCTTATAAAGCTGAATGGCAGTATTGCCTTTCTATTAAACATTATTGTTACAATACTTTTGGATAGAAATGTAAATAGTCATTATAATAAATTCTTTATTAGATATAAATACAATATAATGAATGTGATGTAATTAGTGAACATTCACCATAATAAATATTACTAATAAAGTTAATTTTACAAACAACTTATGCATGTGTAAAACATTTCTAGAGCTCGTGTTTACGACAATTCTCCTTTTGTTTATCTTAACTTGAATTTTTAGTTTTTTTCAATCCATTTCTTATAAATACAATCATTATTCAAAACATTTAACTAAACATGTATAAAAATAAAATAAAATAAAATATCATATATTAATAATTAATCATGTTGTCTAGTTTCTTCCCCTTCTTTTAATTAAGTAATATCAACAG
Source organism: Nicotiana tabacum (assembly GCF_000715075.1). NCBI lineage: Eukaryota > Viridiplantae > Streptophyta > Magnoliopsida > Solanales > Solanaceae > Nicotiana > Nicotiana tabacum. Next base: position 47,803,508 of record NC_134080.1, on the reverse strand, counting down.
AATTTATACTAATATCGTATTTTTACATTTTAATTTCTTCTCTTTTATCTTCCATGGTAGTAATAATAGGCTGAAAATTTTCTTAATTAATTATATTCAGAAGCACATTTCAGTTTTATTTCTTTGAGCTTTCACGGTATTAGGAATATTTTGTCTCTTTACATTTCTTATTTCGCTCTAATAAAGTACACATCAAATTCCCTAACCATTGTATCAAGTTTCTCTCATTTCCAAAAAGCTTATTGGAAGGTCCTATGTCAAAACTTGAACTAAACTACCCATCAAAAACTGATTAACCATTTTATCCTTCATCCTAAAGTAAAATTACTTCCATTTAGTGTTATGGATCATTAAACCCTTAATTAAATTTCTCTTCATTAATCTCAATACGTGAAGAATTAATTGACCAGATTCATATGCATAATTAAAAATTGTAACTGAATAGTTACTTTCTACTGCTACTATTTAAGAACATAATATTGACAATTCAATGGTAATTCGTGAATGTCACGATCCAGATTTTTCACTCTAGGGAGTCGTGATGACGCCTACTCATGAAAGCTAGGCAAACCGAGTGTTACAGATTTTATTACCCTTTTTCATTAACATTTTAATAATTATAAATTAACATATGATCAATAGCGGAATAAAAATAATAAAATAAATGCGGAAGACGAAATCTAATAATTTAACTTAATACAAATACGATTCCATAGAAATAATCCACCCAGAACTGGTGTCACAATCTCACGGACTATCTAAGAAAACTACAAATAGGGTCCGAATAAAGAAAATACATGTCTGTCTCTGAAATAGAAAAAAACAAAAAGAAACAAGATAGGAAGGAGACGCCAAAGCCTGCGGACGCCTGTAGGACTACCTCGGGTCTCCGATGGACTGAAGGTAGCAACCCCTAGTTAAGGTCCGCATGCTCCAGTACCGGGATCTGCACAAAAGAGTGCAGAGTGTAGTATCAGTACAACCGACCCCATGTACTGAGTAAGTGTCTAGCCTAACCTCGGCGAAGTAGTGACGAAGCTGGGACCCAACAAACAACATAACCTGCAGTTAAATAGTATCTAGCAGAATAACAGTAATAAAAGCAATTCAAAAGTAACATGGAGGGATAACATGCTATGGGGGAAAATACCAACATAAAGAATCACAGTAATAATAGAATGAAACAATTAAGGCACTTGAACCGATAACAACAAGAAATCATAACAACTGGAAATAAGTGCACGACATCACCCTTCATGCTTTATCTCTCTTCCTCACCATATAAATATTAGAAATGTGCATGGCATCACCCTTCATGCTTTATCACTCTTTCCTCACCATATGCATAAGTATGAATGTGTACGACATCACCCTTCGTGCTTTATCACTCTTTCCTCACTCAAACAATAGCAACAACAACGTCCCGACAAGGGAATCAACAATAAGAATAAATACAACCCGACAAGGGAATCAACAATAAGAAATAAATACGTCCCGGCAAGGGAATCAGCTATAACCAAACTTGTACCAATAATTAACTTCACAAATGAACCTCAACTGGAGCCAATGCTCAACAATAACCAAATACCAAGAAGATAATCATAAGTCTTGCTCAACATGGATAATCAACAATTTAGGCATTTGTAGTACTTATTAAGAAACACAACGATCACAATTTAAGACTCATGGGAAATCTTGACTCCAACGTATAGATACTCGTCACCACACCTATATGTCATGCACTACACTAGCATATAGCAAATAAAGCACAACACATATTCCCTCAAGCTAAGGTTAGACCAAACACTTACCTCGATTCCACGACCACGAATCAAGCCTCAACTATCGCTTTTCCCTTTGATTCCACTTCCAATTCAATTGTATCTAGCTAATATTAACATCAATAAATGCTAAAAAATTCATACCCAATGCTTAATTGTAGCTTTCCCAACATTTTCCCCAAAAAGTCAAAAATCGACCCCGGGACCGCTTGGTCAAAACTCGAGGTTCGGACCAAAAACCCGATCACCCATTCACCTACGAGCCCAAATATGCAATTAGTTTCGAAATCCAACCCCAAAATGAGGTCTAAATTTCAATTATTCAAAAAACATTAACTCTACCCAAATTCCCAATTTCTACCATAAAAACCCTAGATTTTTTGATGAAGATTGATGAAATGCAAAGGGAAGTCAAAAGAAAAAGGTTTAGAATCATATACCAATACTTTGGGGAAGAACTTGACTCTTGAAAATCGCCTCAATGCTCTCTAGTTTTGAAAATATGAAAATGTGGGATAAATCCTGATTTTGCTACTGTTTTAAAGAGCTGGGCGACAATGTTCATCACGATTGCGTGAACACTGTTGCGATCGCAAAGAGCAGCCTTCTAAGGACTTACGCGATCGCGATATTCCCCACGCGTTAGCGAAGGGTATACCCCCTTGGCCTTTGCGTTCGCGGACCAACGTGCGCGTTCGCGTAGAAGAAAAGATTGATTCCCAGCCCACCCCTATTTACTATACGTGTTCGCGTAGAGCAGCCCCCAGTGCTCCACGTTCGCGACCCTGTCTTTGCGTTTGCATTGAACAAATCCATCCCCAACTCAGTTTTCCTTCCACTATCGCGAGAGTTACTACACGATTGCAATGCATAGTGCATCAGACACCAGAAACAACAATCATACCAGATTTTCCTAAGTATAAATCACCCCGTAGCCTATCCAGAACTCACCCGAGCCCTCGGGGCTCCAGACAAACATGTATCCCAACCTAAAAATATTATACGGACTTACTTGTGTGATCAAATCGCCAAAATAATACCTCGAACTACGAGTTTACCATCAAAATCAAAGAAAAATCTCAAGAAAATTTCACAACTGAGGGTCCGATTCACGCCATATGAGTTCCGTTTCTTACCAAATTTTACAGGCACAACTTAAAGACCATATAAGACCTGTACCGAGCTCCGAAACTAAAATACGAGCCCCATACCATCAAATTCAAACATCTTTAAATTTTCAAAAACTCATATAATTTCAGTTTAACAATTTTCTTCAAAAATTCATTTCTCGGGCTTGGGACCTCGGAATTCAATTCCAGGAATACGCCCAAGTCCCATATTTTTCTACGGACCCTCCGAGACCGTCAAATTACGGATCTGGGTCTGTTTACCTAAAATGTTGACCGAAGTCAACTTAAATTCAATTTTAAAGGCAAAATTAGCATTTTCCTTAAATTTTCACATAAAAGATTTTCGGATTTACACCCGGACTGCGCACGCAAATTAAGGTGAGATAAAAGGAGGTTTTTAAGTCCTAGGAACACATAATTGACTTTTAAATCAAGTAATGACCTTTTGGGTCATCACATCCTCCACCTCTAAAACAACCGTTTGTCATTGAACTGATATAGAAAAGAAGTACCTGAGTCGGGGAAAAGATGAGGATATCAGCTCCGCATATTGGACTCGGACTCCCAGGTAGCTGCCTCAGCATGCTGACCTCTCCACTGAACATAAACAGAAGGATAACTCTTCGATCTCAACTGACGAACCTGCCGGTCCAGAATGGCCACCGGCTCCTCCTCATAGGTCAAATTCTTGTCCAACTAGATAGTGCTGAAGTCTAACACGTGGGATGGATCGCCATGATACTTCCGAAGCATGGACACATAAAACACTGGGTGCACAACTGATAATCCTGGTGGCAACGCAAGCTCGTAAGCCACCTCTCCCACTCTCTGAAAAATATCAAAAGGGCCAATGAATCTAGGGCTTAGCTTGCCCTTCTTCCCAAATCTCATCACGCCCTTCATAGGCGACACCCGAAGCAACACTCGCTCTCCGACCATGAATGCCACATCACGAACCTTGCGGTCAACATAACTCCTCTGCCTGGACTGAGTTGTACGAAGCCTATCCTGAATGATCTTAACCTTATCGAAAGCATCCTGAACTAAGTCTGTACCCAACAACTGAGCCTCTCCCATCTCAAACCACCTAACCGGCGACCGACACCACCTACCATATAGTGCCTCATAGGGAGCCATCTGAATGCTCGATTGTTAGATATTGTTGTAGGCAAACTCTGCTAATGGCAAGAACTGATATCAAGAACCTCCAAAGTCAATAACACATGCTCGGAGCATATCCTCCAAAATCTGAATAGTACGAGTCCGTCCGTCTGAGGATGAAATGTTGTGCTCAACTCGACCCGCGTACCCAACTCACGCTGAAGTGCCCTCTAAAAATGTGAGGTAAATTGCGTACCTCGGTCAGAAATGATAGACACGGGCACACCATGAAGACGAATAATCTCCCGAATATAAATCTCTACATACCGCTTAGAAGAATAGGAAACTGCCACAGGAATGAAATGTGCTGACTTAGTCAGCCTATCCACAATAACCCACACTGCGTCGAACTTCCTCTGAGTCCGTGGGAGTCCAACAACGAAGTCCATAGTGATATGCTCCCACTTCCACTCAGGAATCTCAATCTTCTGGAACAAACCACCAGGTCTCTGATGCTCGTACTTTACCTGCTGACAATTAAAACACCGAGCCACATACGCAACAATATCCTTCTTTATCCTCCTCTACCAATAATGCTGCCGCAAGTTCTGATACATCTTAGCAGTGCCCAGATGAATATAATACTGGGAACTCACGGAGTCTATACACATTAGGAGATGGTCCTCCTCTAGAATCAACTCACGAAGTCTATCCACATTAGGCACACAAATACGACCCTGCATCCTCAAAACTCCATCATCTCCAACTGTAACCTGCTTGGCACCTCCGTGCCGCACTTTGTCTCTAAGGACAATCAAATGAGGATCATCATACTGCCGATCTCAGATACGCTCAAATAATGAAGAACGAGCAACTGTGCAAGCTAGAACACGACTGGGATCAGAAACAACCAACCTCACGAACTGATTGGCCAAAGCATGAACATCCAAAGTAAGCGGTCTCTCACCGACTGGAATATATGAAAGGTTGACCATAGACTTCCTACTCAAAGCATCATCCACTACATTGGCCTTCCTCGGATGATACAAAATGGTAATATCATAGTCTTTCAACAGCTCCAACCACCTCCCCTGCCTCAAATTTAGCTCCTTCTGCTTGAACAAGTATTGCAAACTCTTGTGATCCATGAACACCTCACATGACATGCTATATAAATAGTGCCTCCAAATCTTCAGCGCGTGAACAATAGCTGCTAGCTCCAAATCATGAACTGGATAATTCTTCTCGTGAATCTTCAACCGCCACAAAGTATATGCAATAACCTTGCCATCCTACTTCAACACCGCACCAAGTCCAATACGAGATGCATCACAATATACTATATATGACCCTGAACCTGTGGGCAAAACCAACACCGGTACCCTAGTCAAAGCTGTCTTGAGCATCTGAAAGCTCGCCTCACACTCGTCCGACCACCTAAACTGGGCACCCTTCCGGGTCAACCTGGTCATCGGGACTACAATAGATGAAAACCCTTCTACAAACCGATGGTAATAGCCCGCCAAACCCAAGAAACTCTAGATCTTGTGGCTGATGTGGGTCTAGGCCAGTCCTTGATTGCCGCAATATTTTTAGGATCCGTCTGAATACCCTCTGGTGATACAACATGACCCAAGAATGTAATCGAACTCAGCCAAAACTCACACTTTGAAAACTTAGCATATAACTGAATGTCGCTCAGAGTCTGAAGAATGACTCGAAGATGCTGCTCATGCTCCTCTCGGCTGCGGGAATAGATCAAAATATCATCAATGAAGACAATCACGAAGGAATCCAAATAAGGCTTGAACATTCGGTTCATCAAATCCATAAAAGCTGGGAATTTGTCAACCCGAATGACATCACTAAGAACTTATAATGCCTATACCGAGTGCGAAAGGCTATCTTAGGGACATCGGATACCCTAATCCTCAACTGATGGTAGCCAGATCTCAAATCAATCTTCGAAAATACCTTGGCACCCTGAAACCGATCTAACAAATCATCAATCTTCGGCAATGGATACTTGTTCTTGATGGTGACTTTGTTCAACTGCCGATAGTCTATACACATCCTCATCGACCCATCCTTCTTCTCGACAAACAACACCGGCGCAACCCAAGGCGAGACACTCGGTCTAATAAAGTCTTTATCCAGCAAGTCCTACAACTGTTCTTTTAATTCTTTCAACTCTGGCGGGGCCATGCAATATGGCGGAATAGAAATGGGCTGAGTGCTCGAAGCCAAATCAATGCAAAAGTCAATGTCTCTATCGGGTGGCATCCCCGGAAGGTCTGAAGGAAACACCTCTGGAAACTCACGAACAACAGGCACATGATCCATAGAAGGAACCTCGGCACTAGAATCACAAACATACGCCAAATAGGCCAAACATCCCTTATCAACCATACGTCGAGCCTTCATATATGAGATAACCTTGTTGGTAGAATAACCAGGAGTCCCTCTCCACCCCAAACGAGGTAACCCCGGTAATGCTAAGGTCACAGTCATGGCATGGCAGTCTAGTATAACATGATAAAGGGATAACCAATCCATCCCCAGAATGATATCGAAATCCACCAGATCGAGAAGTAGGAGATTTACATGGGTCTCAAGACCCCCAATAACGACCACTCAAGCACGATAAACACAATATACCACAATAGAATCACCCACCGGTGTAGACACATATACAAGAGCACTCAAAGAATCATGAGGCACAACCAGATAAGGGGCAAAATAAGATGATACATAAGAATGTGGACCCTGGATCAAATAGAACTGAGGCATCTCTACTGCACAATGAAACCCTACCTGTGATAACTGCATTGGAAGTCTCAACCTCAAGTCTGGCTGGAATAGCATAACATCGGGGCTGGGCCCCACCACTCAGAACTGCATCCCTAGGACGGCCTCCACCCCTAGCTGCCTGGCCTCCACCTCTAGCGGCCTGACCTCCACCTCTAACACCTCTACCCCTACCTCTAGCTGGCTGAGCGGGCGGTGGAACACCCTGTTTTGGAACCATAGCATGAGAACCCTGGTGCTGAGAACTGCTCAAGGCTCGAGGGCAAAACCCAGCAATGTGCCTCATATTGCCGCAAGTATAGCAAGACTTCGCCTGCTAACCATGAAACTGACCCTGACGGTCTGAATAACCACCCTGAAAACTCTGGAGCGGAGGTTCACTGATAGGAGCTGGTGGTGCACTGTAGGGCAACTGATCAGAATACTGCATATGAGAACCACAGCCACCTGGACCACCATGAGAAGCCTGAAGTGCTGACTGAAATGGCCTGGGAGGATGGCCTCTACCAAAAGAATCCCGACCTCCAGACGAGGCATCACTGAATCTGCCAGAATGGCGAGGCCTCTTATCAGACCCCTGACCGCTCCCCTAAGCTAAAACTATCTCAATCCACCTGGCCACATTGGCCGCATCCTGGAAAGAAATCTCGCTACCTGTCTCCTTAGCTATCTGCAGTCTAATAGGCTGAGCGAGTCCCTAATAAACCTCCTCACCCTCTCTCTCTCTCTCTCTCTCTCTCTCTCTCTCTCTCTCTCTCTCTCTCTCTCTCTCTCTCTCTCTCTCTTTCTCTCTCTCTCTCGGTGGGGAGTATCAGAAGAGCATGACGAGCCAAATCAATAAACATTGTCTCGTACTGGGTGACAGTCATAGAACCCTGCTGGAGACGCTCGAACCGCCTACGATACTCCTCACTTTGAATGACGGGAAGAAACTTCTCAAAAAATAGCTGGGAGAACTGGTCCCAAGTGAGAGCTGGTGATCCAGCTGGTCTGTCCAAACAATAATCTCTCCACCATTTATTGGCGGAACCTGACACACGGAAAGCAGCAAAGTCAACCCCATTGGTTTCCACTATTCCCATGTTCCGAAGAACCTCATGACAGCTGTCTAAATAATCCTGGGGATCCTCTAAAGATGTACCTGTCATGCCCCGAACCTTGGGAGGTGTGGTTGGCACTCGGTGCCGTAGTGGCCCGAGCGAACCACCAGCTGATCAGGTGGTGGTGCATATATAACGCCGTAACCTTTTTCCTATATCCCATATACATATATTTACATATATACGCGTATATAATGCCATCTGGTGCCACTGTGGGCAAAATCATCAACATATACCAGCTGATCAGGTGGTGGTGCGTATATAACGCCGTAACCTTTTCCCATATTCCATATACATATATATACATATATACGCGTATATAACGCCGTCTGGTCATGGGTAAATGTACATGTAAACGAGTGCAATGCATGAGAAGTACGTTAATAAAATCTTTCAGAACATCATTAGATCATTATGCCTCTGATTAATATCATAAAATCAATTTACGTATTTTTCTGAGACCCATGAATAGACAATAGAATAATAAGACTTATGAGAATTCAAAAGACATAGGCATCTCAAATACTTCTATGAATAGAGTTACGTATAGAAATTGTGCGTTTGCTCGTTTCTTCTGTATAATTTGGATCATGCCAAAAGAAAGAAGGGATAACCTTAACATATCTAGATTAGGAAAAAAATTCGTGTGATATTCTGGAAATTCAAGAGCAACTTTGGGAAAATGATCGAACAGAGGGAAATAAGCTTAGTACATCTTAAACATTGATCAGGAAGATACTTAAGTTAGTAGGTATAAGAAATGCACTTTTTCCAACCATGTAGAACTTTCTTATGAAGATCCAAGCACATATCCCTTGCACTAATGAGAGACCAAGACAAGGCAACCCAAAATGATCCTTCTTCCAGTATTCAGCCAGCTGTTAAATTTTTGAAGATGAACAGAATCATGACATCTGGGGTACGAAAAAGCCATTATGATACCTAGTCCTTGTTTTCTTTTCCATGTTTTGAGTAATAATATTTCTTTTTTTTTCTTTTTCTGGCCACATCCTTACCATTCTTCAGTAACACCATAGCAATTCTGTTCAGTTGGCTTAGGAGCATTTGTTCCACAAAATGGAGGGAAGTCACGAACAACAGATACTCTTCTTTTGCGTAACTGCCTTATTGAACCCAGCCACATCCTTGCTTTCTTCAGATGGAGTCAATGATTTCGTCTCACTTAAATAGTTAATCAAAAGCTGCGAAAGGCCTTCTAACCTCATAACAGTATAATACTCCATAGATTTTTGTTAAAGCCTAAGACTAAACCACATATTAATAAATATGCCACCTATCCAAAGATAACTATTAGTGATGTTTTCCAGAAGTGGCTAGCTGCCACGTTTTTAGGGGTGGTTTAATCTTTATCCACTTATTAAGTAATTAGGTAATGTCTCGTTATCCGGTAATTAATCAATTACCCGCATAATTAAGAATTATCTTAACTTACTTAAAATACTACTCATTTTTAACACACATTATATAACTTATTATAATATACTTATACTATCATAGTCATGTGGTACCATACAAAATGAATACATACATTATTATTTCATTAAAACATCCATGTAAAAATACTTATTTTTTCTCAACTGCTAATTTTCCTAATCTCATATAAATAGTACAAATTTCGTTCACTTAATTCTTAAAATGATAAAAAAAAGATAACCTTCTTTTCTTGTGACAAAAACAATAATAGTATAACTAAATTATATAAAATTATGCAGTGATAGTTCAAAGCCTGATGAAATATAACACCTGAAGTAACTTAACAACGTCATTGCTAAGACAGAAGAAATAAGCATGGGATATACATCCACAAAAAATGGCATGGAGAACCTTAAAAAAACTAAAAGAGAAGAGAATATAGAAATAATAATTATTTCTTTTTCTGATTGATTATTAAAAAATAAAAATAAAAACACACTTGCACCATTTCCACGTTACGAGGAAAATACAAGAGGACATTTTCTTATAGAGAACTTAAGAAGGTACCGAAAATTTATATTTTAAAACAATATATTAAAAATGACAGGATTTTTTTCATGATAAGTTCGGTGAGTCATGCATGTTGATTAGCTGATTACTTGGGCCCGATAGTTAATCGCATGTTTCACGTAAAAATAGCACGGTATAGCCAGTTTTCGGATTGGTCATTCAAAAATAGTCAACATTTACCAAGTCAATAAAAAATAGCCACTATTTTACTGCAACAGAGACCGATCCAGCATAATATACTGGAGTTCGGTGCACATTATACTGGAGACTGGAGCACCAGTGCTCCAAACTCCAGTATATTATGCTGGACCGGTATACTTGCCGGAACTCCAGTATATTATGCTGGAGTTCTAGTGTACTTATGCTGGAACTCCATCATATTGTGCTGGAGTTCCAGCATACTTATCCTGGAACTCCAGTATAATATGCTAGAGTTCAAGTATACTTATGCTGGAACTCCAGCATAATATACTGGCGTATTTTTCGGGTTTTGAACAGTATTTTCACTCAAATTTATCTTTACATGAAAAGTGGCTAAATTTTGATTACTTTGAAATTGGGCTATTTTTGAACGACCAGTTGTAAATCTGGCTATATTTTAATTTCTCCCATGTTTCACATTAAAAAAAGAGAAATTTTCATAAAGCACTATCTTTTAGTAGTAATTAGCCATCTATAGATACTATTTGCTATATTACGGATTATAGATACCTTTTATGTGGTTATAAGATGTATTTGATGTATTTAAGCTATTGCACATATGAATACAATAGCAAAAATAAGCATGAATCAGGGAAGTCCAGCTAATCCGTTGTTGTATTCGAGTGTATTCGAATGTATTCATGGAGTGAAACATGGGATTACAACTGGAAAGATTATTGTATTCGACCGTATTCGACTGTATTCACAGCGTGAAATAGGGGATTACACTATTTTTAAAACGGAAAGTGAATCAATTAACATAATAGACTCCTAATATAACTCAACAAACTCATTTATAATATACAAATTTTGTATTTTCAGTTATAAAAAAGACTTTTAACCCGAAAATACCCCAAAAACATAGCAACCTTCAGAGAAATTATATAATACATATGAATACATAAATTATATTAATTAAAAAAAACATATGAATACATTCATGGCATATAGCGAGACAGTGAATACAATGAAATACATAGAATACATCGGGATACATTGAAATACAATGAAAAAAAAAAGACAGTGGATACAATGAAATACGTGGAATACAACGAGATACATTGAATTACAATGAAAAAAAGATAATGAATACAATGAAATATATGAAAATACAACGTGATACATTGAAAAAGAGAAAGTAGCTAGGGACCAATAGAGATGAACAAAAGCTGGGACCAATAGAGATGGACAAAAGCTGGGAACGAAGGCAAATATTTCAGTTTAAAATGTTGATTTGACTTGCGTGATAATAAACAAATGCAAACTGGTATATGGAAGACAAATAATGCTTTCCATCCCGATTCATGCGTCTCCGTCGGCGGGAGCGATTTTCTGTTTGGTTCCGAGAAGAAAATAAAATAGTGTGGGTGAGAGGAATTTTGAGATTGAGCATCGTGTTTTCAGGAATGGGGGAAAAGAATGTGATGTATTAAAGTAGAGAGAGAAAGAAAATAGTGTAACTGAATAGCGTATTTAGTGGCTTAGGGCTAGGAGGTAACCAAAATTAAATATTTTACTATAAACCTTAAAAGGTATCTATAGAATATAATTTTTTTAAATGGTATTTATTTAAAATAAATAAGGTGTTAACCTTTTCTATAGGAAGTAAAAATTCCAAAAAAAAAATAGTAATAATGGTAACTATCCAAAATTATACTTATAAAGCTTTTACTAAAATACTTCACTTAAAAGAAAATACCACACTAATATAATATCTAATGGTATTAAGGTTGTTAAACTTACAAGGTCTTATAATAACATAGTGACAAACCTCTATAATCTCATGAATGATCTTAATTCCTTGAAATTCATATGGATTACTACGACTTATCCTAATAATATTGTACGGGATGTAACAGCACCACCATAAGTAGTAGTGAACAACTTGGTGAACCTGTCCAACCTCCGCAAAGCATCGGCAGACATAGCTGCTCCATCACCGGTCTGAGCAACTATACCCGGCTGAACTGCTCCAACTGACTGGGTTGCTGGAGTCTGAAACTGGGGAGCATCTACTCCGGAGTGCGGGTAGCGGGAGTCTGTGTTCCTCCTCCAGCCTGAGAGACGGCTGGTGCTACAGGAAGTAAGCTTGCCTGGGTGACACTCTCCATAGGACCCACTAAACGGACCAGAGCATCCTAGAGTACCGGGTAGCGATGAACCCCTCTGGGACTTGAGCTAGGCCCACCGAAATTGTCTGGGCGAAACCTCATCATCAAACTCTACCCGAGGCTCCGTCGCTGGTGCTGCTGCTTTGGGCTGAGCTCTGCCCCTGTATCGACCTCTAGCACGGCCTCAGCCTCGTCCTCTGCCCCTCGTAGAAGCTGCCGCTAGGGGCTCAGGCTGCTGATCAGCGGATGAAGAAGCATGTGTTCTCGCCTTCTGTGAACGAACATAGTAGAAGTTCAACTAGCATTGAGAAACCAAACCGTACGACAGAGATGAATAGAAGTGAAACAGTTCTTAACTCTGTAGCCTCTAGGGGGATAAGCACAGACGTCTCCGTACCGATCCCTCAGACTCTACCAAGCTTGTCCGTAAATTGAGAGACCTAAGCAACCTAGAGCTCTGATACCAACTTGTCACGATCCGGATTTTCCACCTTTGGAAGTCGTGATGGTGCCTACTCATGAAAGCTAGGCAAGCCGAGTGTTACAGATTTTATTACCCTTTTTCATTAACTTTTTAACAATTACAAATTAACATATGATCAACAACGGAATAAAAATAATCAAAGAAATGCGTAAGACATAATCTAATAATTTAACTTAATACAAATACAATTCCATAGAAATAATCCACCCAGAACTGGTGTCACAATCTCACGAACTATCTAAGAAAACTACAAATAGGGTCTAAACAAAGAAAATACATGTCTGTCTTTGAAATAAAAATGAACAAAAAGAAACAAGATAGGAAGGGGACGCCAAGGCCTGCGGACGCCTGCAGGACTACCTCGGGTCTCTGATGGACTGAAGGCACCAACCCCTAGCTAAGGTCCCTATGCTCCAGTACCAGGATCTGCAAAAAAGAGTGTAGAGTGTAGTATCAGTACAACCGACCCCATGTACTGAGTAAGTGTCGAGCCTAACCTCGGCGAAGTAGTGATAAGGCTAGGACACAACAAACAAATAACCTACAGTTAAACAGTATCTAGTAGAATAATAGTAATAGAAGCAATTCAAAAGTAACTGGGGAGGGGTAACATGCTATAGGGGAAATACTAACATAAAGAATCACAGTAATAATGAAATGAAACGATTAAGGCACTTGAACAGTTAACAACAAGAAATCATAACAAACTGGCAATAAGTGCACGACATCACCCTTCGTGCTTTTACTCTCAATCATCACCATGCAATCAATAATGAAAATTTGCACGGCATCACCCTTCGTGCTTTATCACTCTTTCCTCACCAAAACAATAGAAACAACAACATCCCATCAAGGGAATCAATAATAAGAATAAATACAGTCCCACAAGGGAATCAATAATAAGAAATAAATACGTCCCGACAAGGGAATCAACTATAACCAAACTTGTACCAATAATTAACTTTACAAATGAACCTCAACTGAAACCAATGATCAACAATAACTAAATACCATAAAGATAATCATAAGTCTTGCTCAACATGGATAATCAATAATTTAGGCATTTGTAGTACTTATTGAGAAACACTACAATCACAATTTAAGACTCACGGGCATGCTTGACTCCAACCTATAGATACTCGTCACCACACATATACGTCGTACACTACACCTAGCACATTGCAAATAAATCACAACACCTATTCCCTCAAGCTAAGGTTAGACCAAACACTTACCTCGATTACACGATCATGAATCAAGCTTCAACTATCGCTTTCCCATTTGATTCCACTTCCAATTCAATTGTATCTAGCCAATATTAACTTATTAACATAAATAAATTCTGAATAATTCATACCCAATTATTAATTGTAGCTTTCCCAACATTTTCCCCAAAAAATCAAAAATCGACCCCGGGCCTACTTGGTCAAAACTCGAGGTACGGACCTGTGACGACCCGGACAGTTGTTTATGAATTCCCGCTCTGTTTCCCCTATTTATACTTCTTTATACTTTGTTTATCCATGTTATGTGGTATCGGGTCGGTCAGATCGAGTTCAGAAAGGATTTGGTAAGGTTTGAGACACTTAGTCTCTTTAGAGTGAGTTTAAGTTGAAAAAGTCAACTGGATGTTGACTTGTGTGTTAGAGGGATCGAATGTGAGTTCCGATGGTTCAATTAGCTTTGGGAGGTGATTTAGGACTTAGGAGCGTGATCGGAATGAGTTTTGGAGGTTCAGAATAGATTTAGGCTTGAATTGGCGAAATAGGATTTTTGGGCGATTTCAGGTTGATAATTGATATTTTTATATAGGGGTCGAAATGGAATTCCGAGAGTTTCATTAGTTCCGTTGTGTTATTTGGGACGTGTGTGCAAAATTTCAGGTCATTCGGACATGGTTGATCGGGTTTTTGATCAAAAGCTGAATTTAGAAGTGTTTGGAAACTTAGGCTTGAATCCGATGTGTTTTGGTCGATTTGATGTTGTTTGGGGTATTTTGAAGATTGGTACAAGTTTGAATAAGGTTTTGGGATATGTTGGTGCCTTTGGTTGAGGTCCCGGGGGACTCCGGTGAGTTTCAGAGGGTTGACCGAATCATTTTAAGTTGAATAAAATTGCGGATTTTGGTTTCAGTTGTTGTATGTATTTTACTCTTCGCGTTCGTGAGTGAACCCTCGTATTTGCGAAGAGTCAGTTGAGAAAGGTGGAATTAATGCCTTCGCGTTCGCGAGGCAGGCTACGCGTTCACGAAGGGCTAAGGGTTTGTGCATCGCATTCGCGGGGGTGTTGTCGCGTTCGCATAGAAGAATGGGCAGCTGAGCTTCAGGGGGGCATTTGTTCATCGCGGTCTCGAGAGGCGGAACACGATTGCGGAGGTTGGTCTGAGCAAGGCATCGCATTCGCGATGGGGTGTCGTGATCGCAAAAGAGGAATATTGGTCAAAGTTAATTTGTGCTTCGCGAACGCGAGGCTTTGACCGCGTTCGCGAAGAAGGATTTCAGGCCTGGGCAGAAGGTTTAAAAGGTCGTCTTGTCCGCGAATGTGGGGGTTATTTCTTCCATTGATGGACGCTTTTGGAGCTTTTTAAAGGGGATTGAAGAGGGATTCAAGGGGAATCACTTGGAGTAAGAATTTTGGGCTTAAAACTCGATTCTAATGTGAAATCTACCTAGTAAATCATAGAATATAGGCCAAAAATTGAAGAATTAGGGCTTGAGATTAAGAGACTTTAAAATGAGAAGTTGAGGGGTCATTTGGACTCCGACTTCAGTGTTCTTGGTATGTATGAACTCGTCGGAGGATAAGGATTCCGTAGATATGATTTTTATCGTGTTTCGAGACGTGGGCGCTGGGGTCGGGTTTGGCCAATTTAGGGATTTTTGGTATAATTTGATTATTTTCGTTTGGGCTTCATTCCCTTAGCATATTTTGACGCCGTAATTCTGATTTTTGGATAGATTCGACACGAGTGGAGGCCGATTCGAGGGGAAAAGGCATCGCGGAGTAGTATTTTCACCGGTTTGAGGTAAGTAACCATTGTAAATCTGGAACTGAGGGTACAAAACCCCGGTATTTGACTTGTTTTGATAAATGCGGTGACGCACATGCTAGGTGACGAGCGTGTGGGCATGCACCGGTAGAGATTGTGACTTGGTTGGTCCCGTAGCGACTATTAAGCCGCGCATTTGATTTGGAATCTCATATTATTTTGTACTTTAGTCATTTATACTGTATTATGGGTTGTATGCCATGTTTGGGGACTTGTACCGACCTATTAAGACCCTTAGGGGCATTTTTACTGTTTTTCCTCACTTTACTTGTTGAAATCATACCCTCAGTCATGTTTTACCTGTTTAAATGTTTAAAACTGGTTTTATCACTCTATTTTTAAATGTGAGAACTGTTTGGGCTGAGTTCCCTAATTTCTACTATTGTGCCCTAGAGGCCGTGAGATTAATGACTGAGAGAGGTTGAGAACCTAATAGTGAGGATAATTATATATGAATGAAATATGGATCGGGTTGCATATCGCAGCGATACTTATATGGGTCGGGCTGCACGCCGCAACGATACTTATATGGATCAGGCTGCATGCCGCAACGATATATATATTGGATCAGGCTGCACGCCGCAACGATATATATATATATATATATATATTAGATTGGGCTGTGTGCCAAAGCTGATTGACGCTTGGGCTGTAGGAGCCCCTTCGGAGTCTATACACGGAGCATTTGAGAGTTGTGTTGCAGAGAATGGGGGAGGAGAAGCTTTATGCAAAATTCTCCAAGTGTGAGTTTTGGCTCAGTTCAGTGGCTTTTGTGGGGCACGTGGTGTCCAGCGAGGGTATTTAGGTTGATTTGAAGAAGATAGAGACGATTCAGAGTTGGCCTAGACCGTCCTCAGCCACAGAGATTCCCAACTTCCTTGGTTTGGTAGGCTATTATCGCCGGTTTGTTTAGGGATTCTCATCTATCACATCGTCCTTGACCAAGTTGATTTAGAAGGGTGCTTCGTTTGTATGGTCGGATGAGTGTGAGGAGAGCTTTCAGAAGCTCAAGACAGCTTTGACCACCGCTCCAGTTTTAGTTTTGTTATTAGCTTCAGGTTCACATACTGTGTATTGTGATGCTTCGATAGTTGTTATTGGTTGTGTATTGATGCATAAGGGTAGAGTTATTGCTTATGCTTCTCTTCAGTTGAAGCCCCATGAGAAGAACTACCCCGTTCATGATTTGGAGTTGGCTGCCATAGTTCATACATTGAAGATTTGGAGGCGTTACTTGTATGGTGTGTCTTGTGAGGTGTTTACTGATCATCGTAGCCTCCAGCACTTGTCCAAGCAGAAGGATCTCAATTTGAGGTAGCGGAGGTGGTTGGAGTTGCTTAAGGATTATGATATCACTATATTGTACCATCCGGGGAAGGCAAATGTGGTGGCTGATGCTTTGAGCCGAAAGACGGTGAGTATGGGGAGTTTGGCAGATATTCCAATTGGGGAGAGATTCGGAGCCCAGTCAGGTATTGGCTTGTGTGATTTCTCGGTCTTCCTTATATGATCGCATCAGAGAGCGCCAGTATGATGACCCGTATTTTCTTGTCCTTAAGGACAAAATTCAGCATAATAAGGCCAGAGATGTGACTATAGGTGATGATGGGGTGTTGAGGTTGGAGGGCCGGATATGTGTGCCCAATATGGATGGGCTTCGAGAGTTGATTCTGGAGGAGGCCCATAGCTCGCTGTATTCCATTCATCCAGGTGCCGCGAAGATGTATTAGAATTTGAGGCAGAATTATTGGTGGAGAAGAATGAAGAAAGACATTATGGGATTTGTAGCTCGGTGTCTCAATTGTCAGCAGGTGAAATATGAGCATCAGAGACCGGGTGGCTTGCTTCAGCAGATGGATATTCCCTTAGTGGAAGTGGGAGAGGGTCACAATGAACTTTGTTGTTGGACTTTGAGGAAGTTCAATGCTATTTGGGTGATTGTGGATCGGCTGACCAAGTCTGCGCACTTCATTCCTGTGTGTACTACCTATTCTTCAGAGCGGTTGGTAGAGATCTATATCCAGGAGATTGTTCATTTGCATGGTGTCCCAGTTTCCATCATCTCAGATTGGGGCACTCAGTTTACTTTGCAGTTTTGGAGGTCTGTGCAGCGAGAGTTGGGTACTCGGGTTAAGTTGAGCATAGCTTTTCACCCTCAGACGGATGGGCAGTCCGAGTGCACTATCCAGATATTGGAGGACATGTTGCGTGCTTGTGTCATTAATTTTGGAGGGTCATGGGATCAGTTCCTGCCGCTTGTAGAGTTTTCTTATAACAACAACTACTATTCGAGTATTCAGATGGCTCCATATGAGGCTTTGTATGGGAGGCGGTGTAGATCTCCAATTGGTTGATTTGAGCCAGGTGAGGCTAGGCTATTGGGGACAGACTTGGTGCAGGATGCTTTTGAAAAAAGTGAAGGTGATTTAGGAGAGGCTTCGTACGACGCAGTCGAGGCAAAAGGGCTATGCTGATAGGAAGGTTCGGGATGCGTCCTATATGGTTGGCGAGAAGGTTCTATTGAAGGTTTCACCCATGAAGGGTGTTATGAGATTTGGGAAGAAAGGGAAATTGAGTCCTTGGTTCATTGGGCCTTTTGAGGTGCTTCGGAGGATTGGGGAGGTGGCTTATGAGCTTGCTTTGCCACCCAGCTTGTCGAGTGTGCATCTGATATTTTATGTTTCTATGGTTCAGAAGTAAATTGGGGACCCGTCTCATGTTTTGGATTTTAGCACGGTTCAGTTGGATGATGATTTGACTTATGATATGGAACCAATAACTATTTTGGGTTGTCAAGTTCGAAAGTTGAGGTCAAAGGATATAGCTTCAGTGAAAGTGTAGTGGAGAGGTCGGCCCGTGGAGGAAGCTACCTGGGAGATCGAGCGGGAGATGCGAAGCATTTATCCTCACCTATTTGAGGCTTCAGGTATGTTTCTTGACTCATTCGAGGATGAATATTTGTTTAAGTTGGGGAGGATGTGACAACCCGACCAGTCGTCACATCAATTACCACTTCATTTTCCCCATTTCTACTTCTTTATGCTTTGTTTATCTGTGTTATCTGGTATCGGGTCAGTCGGAACGAGTTTGGAAAGGATTTGGTAAGGTTTGAGACACTTAATCTCTTTAGAGTGAGTTTAAGTTGGAAAAGTCAACCGGATGTTGACTTGTGTATTAGATGGCTCAGATGTGAGTTTCGATGGTTCAGTTAGCTTCAGGAGGTGATTTGGGACTTAGGAGCATGATCAGAATGAGTTTTGGAGGTTCAGAGTAGATTTAGGCTTGAATTGGCGAAATCGGATTTTTGGGCGATTTCCGATTGATAGGTGAGATTTTGATATAAGGGTCGGAATAGAATTCCGGGAGTTGAAGTAGTTCCGTTGTGTCATTTGGGACGTGTGTGCAAAATTTCAGGTCATTCGGACGTGGTTTGGTCGGGTTTTTGATCAAATGCGGAATTTAGAAGTTTTTGGAAACTTAGGCTTGAATCTGATGTGTTTTGGTCGATTTGATGTTGTTTGAGTTGTTGTGAAGATTGGTACAAATTTGAATAAGGTTTTGGGCTATGTTGGTGCCTTTGGTTGAGGTCCCGGGGGCCTCGGGTGAGTTTCGGAGGGTTGAACGGATCATTTTAAGTTGAAAAAAATTGGAGATTTTGATTTCAGCTGTTGCAGGTATTTTACTCTTCGCGTTTGCGAGTGGACCCTCACGTTCACGAAGAGTCAGTTGAGTAAGGTGGAATTTAAGCCTTCGCATTCGCGAGGAAGGCTACGTGTTCGCGAAGGGTTAAGGGTTTGTGCATCGCGTTCGCATAGAAGGAATGGGCAGCTGAGCTTCAGGGGGGCATTTATTCATCGCATTCGCGAGAGGCGGAACACGATCTCTAAGGTTGGTTTGAGCAAAGCATCGCGTTCGCGATGGGGGTCTCGCAATCGCGAAAGAGGAAAATTGGTCAAAGTTAATTTGTCTTTCGCGAACGCGAGGCTTTGACCGGGTTCGCGAAGAAGGATTTCAGGCCTGGGCAGAAGGTTTAAAAGGTCATCTTGTCCGCGAATGTGGGAGTTATTTTTTCCATTGTTGGTCGTTTTTGGAGCTTTTTAAAGGGGATTGAAGAAGGATTCAAGGGGAATCTCTTGGAGGTAAGAATTTTGAACTTAAAACTCGATTCTAATGTGAAATCTACCTAGTAAATCATAGAATCTAGGCCAAAAATTGACGAATTAGGGCTTGAGATTAAGAAATTTTAAAATGAGAATTTGAGGAGTCATTTGGACTCCGATTTCAGTGTTCTTGGTATGTATGGACTCGTGGGAGGATAAGGATTCTGTTGACATAATTTTTATCGAGTTTCGAGATGCGGGCCTGGGGGTCGGGTTCGGCCAATTTCGGTATTTTTTGTATAAATTAATTATTTTAGTTTGGGCTTCGTTCCCTTAGTATATTTTGACACCGTAATTCTGATTTTGGATAGATTCGACGCGAGTGGAGGCCGATTCGAGGGTCAAAGGCGTCGCGGAGTAGTATTTTCATCGGTTTGAGGTAAGTAACCATTGTAAAGCTGGAACTGAGGGTACAAAACCCCGGGACTTGTTTTGATAAATGCGGTGACGCACATGCTAGGTGACGAGCGTGTGGGCGTGCACTAGTAGGGATTGTGACTTGGTCCTGTAGTGACTATTAAGCCATGTATTTGATTTGGAATCTTATATTATTCCGTTCTTTAGTCATTTATACGGTATTATGGGCTGTATGCCATGTTTGGGGCCTTGTGCCAACCTGTTGAGACCCTTAGGGGCATTTTTACTATTTTTCCTCACTTTACTTGTTGAAAGCATACCCTCAGTCATGATTTACCTGTTTAAATGTTTAAAACTGGTTTTATCACTCTACTTTTAAATGTGAGGACTGTTTGTGCTGAGTTCCCTAATTTCTACTGTTATGCCCGAGAGGTTGTGAGATTAATGATTGAGAGAGGTTGCGAACCTAATGGTGAGGATAATTATATATGTATGAAATATGGATCGGGCTTTACGCCGCAGCGATACTTATATGGGTCGGGATGCATGTCACAGCAATACTTATATGGATCGGGCCGCACGCCACAACGATATATATATATATTGGATCGGAATGCATGCCACAATGATATATATATCGGATCGGGCTGGCGTGCCAAAGCGATATGACGCTTGTGCTGTAGGAGCCCCTTCGGAGTCTATACACCCCCAGTGAGCATAGTTGATAACTAGGGATTTTGATGCATTTTATACTCCTTTTTGCTTATGCTTTGATTATAAATTCATACAAAATAGTCCCAAAAGGCTCATAAGTTGTGCTTGATTGCAGGTTTGATCAACAAAGTGACAAGATGTCAAAGATCAACTCAAAAGGAGTGAAACTTGCACAAGTACCAAAGACAAGACAAACTCAGGAAAAACAGGCCTAGTGCGGCCGCACTAGGGAGATTCAGAGAGACGGTTTTTCAGGCATTAGGGTAGTGCGACCGAAGAAGTTTTTGTGTGGTCCGCACTGAAGGCAATGCGGCCTCACTACCATTCTGTGCGGTTTGCAGAGCCAAAGTTGAGAGAGGGTGAAGTTGGAGCTTTCAAACCTGTGCGGTCCAGTTTGTTCGGACCGCACTAGAAGCCTCTACGGCCGTAGTCCATTCTGCGCGGTCCACGGAGCCTGAGTTCAGAAAGTCGAGTTTTCAAGTTCAAGAGCCTAGTACGGCCGCAAATAATTTTATGCGGTCTGCACTAACCCCGAAGGGGCATTTTTGTCCAGAATTTCCGGGTTAGTATAAATAGATCCTTTTTCCATTTTTAGGGTATCAGATATTGTAATACAATAGCTACGCTCGTGAGACGACTCTTCTTAGCCATTTTGGGCATTTTTACTTAGTTTTCATCATTGAATCTTCATATTTAACTTAGCAATTAATTAAAATGTGTTTATCTTCATCTATTTCTCTGTTTTTTCTCTTCAAGTATGAGTAGCTAGACCCATTAACTAGGGTTGTGGCTCAACACTAGTGTGCGAAATTGATGGGTGTTGCAATTTAGGATTAGATTGACTATGAGTGTTTGTTATTTCAGTCAATTTCATGGTTTAATTACTGAATTAGTGGTTGCAAACACTAGTTTGTGCTAAGTTGACTTGGACTCTTCTTGAGAAAGAGAGCCTAAGTCTCCGAAACTGATCCAACAAGGAATTGAGATGGATTCAAGAGAATTGATAGTCCCAATTAAAGGGTTAAACCTCGAGAGAGTAATACCCGACTTGAACCCTAAGTTGCTTGAGCAAATTTGCATACCCATTGGTCTTGAGAAAGTCAATTGGGCAAAATCACTTGAACCACCGAGAGGTGTAGAGTGGGTAGAGTAGTGCAACAGTTATATTATACTCCCCAATCATGTCAATAGAGCCTTAGTTTCAAGTACCCGTCAATTGACCACCTAGGTGGATGCCACTACCCTAGTACTTTCAGAATATTTGAACAACCCGTAGCATTTAACTCTTAGCTTAATTTACAATTTATAGTTTGTTAAAAGTAGAATTATAAAAGAAAACCCCAAAAATTATGAGAAGTGCAATTTGGAACGCTACGCAATCCTAGGATAAATAGACTCTCAATTCCAATTCTAGCTCTCTGTGGATATCGATCCCGACCCAAAAATCGGGTAAAAGCTATTGTGACCCTCTCTCGCTACTTATTAGTGGTGCGGAGTTGGCTGCGATCACTTTTTGGCGCTGTTGTCAGGGAGCTAATGGTTTTGGCTATCTATTTAGTTAGTTTTGTGTATTGTTCTTCTTTCCTTCTTTGTTACTTACTTGTTTGTGTCACTACTCAGGTACTAAAATGGCATTGAACAACGCAAATGAACCTCTTGGAGATGTGATTGCGGGGGATGAGGTAGATGATGTTGAACAAGATGAGGTGCCTCTTGTACCTCAAGGACAACGTAGAGGGTGCAATGCCAATGCTAATCCAAATGACAATATTGTAGACCCTCCTCCGCCACTTCCAAGAGTGGTTCCCAGAGTACTTCCGAACCAGTGTTATGCAAGTGCTATTGTCCTACCCATAATCTGGGCGGGCAACTTTCAGATAACCAATGTGATATTGACCTTACTTGAGCAGCGTGGGTACTTCACAGGAGCTGCAGATCAAAATGCCTACAAACATCTCAAGGGGTTTGTGGATACATGTTGGGGGAGCAAACAGACGAATGTGTTCAAGGATGCTCTTAGGTTGAAACTTTTCCCATTCTCACTTCGGGGGAAGGCATTAGATTGGCTCGAGAGACTTCCCAACCATTCCATCACAACTTGGGATGAGTTGGCGGATAAATTCATTGCTAAATTCTTTTCACCCAGGCATATGGCAGCATTTCGAGATGAGATACTGGCTTTCAAGGAAGAGCCCACGTAACCTTTGCATGAGATTTGGGAGCGGTATAGAACAATGGTGAAGGAATGCCCCAATAATGCTATGATCGATGCTATGATCCAACAAACTTTCTTCCGGGGCATCAATACAACAAATCAATGCATAGTGAACCAACTTGCCGGGGGTAAATTTATGAAGCTATCGTATGATGAGGCATGTGATGTACTTGATGAGATGGATGACACTTCTTCTGCATGGCAAAGTAGAGCCAATTTGGCTCAAGGTGACCCTACGATTATTCATTTGCATAAGGAATTACATGACCATGGGCAAGCTATAGCGGAGTTGACAACTACTATGAATCAATTGGCTAAGGCACAGTTGCAACAAGTCCAAAATCCTCGCCAAGTAAATGCCATGGAGGGTGTTAATATGCTTGTCAACAAAAAAAGGCAAAGAAGACAACAAAACCAAGGGAATTATGAGCAATTTGATGATGGATGTGATGAGTTTCAAAATGATGGCTATGATGACCAAAGTGAAGAGGTTCAATATGTAAACAACTACCAAGGACAATGGGGCAACTCTTCCAACCAACACAATGGCGACCTCAAGGCAATTGGGGCAATCAACAACAAAATAGTGGTAATTGGGGGAACAATAACCAAAACAACAAATGGGGCAATCAGAACAACAATCAAGGCAACCAAAGGAATTGGAATGGTAATAACAATAATTGGGGTGGCAATAATAATCAAGTAGGCTAGAATAATGGAAACCAAGGAAATGGGGGGTAAGGCTTTCAAAGGCCCCCAATGTACCAACAACCGAACAATCCACCACCATTTCCATCTCAAGGTCCTAGTTCTTCGGGTAATGATATGGGTAGAATTGAAATGATGTTCGAGCAGATGATGAAGAGGAATGCGGATTCTGATGCACAGTTAGCTTCTCACAACACCTCTATCCGAAAATTGGAGGTGCAATTAGGCCAAATCTCTCAGTCATTGAATACTCGCCCGAAGGGTGCTCTACCAAGTGATACGGTAGTGAACCCAAAGGGTGGGAACAATCATGTTATGGCGGTTACAACAAGAAGTGGGAGAGGCAGTGATGTAAATGCCTCTAAGCAAAACCAAGCATGGATGATGATGTTGAGTTGCAAGATAATGAAGCCCCTTTGGTAGTTGAAGATGTGGTTGATGAACATGTGAACAATGAAGTGAGGATTGATATTCAAGAAGTCGAGGTGGAAACTAAAAATGATGTGAACCCATCTAGGAAACACATAATTGACATGCCGGAGCCGGTTGTGCCAAAAGCCAAGGTTATTTTGCCAAGGCCACCTCCACGTTATCCTCAAAGGCTCGCGAAGCAAAAGAATGATAATTAGTTTAAAAAGTTCATTGACATGATGAAGAGCTTATCTATTAATGTGCCTTTGGTGGAGGCATTTGAACAAATGTCGGGCTATGCAAAATTCATGAAAGACTTGGTCACAAAGAACCGTTCTATGGATTGTGAAATTATAAAGATGACTCACTAAGTTAGTGCTATAGTGCATTCAATGGCCCTGAAGCTTGAGGATCCCGGTGCTTTCACCATTCCTTACACCATTGGGAGTGAGGATTTTACCAAGGCTTTATGTGACTTGGGAGCTAGTATCAATCTGATTCCTTACTCAGTTTTCAAAACTTTGGGTATTGGGCAACCTAGACCGACTTCCATGAGGTTACAAATGGCGGATCGATCGATGAAGTAACCTTTGGGCATTATTGATGACATGCTTTTCCGGGTGGACAAATTTATATTGCCGGCCAACTTTGTGATTTTGGACTGTGAAGTGGACTATGAGGTCCCGATCATTCTAGGAGGCCTTTCCTTGCAACAGGGAAGGCATTGGTTGATGTTGAAGCGGGTGAACTCACTTTCTAAGTGGGAGATGAAAAGATCATCTTTCATGTTTGCAAATCTATGAAGCAACCCAATAGCATCAAGGTGTGATCATTTGTAGACCTTGTCACAACTGTGATTGTGGATGACACCAGTGCTATGATCAACATGGAGGACCCCCTTGAGGCCGTGCTATTAAATCATGATGTCAATAATGATGTAAGCAGAGTGGAGTTAGTGAATACCTTACATGGGATGGACTCTTATTCCAATGAGCCTAGAAAATTGTCTTTGGATCTTGAAAACTGGAAAGCTCCACCAACAAAGCCATCAATTGAGGAGCCACCGGTGTTGGAGTTGAAACCACTGCCTCCACACCTCAGGTATGAGTTCTTGGGCTCAAATTCTACTTTACCAGTTATTCTTTCTTCTTGCATAACTAACATGCAGGTTGAGGCCACTTTGGCGGTGCTTCAAAGGCGAAAAAGGGCAATTGGATGGACTTTGGCTAACATTCGAGGAATAAGCCCCGCATTCTGTATGCACAAAATTATCTTGGAGGATGATGCAAAACCTTCCTTGGAGCATCAAAGAAGATTGAACGAGGCAATGCAAAAGGTGGTGAAAAAAGAAGTGATCAAGTGGTTGGATGCCGGGGTTGTGTATCCCATTTCCAATAGCTCGTGGACTTCTCCGGTGCAATGTGTACCAAAAAAAGGTGGTATGACTGTGGTGACAAATGACAACAATGAACTTATTACCACTGGGACTGTTCGGGTATTCATGGACTACCGGAAGCTGAACAAGGTGACCCGCAAGGATCACTTCCCATTGTCATTCCTTGACCAAATGCTTGATCGCCTTGCGGGGCTTGCCTTTTATTGCTTTTTGGATGGCTACTCGGGGTATAATCAAATCTTAATCGCTACGGAGGACCAGAAGAAGACCACCTTTACCTTTCCATATGGAACCTTCGCTTTCTCTCGGATGCCGTTCAGGTTGTGTAATGCTCCGGAAACCTTCCAACGATGCATGATGGCTATTTTCACCGACATGGTGGAAGATATTTTGGAGGTCTTCATGGACGATTTCAGTGTGGTTGGAGATTCATTTGAAGAGTGTTTGGGAAATTTGGATAGAGTTTTGGCCCGATGTGAAGACACAAATCTCGTACTTAATTGGGAAAAAATGTCACTTCATGGTGGAGGAAGGCATAGTGTTGGGCCACAAGATTTCAAAGCGTGGGATTGAAGTTGACAAAGCCAAGATAGAGGTAATTTCAAGGCTTCCTCCCCCCATTTCCGTCAAAGGGGTGAGGAGTTTTCTTGGGCACGCGGGGTTCTACCGGAGGTTTATAAAAGATTTTTCAAAGGTGGTAAACCCCTTGTGCAAGCTACTAGAAAAATATGCAAAGTTTTTGTTCGATGAGGGATGTATGCAAGCATTTGAGCTTCTCAAGCTTAAGTTGACCACTACCCCAATCATTACCGCACCAAATTGGAGCTTGCCTTTCGAGCTCTCGTGTGACGCAAGTGACGTTGCGGTTGGGGCTGTCTTGGGTCAAAAGGTTAACAAGATGTTTCATCCGGTGTACTAGGCAAGCAAGACCATGAATGAGGCTCAAAGGAACTACACGACTACCGAAAAAGAGTTGTTGTCCAAAGTGTTTGCAATGGAAAAGTTCTGACTGTATCTTATGGGGGCCAAGGTCATAGTGCACACCGATCATCCGCCCTTAGGTACTTGATGACAAAGAAAGACTCCAAGGCAATATTGATGCGATGGGTGTTACTACTTCAAGAGTTTGATCTAGAAATTGTGGACCGGAAAGGTAGTGAGAACCAAGTGGCAGACCACTTGTCCCATTTGGAGGAGGAGGGGGCCTTGCGATGGCCTTGAGATCAATGATTCATTTCCCGACGAACAACTCCTTGCAGCGTCAATGAATGATATGCCATAGTTTGTCAATGTTGCCAATTACCTTATGATCGAAGTAATCCCGTGTGAGCTCTCTTCTAACCAAAGGAAGAAGCTCAAGCGGGATAGTTTGGATTTATATTGGGATGAGCCATACTTATTCAAGATTTTCACGGATGGTGTGATTCATAGATGTGTCCCGGAGAAAGAACAATTGAGTATCTTAGAGGCTTGCCATTCTTCGCCCTATGGTGGCCATCACGGTGGGGTGAGGACCGCCTCGAAAGTTCTTAGTTGTGGATTCTACTGGCCAACCTTGTTCAAAGATGCAGGTGATTTTGTAAAGAGGTGTGAAGAATGAGAAAGAGTGGGTGGAATTTCTAAAAGGGATGAGATGCCTCTCAATACCATTCTTGAAGTGGATATCTTTGATGTATGGGGCATCGATTTCATGGGTCCATTTGTTAGCTCTTGTGGGAATACTTACATTCTTGTAGCGGTCGACTATGTCTCAAAGTGGGTTGAAGCCGTGGCTTTGACCAACAATGAAGCCTGGAGTGTTGTTGCATTTCTCAAGAAAAGCATTTTTACAAGGTTTGGTACTCCTCGTGCGATTATTAGTGATGAGGGGTCTCACTTTTGCAATATAGCTTTCGACACGTTGCTTTCTAAGTACGGTGTCAATCACAAAGTTTCTACTCCCTATCATCCTTAAGCAAGTGGTCAAGTGGAAGTCTCCAATAGGGAAATCAAAAGCATATTGTCAAAGACGGTCAATGCAAATAGGACTGATTGGTCAAAAAAGTTGGACGACGCTCTATGGGCTTATAGGACAGCTTTCAAGACTCCGATTGGTATGTCCCCGTATCAATTGGTGTTTGGGAAAGCTTGTCATCTGCCGGTTGAGTTAGAGCACAAAGCCATGTGGGCTTTGAGGAAGCTTAATCTTGAGTGGTATATTGCAACCAATTTTCGTGTGGAGCAGCTCAATAAACTTGATGAATTCAGATTCCATGCATACTCCAGTTTGTCCTTATATAAGGACAAGATGAAGTACCTTCATGATAAATATACTCGTGGAAAGGAGTTCAAAGTAGGTGCTTTGGTTCTCTTGTTCAACTCCCGGTTACTTCTGTTTCCGGGAAAGCTTAAATCAAAATGGAGTGGACCGTTTGAAGTTGTGTTTGTGACCCTTTTTTTTGCTCTTGATTTAAAGAACAAAAATGGTGAAGTCTTCAGAGTTAATGGGCACCGGGTCATGCATTATCTTGGGAAAATTGATGACAGCCACATGGTGGCACTTCTTCATTTCAAATGATGTGATAGTAACCTGCGTCGTGCCATGACGTTAAATCAGGCGCTTCTTGGGAGGCAACCCATGTGTTTTTTTCTTGTTTTCTTTGATTTTCTTTGTAGTATAGGATTGATTTTTGGGCTAACTGGTTGTGAGATGTTGCAGGGTTGTGTTAATTTAGTGTAAGACATGGTGGAAATATGCACAGGTCTCTGAAGTTGCCAGTGCGGCCGCACTACATTTTATGCGGTCCACACTGGTGAAGGGTGAATCGAGACCTTTCTGATGTTTGCCAGTGCGACTGCACTCCATTTTGCGCGGTCCGCACTGGACCTCTGTGGCCGCAGTCCATTTTGTGTGGACCGCAGAGCATTGCCTTCTCAGGCTTGAACATAACTGTGCAGTGCGGGTTGCGGTTCATTTTATGCGATCCGCACTGGTTGGTGAGAATGGGCCCCAGGGGATTTTCTATAAATAGACCCCGAGGGCTCCCTTTTACACTTTTTGCAAATTTGAATCTCAGAGAGTATAATCACTATTCACTACCCTTACTTGCTCGTAATTACTTGTTGGAACTTATTTGCTTCAATTCATCTCATAATCTAGTACCATAATCTTCCTTTTACTTGTTTAATTTTGTCAATTTCATTTAATTTTCGTTTTTCTTAGCTTCTATTTCTTCTTCCTCTCGTTTTTTCTTAATTGCTAAGTTAGGTTAGTTTAAATTTGATTCATGTGGAATTAGTTAGCTTAATGGACTGAGTAATCACTTAGCAACACCTATTAGGTGCAAAAATTGGACTTAAAAGAAAAATTTCATGAACCCTAGCTTAGTACCACTTCTGGGCACTATGTGCGGACCGCAGTTGTTTTTGTGCGGTCCGCGGTGCCCCAGTGCGGTCCGCGGTGCCATTTTGTGCGTACGGTACTGAAGAACATCTGGGAAGCTGAACATTAGGTAGTGTGACCGCACTACATTTTGTGGGACCCGCACTGGCCCTTGTGCGGCCCACACTGGCCCCTGTGCGGCCGCAATACTGTTTTGTGCGGTCCACACTACCTGGATTCAGAGAGTGGTTATTCTGAACCCCATCCCTGTGCGGTCTGCACTGACCCCTATGCGGCCACATTGCATTTTGTGCGGTCTGCACTGAGCTGTTTTTTGCAATTGTCTGCAATTCTTCATGCCTGATCTGCAACTCATTCTGTAACTCATTCTGTAACACTGCAGTCTGCACTGAGCTGATTGTGCTTGCAGGCTATGGTTAAACAACGAGGAAAAGTCTCGAAACAACCCGGTAGAGGTGAATCCTCCCGGGGTGGAAAGCAAAAAATGGTACGACTCACTCCCCAAGCGAGGTGAAACATCAAGAATATGAGAAAGGCCATAAAAGTAGCTGTTAGGGCCATTGACATGTCGGGGAGTGAGTACGAGCCCTCCTAGGAAATCTCTTCGGATTCTATACCTGACTACATCCCTGACTAGCTGGAACGACATAGATTGAGAGACACTCCTCCACCATCACCCACTGCCTAAGCACCAACACATGTTTCTTTTGGGTCGTCTAAGGGCTCAGTAGCCAGTAGTGGGGAATACTCCACCTCTCCTACAACTTCATTATCCGGGGAGGGTGTAGTAGGAGGTAAGGAGGAAGTAGGGGTAGCAGAAGAAGTAGGAGAATGAGGTGAGGCACATGTGGGAGAATTGCAAGAACTAGAAAGCCGTAGGTTTGGCAAGATAGATTTGTGAGTAAGGTGGCGTACCATAAATTTCGGGAGTGGTGGCCGGTGAGAAAATTGATTCCGAAGAGGAGCTTCATAGATAAGGACCTAATACCTCACAACCCCGACGTTCAGAGAGTTTAGGACTAGAGTGGGTTGGGAGCACTTTATGGATAACTGTGTGGATGCCAACGAACACTTGGTCAAGGAATTTTATTGCAATGTAGCCCACATCAAAAAGGGCTCCAAAGTGACCAAGGTTCAGAACTTAAAAGTGTTGTTTGATGGGAAGTCGATCAATGAATACCTGGGCTTCAATGAGGAGGATCAGACCTTGTACATAGCGAAGATGGAAATGGGCGAGGAGGTCCGTCCATGGCTAGCATAGTACCTGGCAATCCCAGGTACCGTCCCCGACTGGTTGACTGCTAGAGTCAAGATATTGGGAAAGAGCTTGAATTTTGAAGCAAGGGGATGGGAGACCTTTGTTTGCAGCCGGTTAGACCCTACCACTCATGACAACACCGTACCTCTCCACCGGGCTGTATTAGTGGCTTTTATCATGGCAGGGTAACCCATCAACGTGGGGAATGTTATGTCTAGAATCATTACTGTTGTGGCGCGGAGCATGACCGGAACTATCCTTTCCCCAGTTTCCTCACAATGTACTTCCAGGACCTAAATGTGGACAAGAGGCCATATGACATCAAGGTCAAGGCGAAAGCACCGTTTTCCTGGTACAACATGCAGGGGGATGACAACCCCAAATGCAAGAACTTCAAAGGTACCGCTATTGCTCCAACTGGCCAGTCTGAAGAGCCAGTTGTGGTAGTAGCTCCTGCTGAGCCTACCTCCACTTCTACAGACATCCCTTCCGGTCCTTCCACATCCACATCCACTCCTGCTGGTCCATCCACCTCAGCAGGCCAGGAGATTCCATCTTCCCAGGCCCATCCTATTACTGCTCAGCGACTGAACCAGGCGCATCTTAGCATAAACAACTGGATGCAGACTGCCTCATCAAATTTTTCCACACTCACTACTATGGTAGAGGCTCAGTCGGCACCTCAGCCAGCACAAGTTCCACAGTCTATAGAGGATGCGCTTAAGGAGATACTTGAAAACCAAAAGAAGATCCTCGACACTCAAGCAGTGCTCTCAAAAGCAGTTGATTCACATAGCAAGGCTCTCAAGGAGCTTTCTCAGGAGCACAAGAAGTTGAGGAAGACACGGGCCTCTAAAGAGTCCATGAAGGTGTTGAGAGCTGATGTAGACATACTGAAGGCGGATCACCTGCCTTTAGATTTATTGCTCCAGGACCCAGCACCAGCAGTTCATCCAGAGCCGGAGCAGCCATAGAGGCCTCCTAAGAGGAAGAGGATGATCCCTCGAGCTGATGATGCAGTCATCCAGCTGGCTAACCCACATGAGACCTCTTCTAGTCAGCAACAGTGTGCAATACCTACAGAGCCTGTCCAGGTCCAGACACAGGTCCCAGTAGCAGCGCAGCAAGCCACAAGGGACCAGTCTAAGGTCCCCGAGCACACAGAGGACCCAGGGAGCATACATCAGCCTATGCAGATAGACGGACCATAGGGAGTCTTCGATATCCTTTTTCCTCTTACCTTTTTGATGCTTTATTTAGACTAGTTAGCATTGGGGACAATGCCAGCTTTCATTTGAGGGGGTAGGCCTACTATTCATTTTGATGATTGTATATATATTTGATACATTTTTATGCTTTCTTTATCTTTTTATCTTTGGTCTGTATATAATTTTGGTATTTCGTTACATTTATCGTACTTTTATTTTACTTTGGGTCTGTATATAAAGTTATGCTACATTGTACATATTCATCCCCATCTATTGCATATTCGACAAATCCCCTCTTGTATATATTTATTCTATTTTCCGCAAATTTTTCGTTCTTAGCTTCTTATTTGTGATTCGTAGCTTCCTGTTTTCAAAGTTTGCAATAAGCCTTTGGTTTTCTTAATGTCACAGTTCTTTCCAAAAGTGGAGTGTTGTGTGAACTGGGTGGCTCTTCCCAATGATGGATGGCGTGACAACCTTCTTAACGGTTTGAGTCAGTTTTTTTTTTCTTTTTGCTTTTAGTAGATTGGTAGTTAAAGGTACCTCAAGCAAAGCTTCACTTGGGCCTAGCACATTTGCCTTTGATCTCATAGTCAAAAACAAATTGTTGCATTTAGGATGGTGAAAGTCGTGACCTTGAGACTCTTGTATTGACTGATAATCATCAAGTGGTTTTTCGGGACCATTGTGTGCTCAAATCGTATCTAAGGTCGTTGTGGGCCCCCGACTCTATGTCATTAGCAATCCCTTAGCTTGTGTGGTGAGTAATTGAATTACAAGTTCAAGTCCCAAGCCATTGGTCTAGAACTTGCCCTGAATGTTTGTTGAGGCGAAATCATAAGTGAATTTTAACTTGAGACATGACTATAGGCTCTCCTTGATCCAAATGATAGTTTGAACAATTCCATAGCCTACCAATGATAAGATCCCTAGTTAACCCTTTTGAGCCTTAGACCTTTTTCTTTCAAGAACCATAATACAAGCCTATACCCGTTCTAAAAGGTACCCTCTCTTGGCACCCAATCTTTCCTTTAGCACATGGCAAAAGTATAAGTTTGGGGGGAGAGACGAGGATTGTGACAAAGTGGTAAAAAGGCACAAAAATGAAGAAAAGAAAAGACAATGAAAAAGAAAGAAAAGCAAAAAGACAAAAAAAATGATCAATGTGAAAAAGAATAAAAAGGGATTCAAGAAAAACAAAGAATGAAAGGTATGGAAAGTTGAATGGGGAGAAAAAGGTTTGAAGTGCATAAGAAAGAGTGACAATGTGTCTCTCTAACCCCTTAGAAAGAAGTAAAAATGACTCAAAGAGTCAAGTGAATGCATGCCTAATGAATCAAAAGAAGTGCTTAAGGGAAGATGGAACCCACTTAGACCAAAATATTTCCTACCCTGAACTAAAAGCCTTCATAATGTCTCCACAAAAGCCCTATATGATCTTGAGTTGAATGAAGCTTGCATTAGTGGATACTCACATAAGGGGCAAGCATATGGTACCTATAGCCGAACTTGTGACTTTTTCTTAAGAGAGATGAGTGAATTTCTATTAGCCTCGTTTTGCGTGCCAATATTCTAAATGTGAGGTTTTCTTAGGGAGACTTGAGGATGTGTGAGTTTGGGTTCCACAATGACCAAAGTAATTGAAAGAGTTCTTTGATGTGTTGAGTCAACTCTTGATGCTCTTGTCTCGCACTTAATCCATGATGTTTCAAAGGTTAAATGTTGTTATTGACTCATGTGTGTTGAGGGCAATTGTTAGTCCCAATTGATGCTAGTTGAGGTTGCCTTAGGACAACTGAAAATTTCTTGGATTTTCCCTTAAGGGGTGGATCTTATTTTGTTTGCTTGAGGTCAAGCAAAAGCTTAAGTTTGGGGGAGTTTATAACTAGGGATTTTGACGCATTTTATACTCCTTCTTGCTTACGCTGTGATTATAAATTCATACAAAATAGTCCCGAAAGGCTCATAAGTTGTGCTTGATTGCAGGTTTGATCAACAAAGTGACAAGATGTCAAAGATCAGCTCAAAAGGAGTGAAACTTACACAAGTACCAAAAATAAGACAAACTCAGGAAAAACAGGCCTAGTGCGGCCACACTACACTTTGTGCGGTCCGCACTAGGGAGATTCAGAGAGCTGGAATTTCAGTCATTAAGGCAGTGCAGCCGCATAAGGTTTTGTGCGGTTCGCACTGAAGGAAATGCAGCCACACTACCATTTTGTGTGGTCCTCAGAGCCAAGGTTCAGAGAGGGTGAAGTTGGAGCTTTCAAGCCTATGCGGTTCGGGGTCCAGTTTGTGCAGACCACACTAGAAGCCTCTGCGGCCGCAATCCATTCTGTGCGGTCCGCAGAGCCTGAGTTCAGAGAGTCAAGTTTTCAAGTTCAAGAGCCTAGTGCGGCCGCACACCATTTTGTGCGGTCCGCACTAACCCTGCCGGGGCATTTTTTCCAGATTTTCTAGCTTAGTATAAATAGATCCTTTTTCCATTTTTAGGGTATCAGATATTGTAATACAATAGTTGTGCTCGTGAGACGACTCTTCTTAGCCATTTTGGGCATTTTTACTTAATTTTCATCATTGAATCTTTGTATTTCACTTAGCAATTAATTAATATGTGTTTATCTTCATCTATTTCTTTGTTTTCTCTTCAAGTATGAGTAGCTAGACCATTAGCTAGGGTTGTGGCTCAACCCTAGTGTGGGAAATTGATGGGTGTTGCAATTTAGGGTTAGATTGACTATGAGTGTTTGTTATTTGGGTCAATTTCGTGGTTTAATTACTGAATTAGTGGTTGTAAACACTAGTTTGTGCTAAGTTGACTTGGGTTCTTCTTGAGAAAGAGAGCCTAAGTCTCCGAAATTGATCCCACAAGGAATTGGGATGGACCCAAGAGAATTGATAGTCCCAATTAAAATGTTAAACCTCGAGAGAGTAATACCCAACTTGAACCCTAAGTTGCTTGAGCAAATTTGCATACCCATTGGTCTTGAGAAAGTCAATTGGGCAAAATAACTTGAACCACCGAGAGGTGTAGAGTGGGTATAGTAGTGTAACGGTTATATCATACTCCCTAATCATGTCAATAGAGCCTTAGTTTCAAGTACCCGTCAATTGACCACCTAGGTGGATGCCATTACCCTAGTTCTTTTAGAATATTTGAACAACCCGTAGCATTTAACTCTTAGCTTAATTTACAATTTGTAGTTTGTTAAAAGTAGAATTATAAAAGAAAACCCCAAAAAATATGAGAAGTGCAATTTGGAACGCTACACAATCCTAGGATAAATAGACTCTCAATTCCAATTCTAGCTCTCTGTGGATATCGATCCCGACCCAAAAATCGGGTAAAATCTATTGCGACCCTCTCTCGCTACTTATTAGTGGTGCGGAGTTGGCTGCGATCAGTAGTCGACTATAAATTATGGATCGGGCTGCACGCCGCAGCGATTACTATGATTTCTATTATTATGAGATATTAATGAGCCTGAGTGCTGAGAGTGAGTACTGAGTGATGAGAGTGAGTCACGAGTGACTGAGAGGCTGCCCGAGAGGCCATGTTCTGAGTGATCCCTTGCCCAAGGGGTCTAGTTATGATATTTTCACTGATTTCACTCTTCTTTTAAAAACAAGCCTCTATTGGAAAAATTACTTATTATATGATTTCAAGTGTTTAAACTGAAGTTGAAAATTTTACGACGAAACTGGTTTTAAACTATGAAATGGATTTGTTATCCTGTTGTTTATTCAGTTATATGATTTTTTAACTATTTGTCACTGCTTTCAGACCTTATTTACTCTAGTTACTTACTGAGTTGGTGTACTCACGTTACTCCCTGCACCTTGTATGCAAATCCAGGTGCCCGAGTGGCAGAGTGAGGGTCCTCAGCTGATCTAGAGGTTGCTGGAGATTTCAAGGTAGCTGCATGGCATCCGTAGCCCTGTTTTCTCCTTCTTATCTTGTTCTTTTCCGCATTTTCTAGACTTACGTTGTATCATACAGTCAGTTATGTAGTAGAGGCTCTAGACTCGTAACACCAGATATTTGGGGCTGTGTAGTTTTCATGTTTATTTGACTTCCGCATATGTAATTGTGTTTTAAATGTTTATTATGAAAATTTGGTGTTTAAAACATGTGTTAGAAGCTGGCTTACTGTAAGGAAAAAGGGTTGTGATTAGATGATTGAGTTGGCTTGCCTAGTAATATGATAGGCGCCATCACGACCGGTATTTGGGGTCGTGAAAGGACCAAAACTCGATCACCCATTCACCCACGAGCTCGAATATGCAATTAGTTTTGAAATACTACCCCAAAACGAGGTCTAAATTCCAATTATTCAAAAAGCCATAACTTTACCCAAATTCCCAATTTTTATCGTAAAACACCTAGATTTTTGGATGAAGATTGATGAAATGCAAAGGGAAATCGAAAGAAGAAGGTTTAGAACCATATAACAATACTTTGGAGAAGAACTTGCCTCTTGAAAATCGCCTCAATGCTCTCTAGTTTTGAAAATATGAAAATGTGGGCTAAATTCCGATTCTGTTACTGTTTTAAAGAGCTGGGCGACAGTGTTCATCGCGATCGCGTGAACACTATCGTGATCGTGAAGAGTAGACTCCTAAGGACTTATGCTATCGCGATATTCTTCATGCGTTCGCGAAGGGTATACCTCCTTGGCCTTCGGGTTTGCGGATAAACATGTGCGTTCGCGTAGAAGAAAAGGACTATTTCCAGTCCACCCCTATTTACTATACCCGTTCACGTGACATAGGTCGCGTTCGCGTAGAGCAGCCCCCAGTGCTCCGCGTTTGCGACCCTGTATTTGTGTTCGCATAGAAAAAATCCATCCGGAGCCCAGTTTCCCTTCCACGATCGCGATAGTTACTATGCGATCGCGATGCATGGTGCATCAGACACTAGAAGCAGCAATCATACCAGATTTTCCTAAGTGTAAATCACCCTGTAGCCTATCCAGAACTCACCCGAGCCCTCGGGGCTCCATACCAAATATGTATCCCAATCTACAAACATCATACGGACTTACTCGTATGATCAAATCACCAAAATAACACCTCGAACTACGAGTTTAGTATCAAAATCAAAGAAATATCTCAAGAATTTTTAAGGTTTTCAAATTTCACAACCGAGTGTCCGATTCACGTCATATGCGTTCTGTTTCTTATCAAATTGTCACAGATTAAACTTAATTATTATATAAGACTTGTACCGGGATCCGAAACCAAAATACGGGCCCGATACCATCAAATTCAAACATCTTTAAATTTTCAAAAACTCTTATAATTTCAGTTAAACAATTTTCTTCAAAAATTCATTTCTCGGGTTTGGGACCTCGGAATTTAATTCCGGGCATACGCCCAAGTCCCATTTTTTTCTGTGAACCCTCCGGTACCATAAAATCACGGGTACGGGTTCGTTTACTTAAAATGTTGACCGAAGTAAACTTAAAATTTAATTTTAAAGGCAAAATTAGCATTTTTCTCAAATTTTCACATAAAAGCTTTCCGGATTTACGTCCGGACTATGTAACTGAATAGTCACTTTCTACTGCTACTATTTAAGAACATAATAATATTGACAATTCAATGAAAATCGGTCAAGTTCCTCTTTTCAAGCAAGGATGCCACAATTTAGATTTGTATATGGATAGTCATTTTTACCTGCTACTTTATATGTAGATATGCTCTATACTCTTTGAGGAAGTTTGAAAATGTTAAACACACGGTACTTTTCTTTGTGTATTTCATGATACTTATATAATTTTTTATTTTTATATCAAAGTATGTGGATCCTGTTAAACTTATTTTTCATCATTTTACATGGAAGAAAGTTGTGTTAATTCC
This sequence comes from Nicotiana tabacum, assembly GCF_000715075.1. Classification (NCBI taxonomy): domain Eukaryota; kingdom Viridiplantae; phylum Streptophyta; class Magnoliopsida; order Solanales; family Solanaceae; genus Nicotiana; species Nicotiana tabacum. The sequence goes on along the minus strand of NC_134080.1, from coordinate 47,766,068 downwards.
ACCTTCTTTGTTCCGGGCTCTGCTCTTTATTTTGAAAGCAAGTTATCATCTCTCCCAGATCCATAATTTATTATTCAATTGCCTTCTATCAGTTTTTTAGTGGAAATGATATATGTTAATAAACGAGAATGCACGATTTGTCCTTTTACATTTTAATTATTTTTTTGGTTGCCCTTCCACTTAATCATGGATTCACTTCAATAGTTTAACTGCAGGGATATGACACTGAAAAATAACAATAATAATGTTGTAATAAAATTATTTGTGAGCAGAAATAGACCAATTTGCTTGAGTTGTGCTAGGCATTGTCCTAAGAAACTATTTCGGCAATGTGAAATATTTCCCCAGGCTTAAACAAGCCCATCTCTATTTATTTAGAGGATACAAGAATCAACAAAATTAAATAATAAATCCAGCAAGTTGGAAGAGAAAGAGCAACTAATATCTTATGTCAATTACAATATTATAGAAGAAGAAATTAGAAGGAGAGGGACGTATATGAGGGAAAGAAGATAGAATAATTTCTTCTTTACTAATGATTAGCTTTTCTTGGTGTTTGGTGATTGAAGAATGATGGCCTAATTATGGCTATATATAGGCCTAAGGAAAGTTTCTACACAAGACAAGTGTTTTACTTACTTGTCAAATTTTCTTCATGCAAGATGACACTTGGACAAAATAAGCCATTTTTCCATAGCTTCTAGAAGGCTTGCCACATGTAAAAACTCTTTACATGCATATTGACACTTGGTTTAAGGCATAACACTTGGACTCATTTATTTTGAAAATACTATCACAATCCCCACATATTTTCAAAATTTATAGGATAAGAATAAAGGAATGGAAGAATTGACTTGCTGGATTTGCATGGTCCAAATGTAATAAGTTTGGTGTCTTCTATACTATGAACCAAACTTAGATCAATAAAATTTAACTCACAAAATTACTGTTGAAATATAATATTTCTATGAACTAATAATTCTTATTGGAAGTCGTAGATTTTATTAATCACATTTTGATCCCCGGTAATTTTGTTGTTCAATGCGATTTTGCGCATAAAAGGCCATGCGCATGCCTGGTTATTCATGAGAGCTCTAGAGACTAGGTCAAAATCTCATAGGAGCGGCCCACTCCACTCTCATATTGGAATTCATCAAGTGTATACTACTTTTAAATACCCCATCCATAAGGACTATGAATTTCATTAAGAGTTATAACTCAACCTCTCAATTAGTAGCAGTCAAGCACTCTCTTTTAGTGCATCAGTGCCAATATCGACTTGTTATTACCCATATGAACCTACTTTATGGGATCTCCAATCACATAGGTTGGGTTACCATCTCTATTGACAACATGTCGGCCTTAACCCCATCTCTTTTGAGGTTTGAAGAATTAATGTTTTTCCTACTAGTTTTCTCATAGGATCGGCCAACTTAATTTTTGACTTCGCATAATCAATGGAAACTCTTTCATCTCTCAGCAGTTGCTTTATGACATCATGTCTCAATTTCATGTGTTTAATTTTACAATTATAAGATTTATTTTTTGCTATAATTATTGCAGCCTGGCAATCACAGTGTATCGTACGTCCTTTATTAAAGGGATATTAGTTAAGAAGTTTCTTAGACACTCAGCCTCAGAACCAGCTAACTCCAGAGCTACAAAATCTGATTCCATATTTGATCTAGAAATGATCGTCTATTTAGCTGTTTTCCACGATATTTCCCCACCACCAAAGGTGAATACATAACCGTTAGTGGATTTTGTCCCATCTGAATCAGAGAACCAGTTTGCATTACTGTATCCTTCTAAGGTAGAAGGAAATCCACTATATAGGATACCATATTTCATGGTTCCTCTCAAATATTTTATTAGTCTATCTAATGCAGGCCAATGCTCTCTTTTGGGATTATGAGTATATCTACTCAGTCTACACACAAAATAGGCTATATTAGGCCTTGTAAAATTCATTAAATGCATCAGACTCCCAATAATCTGAGCATATTTAGACTGAGCAACTGGATCGCCATTATTCTTTTTCAATTGAGAGTTAGCATCAAAAGGAGTGCTCACTGTTGTGACATTAAAATATTCAAACTTCTTAAGAAATCTCTCAACATAATGTTCTTATGACAACACTATTCCATCTTAACTCCTTATAACTTTAACTCTCAATATCATATTTACTTCATCCAGATCTTTCATATCAAAATTAGAAGACTAAAATAATTTAGTACTTTGCACAATATTTAAACTTGTACCAAATATAAGCATGTCATCAACATATAGATATATTATCACATAATCATTGTCTACCACTTTAGTATAAAGACATTTATCCACCTCAATTGAGGAAAATCCGTCTTTTAATAAGACTTGTTCAAATTTCTCATACCACTGCTTAGGAGCTTGTTTAAGGCCATAAAGAGATTTAATTAAATTACAAACTTTATTTTCTTTTCCAGGAATGACACAGCCTTCAGGTTGAACTATATAAATTTTTTCTTCAAAATCACCATTTAGAAAAGTAGTTCTGACATACATTTGGTGGATAAAAAGCTTACGGATTGAAGCTAAGGAAATTAAAACTCGAATAGAAGAATTCTAGTCACTGGTGCAAATGTATCAAAATAATCTATATTTTGTTTTTGAGAAAATTCTTTTGCTACTAATCGAGCTTTATATTTATCTAAAGATCCATCGGGATTAAATTTCTTTTTGAAATCCATTTACAACCAATAGGCTTTGCACCAGGAGGTAAATCTGTTAAAATTCATGTTTTATTTCAAAAATAGAATCGATTTCAACCTTTATTACCTCTTTCCAATATTTAGCATCTGAAGAAAATATAGCTTCAAAATAATTTATGGTTCATTATTGACAAGAAAATTTTGAAAATCATTTCCATAAGAAAAATATTCTTTCCTAGGCCTTTTGCTCCTTCTCAGTTCCTTATTAGAGGTAATTTCACTATTTGTTTCAACAAGTGTATGAGAAATTTTATAAGACAATGGATAAATATATTCAAATCAATTATAGTATTTCAATCAAGAACATCACTTTTTAAAACAAGAAATCTATATGCAGCACTATGTTCAGTATATCCAATAAGCATGCAATCACCAACTTTAGAACCTATTTTCCTCTTTTTAGGTTTAGGCAAAAGAACTTTAGCAAGGCACCCCCACACTTTTAAATATTTCAAGTTAGATTTATAACCCTTCCATAATTCATAAGGAGTTTTGCCAATTCTTCTATGCGGTATTCTATGTTGTAAGTGACATACAGATAAAATAGCTTCACCCCACAAATTATCAGGAGCATTAGAACTAACTAACATAGAGTTCATCATCTCTTTCAATGTTCTATTTTTCCTTTCAGCTACTCCATTTGACTCAGGTGAATAAGGCGAAGTTACTTCATGAATTATTCCATTATTTTCACAAAAATCATTTAAAGATAAAATATTATCCACCTCTATCTGATCTAATTCTCTTGATTTTTCTTCTAAGTTGATTTTCAACCTCAGTTTTATAAGAAATAAAAGTATTAAAAGCATCATCTTTATTTTTAAGCAAATACAACTTAGTATATCTAGAAAAATCATCAATAAAAGTCACATAATATCTTTTACCACATCTAGTCATAGTCTGCTGTAAATCGCCTAAATCAGTATGAATCAAGGATAATAATTCAGTTTCTCTATTTACAGAGAAATAAGTCTTTCTAGTAGTTTTAGCTTCAACACATATTTCACACTTGTTAATATTATTTGAGTCTAAATCAGACATTAATCATTGCGACTGCACTTTTTTTTATATACGCGACATTAACATGTCCTAGTCTAGCATGCCACAAAGAAATTAACTCAACCATATAAGCAGAAGAAGATGCATTTTTATTGCTAGTATTGGAAATATTAAGCACAAATAAACCATGGTTACAATATTCATTGCCCACAAAAATATCATTTTTAGTCAATACAACCTCATTATTTTCAAATGAAACCTTCACTCCAACTGTCACGACCCGAATTTCCCACTGTCGGGTCGTGATGGCTCCTAACTATTGAATGCTAGACAAGCCAACAAATACGATTCTAACACATTAATCATTAACCAAAACAGTAATAAATAATAATAAAAGCTAAACAAATATGAAGTGCAAAATTTTATAACAGTTCAAGACTCTAAAACACGACTATCCCAATGATCTGGTGTCATAATCCACGAACGTCTAAGAATCTCTACAAATACCGATTTAAAGGAAAATACATCTATTCTTTGGAATAAAAAAAACAGTAACTAAGATAGAGGGAAGGGGACTCTAGGGTCTGCAAACACCGTCAGATCTACCTTGGGTCTCCTGTAGACTAAAGGCAGCAACCCCAAACTCTAATCAGTATTGTCCAGTACCGGGATCTGCATAGAAAGTGCAGAGTGCAGTATCAGTACAACCGACCTCATGTACTGGTAAGTGCCGAGCCTAACCTCGGCGAAGTAGTGATGAGGCTAGGACACGACAAACAACATAAACCTGTGTAGTTAAACAATATACTAACAGAATAACAAGTAATAAAAAATAAGCAGAAATGAACGGGAAGGGGTAACATGCTATGGGGTTTCCAACATACAGAATTACAGCAGTAAAGGAATCTAAGCAGCTAGTACACTTGAACCGATGACAACAAGTAAACACAACAACCAGAAAATGCACGGCATCACCTTTTGTGTTTTTACTCTCAATCCTCACCATTCAATCAATAATAGAAACGTGCATGACATCACCCTTCGTGCTTTATCACTCTTCCTCACCATATGAATAATAAAAATGTGCATGGCATCACCCTTTGTGCTTTATCACTCTTCCTCACCATATAAATAATAAAAATGTGCACGACATTACCCTTCATGCTTTATCACTCTTCCTCACCATAAGAAACAACAGAAAGAATAACAACCCGGCAAGGGCATCACAATAGAACAACTTCGTTTCATCATTTAATTTCACAACAGAAATCTCAACTTGAGCCAATACTCAACCAATATCCAAAATAAGGAAAAACGTAATAGACTTGTTTGACATGAGTAATAACTAGTTTAAGCAGGAACAATACGTATAAAGGAACACAACGGTCACAAGTATGAGACTCACTCGCAAGCTATGACCCGACAACAATGTATAGATACTCATCACCACACCTATACATCGTACTTAACAACTAAACAAGTAGAAAATAATGCAACAACACCTAATCCCTCAAGATAAGGTTAGACACAACACTTACCTCGATTCCACGGCCACACTCAAGCCTCAATTACCATTTTCCCCTTAGTTTCCACTTCCAATCCGCTCGTATCTATGCATAATTAACTTATTAACATCAATTAATGCCAAAGAAACCAATTCTAATGCATGATTATAGATTTCCCAATATTTTCCCCAAAAAGTCAAAACCTGACCTTGGGCCCGCTTGGTCAAAACTCGAAGTTCGGACCAAAATTCAATTACCCATTTACCCTCGATCCCGGATATGCAATTGGTTTTGGAATCCAACCTCAATTTGAGGTCTAAATCCCCAAAGTTCAAAATTCCTAAATTCTAACCAAAACACCCAATTTCCCCATGAAAATCCTTAAATTTTGTGATTCTTGTAATAAGATGAAATAGATTGAAAGAAATGAGTTAGAAATCATTTACCTATGATTTGGGGAAGAACTACTCTTTAGAAAATCGCCTCTTGAAGCTTAGGGTTTGAAACTTTGAGAAATGAATTGAAAATCCCATCCAAAACTCTTTTGAACAGTTGCAGGTATCGCATTTGCGATCACAGGTTCGCAAATTCGAACTCGCACATGCGACCAATATTTTGCAAATGCGAAGCTTGGCCTGGCTTTCTATCTTCGCAAATGCGAACAATTGTTCGTAAATGCGGGCATTGTTCAAGTCGCAATCGTGATGATGAACTTCGCAAATGTGATGGTCCCCTGCCCAGCCTCCTGATCGCAAATGTGATGCTCATATTTGCAAGCCAGACTTCACAAATGCGAAGTCTGTAGACCTGCAACATACTAGAAAATTTCCTTAAGTCCAAAACACTTCCTGGCCTATCCAAATGTCACGACCTGAGTTCTCCCTCCATGAACTGTCGTGATGGCACCTAGTCTCTACGACTAGGTAAGTCTAACAATTTGTGGAAAAAGGAAATGAAAGATAAAACTAGCCAAAACTACGGATAAAACATAAATAAAGGCTTAACATGCCGCTCAACATATACAATACAAACTCTCAAACTAAAATAATTCCCAAAACCTAGAATCTCATGAAATCACAAGCTGTTGAATAACTACAAGTGTTCTAACTCCAGAATATCTAAACAAAAGTAAATACAAGAGATCTAAAACTAGAGGGGAGAATAGAGAGGGGCTCCTCAGTCTGTGGACGCGGCAGATATACTTCGAAGTTTCTGAAGATCGCCTCGCCTCACTGATGGTATGGCTGAGCGGAAGAACCTGGATGTGCACATGAAAAACATGTGCATGAAGGGCATGAGTACACCACAGCGGTACTCAGTAAGTGCCAAGCCTAACCTCGGTTGAGTAGTGTCGAGGAAAGCCAGGGCCCTACTGATTATAGATGAAAAATAAGGTTAAACAGTATAGAATACGACAATATAATTAAAGTGCTAACAGTCTATAACGAATCAAAACACAAAAAAAGAATCTAACTCAGTACACAGAAATAGCAAGAGGGGATCTCCCGAGATACCGTCCCGTAGTCCCAAACATAAATGTCCAGAGGATCTCCCGAGATATCGTCCCACAGTCCAAATAATAAATGTGCAAGGGAAACTCCTGGAATACCAAATCCGTAGTCCCAAAGTAAATATCCAGTACGGGGAATCTACCGTGTGTTGTCCCGTAGTCCTAATCATAAATGTGCATGGGGATTTACCAGAATACAGATCCGTAGTCCCGAAGTAAACAAGCAGGGGGATCTCCTGGGATATCGTCCCGTAGTCCTAAAGTAAATACACAACCATCTCAGAAAAATATATACAGTTCTATTCAAGATTTAGACAGGAATTTCTACTCTAACATGATGCATAGAGTACAAGTAGATAATTAAGGCAGGTAAGGCAATTAAGTCACGTAATCATGCTTTTTCCTAATCTAAAATAGAGGCTACAAGTATAAGCATTTGCAAAATTACAAGAAAACATAAGTATTAGCTTAATGAAAATGGGATTTCAACAATTAGCACGTGTACGCACTCGTCAACTCACGTACACGACACTCATATAACAAAAAATCAAATCCTAAGGGGAGTTCCCCCACAGAAGATTAGGCAAGCCACTTACCTCGAACCAGCTCAATCAACTCGAAATCACGTTCTTGCCACGAGTACCCGACTCCAAATGGCCCAAATCTATTCAAATCAATTGCATAATGTAAATATAACTTCAAGTAACTAATTCCACTAATTAATTCGTAGCTAACACGCGAAATTAAGAAAATTACCCAAAAAGTCCCCCGGGCCCACGTCTCGGAATTGGATAAAATTTGCAAATTTAGGACCCTCACACTCTCAAGAGTTCATACATACCAAATACATGAAAATTGGACTACAAACGACCCCTCAAATCCCCAAATCCAAGTCTCCAATTTCAAACCCTAAACCCCCAATTCTAACCCTTATTTTCCATAAATTTCTTGACCAATCAGTAGAAAAATACCATAATAACGAGTTTGGGTTCCAAAAATCTTACCTCCTTGAAGCTCCCTTGAATCCAGTCTAAAAAACCTCCCAAAAAGCTCAAATTCTAGGATAAAATGGTGAAAGAATATGCCAAAATTGCAACAAAAACATTATATAGGTTCTGGCCCAAGGTTTCCGCACATACGGCCAATTCCTTGCACCTGCGGTCCCAGGTGTGCATTTGTGAAATTCCACTTAAAGCACCGGGCCACACCTGCGCTTCCTCTACCGCATTTGCGGTCTCGCAGGTGCGTTCAACCTCTCGCACCTGCAGTTTTTGGTCTCCAAGCTCCTGGTCGCATCTGTGGCTCCTCTATAGCTTCTGCAATCATGCACCTGCAGTACCCAAACTGCAGGTGCGGTTATGACAGACTTCAGCAACTGAAGCTACTTCAAAATCTCCCAAATCTTTCTGTCAACCTTCCAGAATCATCCCGAGGCCCCAGGACCTCAACCCAAAATACGAAAAAGTCATATACCATTATTCAAACTTGTACCAACCATCGGAACACTTAAAATAATGCCAAAATACCAAATCACCCTCGGATTCAAGCCTAAAGATCCTAAAACTTCCATTTTTCGCTTTCGATCAAAAAGTCTATCAAACCTTGTCTGAATTACCTGAAATTTTGCACACACATCCCAAATGACACAACGGACCTACTCCAACTTCCGGAATTCCATTTCAACCCCGATATCAAATTCTCACTATCGAACCGGAAACATCAAAAATTTGACTTTCAGCATTTCAAGCCTAATTAAGCTAAGGACCTCCAAAATACAATCCGAATATGCCCCTAAGCCTGAAATCACCCAACGGAGTTAACGGAACCAACAGAATTTCATTCCAAGGTCGTCTTCATACTGCTCCGACTACGGTCCAAATTCTAAAGCTTAAGCTCTCATTTAGGGACTAAGTGTCCCAAAACACTCTGGAACCCAAAACGAATCCTCTCGACAACTCACAATAGTAGAAACAAACACGGAGAAAGCAGCTAATAGAGGATCGGTGCGTTAATTCTTAAAATGACCGGCCGGGTCGTTACCTCCTCCCCCTCTTAAAACATTCATTCATCCTCGAACGAGCATATAGACATACCTGAAGTAGTGAAAAGATGAGGGTAACAGCTGCGCATATCCTGCTCGGTCTCCCAAATCGCCTCCTCGATCGGCTGACTCCGCCACTGAACCTTCACTGATGCAATGTTATTTGACCTCAGCTTCCGAACCTGCCTGTCCAATATTTCCACTGGCTCCTTAACATAGGATAGATCTTTTTCCAACTGGACTGAACTGAAATCCAAAACGTGTGACGGATTGCCGTGATACTTCCAGAGCATCGAAACATGAAATACCGGATGAACCGCTGCCAAGCTAGGAGGTAGGGCAAGCTCATAAGCAACCTCTCCAACATGTCGCAATATCCCAAAAGGACCAATAAACCTCGGACTCAACTTCCCTTTCTTCCCAAATCTCATAACACCCTTCATATGCGAAACCCGAAGCAGGACCCGCTCTCCAACCATATAGGAAAGATCACGAACCTTCTAGTACGCGTAACTCTTCTGTCTGAACTGGGTTGTACGGAGTCTATCTTGAATCACCTTAACCTTCTCCAAAGCATCTGAACCAAGTCTGTGCCCAATAATCTAGCCTCGTCCGGTTCAAACCAACCCACCGGGAATCTATATCGCCTACCATACAAGGCCTCATATGGTGCCATCTGAATGTTGGACTGATAGTTGTTGTTGTAGGCAAATTCAACCAATGGCAATAGCTAGGGGTGTGCATTCGAATCAGTTTATCAATAAATCGAATCGATTATTTGTTATCGGTTTATCGATATATCGATTTCGATTTTGATTTCGAAATTTTCCTTATCGAGTTATCGATTTCGATTTCGATTTTATCCTCTTTGGTTATCATTTTATCATGAAACCGATAATATATACTAAAAATACAAATATACCCTTATTCTATAATACCCTTTCCTTTACCCTAAGTTCCTAACCTTATTATTCCTTCTACCCATCAGTTTAGTTACCCTAGTGTCTCTCTTACCTTATCAGTTTCTTCTTTCACTTTCAGTAGGTACGTAGCCGATTTGAAGACGGCACCGTCGACCAGTAAACATGGTACACGTCTCCTTTTACCGCAACTGTAAGTTTCCTTAATCTCATTGGTTCATTTCCTATTATTAAGTTCTGTATTTGTCAAAAGCTCTTTTCGTTTTCTAGAAATTTGTGTATAAATGATAAATGTAGAGAAGATTTAGTGTTAGAAACCCCTAGTCTGAGCTAAAATGTCAATTAATGAGTATTGGAACAAATCAACTCTAAATGGAGCTAAGTGGATCAAACTTATGTTAGGGCTTGAGTAGTCATTACTGTAACTTTGTGGTAATGTTGAGATTAGTTTGAATATGAGCAAAGCTAAAGTCTGTTCTGATAGTATTATGGCCTGAGGATAAAGTGGTACAACCAATCAAGAAAATGTAAAAATAACGTCAGTGAAATGGGGGGAGGACCAAGAGATTTCAGGTTCATATCCTAGTGGAGCAAAAAATACTAGGTGATTTCTTCTTATTTGCTAATGAATATAGAGTTATCAAAAACAGAAAAGTTGAAGGCTTGCTAAACATTCCATTTCATTTTTTACATTTAGTTAGGTGTGGTTATAGCGATATACTTTCCATGGAATCCCGCAAATTTTCTTATTGGTGTAATCAATAACCGAATCGATAAGCCTCAAAAATTGATAAATCGAAACCTTATTGAAATGATAAAGATAAGCATATTTACAAATCGATAATCGGTAAGTAATTATCAATAAGGGTCAAAATCGAATGCACACCCCTAGCAAGAACTGATCCCAAGAAATTCCAAACTCCATCACACATGCTGGGAGCATATCCTCAAGAATCTAAATAGTGCGCTCGGACTGTCCATCCGTCTGGGGGTGAAATATTGTGCTTAAATCCACCCGAGTACCTAACTCATGATGTACGACCCTCCAGAATTGTGATGTGAACTGAGTACCTCTATTTGAAATGATGGAAATTGGAATACCATGCAAACGAACAATCTCCCGGATATAAATCTCTACCAACCGCTCCGAAGAATAAGTAGTACACACAGGAATGAAGTGTGCGGACATGGTCAGCCGATCCACCATGGTAATCCTCTCCCACTTCCACTCCGGAATCTCTATCTGCTGAAGCAACCCACCCGGTCTCTGGTGCTCATACTTCACCTGCTGACAATTGAGGCACCGAGCTACAAACCCAATTATATCTTTCTTCATCCACCTCCACCAATAGTGTTATCTCAAATCCTGGTACATCTTCGCGGCACCTGGGTGGGTGGAATACCGCGAACTATGGGCTTCTTCTAGAATCAAATCCCGAAGCCCATCAACATTGGGTACATATATCCGACCTTGCATCCTTAGTACCCCTGTCATCACCAATAGTCACATCTCTGGCATCACCGTGCAGAACCTTGTCCTTGAGGACGAGCAAATGAGGGTCATCATATTGATGCTCCCTGATACGATCAAATAAGGAAGACCGAGAGACCACGCAAGCTAGAACCCGACTAGGCTCCGAAAGATCCAATCTCACAAACTGGCTGGCTAAGGCCTAAACATCCATCGCCATGGGCCTCTCCGCTGCTGGTAGATAAGCCAAACTCCCGAAACTTTCCACCCTACGACTCAAAGCATCGGTTACCACATTGGCCTTGCCCGAGTGATACAAGATAGTGATATCATAGTCCTTCAGCATCTCTAACCATCCCCTCTGGCACAAATTAAGATCCTTCTGCTTGACCAGATACTACAAATTCCAGTGATCGGTATAGATCTCACAAGGAACACTGTGCAAATAATGACGCCAGATCTTTAAGGCGTGAACAATAGCAGCTAACTCGAGATCATGGACAGGATAATTCTTCTCATGTACCTTCAACTGTCTGGACGCGTAGGCAATCACCCTGCCGTCCTGCATCAATACCACTCTAAGGCCAATCCTCTAGGTATCACAATAGACAGTATAAGACCCCGAACCTATAGGCAATATCAAAACAGGGGCTGTAGTTAAAGCTGTCTTGAGCTTCTGGAAGCTCGCCTCACAATCTTCCATCCACGAGAATGGAGCACCCTTCTGGGTCAGCCTGGTCATAGGTGCTGCAGTCGATGAAAACCCCTCAACAAATCGATGGTAATTGTCACACCTCCCTTTTTTAGTACACCTCGAAGGGTACAAGGGAGTTTTTTCCAACTAAGGGACAATCGAAATGAGATTTATTTATTTAAAGATTCAGAGTCACCACTTGGGATGATTTATGGTATCCCAAGTCACCGGTTCAAATCCCGAGTCGAGGGAAAAAATTGACTATGTATTACAGTCCGCAAACTAAAAATCCGGGTAAGGAATTCTGTTAACCCAGGAGAAGGTGTTAGGCATTTCCGAGTTCCGTGGTTCTAGCACGGTCGCTTAACGATTATTATTTGCCTATTATCTGATTTTAAAACGTTTTGAACCTATGTGCATTTTTTACTTTAAAAACCGTTTTTAGTTATTATTTTTTTTTCAAAGAAAATTCAACGTTATCAAAAATACGTCTTGAGCCACGTCACATAAATGCACCCGTGGTCTGCAACATATTTTATCTAACATTGTTGAGATTTGGATTTGGGTCACATAAATGTGCACCCGAGTTTAGGAAAGTAAATAATTAAAATAACGCGCCTAAAGTAACTACGCGTTTGCAATTTTTGCAAGGGCCATGGAAATTCAACTAGGTGACACGCCTCGAATTCTAAGGACTAAAACCAAATTAATTAAAATGAAGGCCATGCAATTGTGATTTTATTTGGCATGGCGCGCCTCGAACTATTCTATCCTAAGGGGTTTCTAGATTATAAAGTGAGGGCCATACTTTATGCAATTGGTCATCATGACACCTCTAACGCTAAATAAAATGATGAATTAATTAAAAGGCTACTAAGATCGCAACTACCCAAATGTTAATGGACAAGGGTTCTACTGTGGTCCAAACTAAGAGAATATATTTTAATAAATGAAAGAGGCTAACGGTGTGAAGATAAAATTTGGTCCCAGCATGCGGCCCTATAGCCCACAAACGTGAGATTGTTCTGAATTACAAGTTAATATCGATCCAAACTGGCCCATAAGAGAGCCCAAATTTAAACAAAGGCCAGCTTGAACCAGCGATGAGTTCCTCAGTTCGATTCCATACAACAACACAGAGGTCAATCCTTTGCATTTCATTTTTTAAATTATCAAACAAATGGGAGACAGTGATCATGACTATTTAAGACATTTCTTAGACAACTGCACATCACTATTTTATCCTTCGAAAGACAACTTGACTTCTTTTGCTTATTGAATTATTCCTAAGGCTAAATAACTTGAGCTTCAGCATTACCAATAGATCATTAATCACGGGAAAACTCAGATGCACCAAATCAAGATAGCCATTCAATTGAGTATTCTATAAAGGAGTAAAAAATATTATTTAAATCCTCACGCATACTTATTTTACTAGATGATGTACAGATTTAAAAATGATTCAATCGAATTTGTCATATATACATCAACAAGTGTTCTTCTATAACCCATTTTCCATGCTTTGAATCTTCATTCCAAATGATTCTAAAAAAACAAAAATTAACTTGTAAAGTAACAAGAGATTTAAGTTAACATATCCCGCACTAACGTGCTTGACAACAGTTCTTCAAAATTCTACATCCACCGATAACTTCACTTCTATCGCAAGACTCAGATTTTGAGATCAGAACTAAGCTAAGAATGAATCCTAGATCACACCTTGATCCTTGCTATAGGTAAGCAGACATTTAGTAACATTGAGACCCACTACACATATCAAATATCAGAAGTTATGGCCCTGAACTATCCATTCCACTTGCATGTAAGATTCAAATCCATACCATAGTAGCCTTGAAAGCCTTACTTAGTACATATTTAAAAGAATCAACTACATTTAAACAAATTCAAGTACTGACCTTAAACAAACAAGTAATACAAATGACTATATTTTAAGAAGCCAAACTAAGATGGATATCAACTAAACTACCATGTCACATGATTTTAAAATTCGGTCATTGATCACATATCCGTGGTTCGAAGGGCAGTAAGTTAGATTGAAAAGAAAACAAAGTGGACAAATAAGCTAATCTATGAACCAACTAATGGTGAATATAACTCAAAGCTCCAGATCTTCATTTCTGATTCCAAATCAAGCATTACAGTTAAGGAAAATGCAGAAATGCATACCTGAATATCAGCTAAAGACCATAAATTAGCTTGAAACTTTAAAAGGAAGCAGTAATAACAGACTAACAGCAATAGAAACAAACCCCAACTTCCAATTCGAATCACAATCCAACCCAGATGAATCAGATTAGCTATCAAAAATCGTAAAATTTCGAAAGTTGCAAGAGATTTCAATGGAACAGTGAACAGTTTAGTCATTTGTATTTTTTCAGAAATTTTCTATCACTCCCCCCCCTTCTCCCTTCAACCTCTATCTTTCAGCCTTTAAATAGGCAGCCAATTAGTGCATTCACCATTACCAATTCCCTTTTTTCCATTTTTAATAGTTGATTCCACTTAAACCTTATCTCTATCTTATCTTTACTGTATTCACAACCCTACCCACTATAGAAACTTCCTAAGTTAGGTAAACACTTGAATAGTTTTGAGAATTAAACCTACACTAATCAACTGATTATTACATACAAATAAGCAAGAAACTACCCAAATTATCAGACAAATCCTAGTTAAATTGACTAAATGATTAAACAAGATATGACTTTAGAATTTTAAACAAGCTGACAACAAAGCAGTTTGAAAAACAAAACAATGAACATAAGATATTTTAAACCGGAGGACTGGTAGAATTTCAACTGAAATCGACCAGAGAAAAGAAACAGAGATGGGGAAAGACGAAAATCAGAAATATACCAATGAAAATAATCATAAAAATAGGAACGAACTCACCCTACATTTGAACTTGCAACTGATAATCCAGTTTGGTCCCCAAATAATGTCAATCTTTTGTTCTTTGCCAAGAACAAATGAGCAGCATTATTTTTGTGACCAAATCGTCCTAAATACTTGAGAAAACTTGAAATAGTAGTCTTACATGTCTGAATTTGGCTTTGGGATTTTATGGCTCGAACCCTAGATTTGAAATTCGAAGGGTTCAAGCCATGTTCGAGGGAAACGGAGTAAGGATTTGGGAAGAGGGGGTCTTGATGATCATGGGGTGTAATTTTGGAGGTGAATAGAGGCAGCGCCGCCACCGGAAGGTGGTGGGGAATGGTGGCGGCTGCTAGGGTTTATCCCTTTAAATAAAAATTTGAGAAATTCCAAGGATGTTTGAAGGAAGTGAAGTTGGGATTTAAGAAGAGGAAGTTTTGGTGGTTCTGGGGTATATTTTTGGTGGTGAATGGAGGCGGCACTGCCGGCGACAAGCAGTAGAAATTAGGGCGGCGTGTCTCTAGGGTTTGGGGAATTGAGAGAGACGAGGGTGACTGAGGAGGGGGGGTTGAAGGGTCTGGGTATATTAAAATCCACGATTGAATCCTTAATCAAAACGGGGTCATTTTGACCAAGTAGGGGGGCGGTTTGGTTCTGGATCGGGTCGGGGTCGGGTTAATGGGCGACATAGTTGACCGTTTGATCAAATGATATCGACCGTGGTAATGGGGCTGCACCAGGTAAGGGGACTGGTTTGGAAGGGTTTGGGCTGGGTTTATCCGGGTTTTGGGAGGGGTATTTGATTTGGGCTTGGGATTTTAATTAAATTGGCCCAACTTCTGATTTCTTTTTTATTCCTTTCCTTTTCTTTTTATTTCAAAAGTATTTTTCTTCTCAAAATAAAAATAAAACCTTAATTAATCCCTAAACCAAATTATTCTACTAAATTAACTTAATTATCTCTAAATAATAATTACCACAACTAATTAAAAGCCAAATAAAAAGAAAATTGCCAAAATTCAAAATTAAAATGCAACATGACTATTTATATAATTTTTTCTATTTTTGTTAAAATAATTAATGTACTAATTGATCTAAAAATATAAAAATTAAATCTTAAATGCATATGCAATATTTTTGTATTTTTTATGATTTAAACAAAAATGCAAACAATAACAGGAAACGCCACAAAAAATCCACAAAATTGCGAGCAATGGGAAAAATTGTTTTGTTTTGAATTTATGGGAATAATTCATATAGGGCAAAAATCATGTGCTCACAGCTGCCCCTCTTTGCCCGGAAACACGAAGAGTTTTCGTGCAAAGATAAAGTGAGCGGATACGAGCAAATTTTTGCCTGTTTGAATACTCCGTGGGAAGCATTTTTTGAAAGAATCTGACCGAACCTCTGCTTCAAAGGTTTCCTACATATCCTTGGTTATAAAGGAATCAGGTCAGTGTAGTTCGGGAAGTTTTAGTAGCTGGGACTACCATGAAGCTGTGATTTCACTGTTGCTGCCGCTACTGCTTACTGATCTCCTTATTACACCATGAAAAAATAAAAAAACTAGACTAAACTACGATTTATGAATTATAAAGATTTATTTTGTATCTTCAAACTTGGCCTTGAAGTTTCTGCCGCTTGTTTGACTTGTATTCTCCAAGCGAGATTCCTTTATTGCATGTCTTGAAGGGTATTCTGAGGTGCTTTCCCTTTGTTTTTCAGGCGGGTGCCTGATTGCTGAACCCTTAACCGTCTTCCTTTGATTGTTATTGCCTTTCCTTGGTTATTCAGGTAGGTTCTTGATTGCCAATACTTGAATTGTGTTCCCTTCCTATGAAACTCGAATTGCTTTCCCCTTGAAACTTGAACTGTCTTCCTTTGACCATTGTCACTTTCCCTCTGTTCTCCAGGTGGGCTCCTGATTGTCGAACTTGAATTTCTTCTTCCCTTCGTTCTCTAGGCGGGCTCCTGATTACCAACATTTAAACTGCTTCCCTTCGTTCTCCAGGCGGACTCCTAATTACCAACACTTAAACTGCTTCCCTTCGTTCTCCAGGCGGGCGCCTGACTGCTAACACTTAAACTGCTTCTTCCCTTCGTTCTCCAGGTGGGCTCCTGATTACCAACAGTTGAACTGCTTCTTCCCTTCGTTCTCCAGGCGGGCTCCTCATTACCAACACTTGAATTGTACTTCATCCCTTCGTTCTCCAGGCGGGCTCCTGATTACTGAAACTTGAACTGTATTCCCTTGCTCTCCAGGTGGGTGCCTGACTGCTGAAACTTGAATTGTATTCCCTTGCTCTCCAGATGGGCGCCTGATTGGTGAAACTTGAACTGTCTTCTTCTTGAGACTACTTTTCTTTGACTTGTCCTCCCTTATTTTTCTAGGCGGGTGCCTGATTGCTTGGGTATGAACTGTTTTCTATTCTTTGAAACTAGTGTTGTCCTTCCCTACTCTTCAGATGGGCACCTGAATTCCACAAAATAGACAAAACAAAAGAAAATTTTCTGCCCCAGTTTGGTAGCCAGGCATATCCGTGAGTGTTAATTGAATCATGCTACCAAATATCTATAAGAATTTGAAAGCTAAATCCCATTATCCAGGAGGGTCCTGAAAACTTCTAGTAAAATGCCTGTTTCAAAGCTACATTATATCTTCTAAAGGTATGATTTCTGTTAAATCTTATTATTTAAGACAGTCTTAGAACTCATCACATTATCCAGGAGGGTCCTGAAAATCGAAATCAAGTTTTATCTTAAGAGTGGCAATTTTAAGGCTGAATTATTATTTTGTTATCTAATGGAACTCTTAAAGCTAGGTCTCATTATTCAGGAGGGTCCTAAAATGTCGAATTGAATCCTATTCTAAAAATGAAAACTTCAAAGCCAACTTACATTTCTTTTGGGGTAAGACTTATGCTAGATCTTGTTATTTATAATTGTATTGAATTTTAACTAAGTCCCATTATCCAGGAGGGTACTAAGAATTTTGCGATCAAACCAGCTTGGTACTTGCTTTCCTTATGGGGGTCTTTCCGAAACAAACAAAATTTTTGCCCCTATTTCAAATCAAAGAAAATCATGTCAGTTTAAAATGTGGTGGTTAATTGTGGCATTCTTGCTAAAGGTGGTTCTTCCTTTGCCATGCTTTGCTTTGACTGGCTGCCTTGAACTGGTCGAAAATTGTTTGACCTTCTGATTGATCCTTAACCAAAGGATCCTGGATGACCCGAGTGCTCTACACCCCAACCGTTGTTTTTCATTTCTGACCTTTCTATATTAACCTCTGCATCTCCCGCGACATTACTGAACCATTCCACCGATTTAACTTTTGCTTACACTTTATGTCCCACTTTTCATCACACTATCTCTGGCATGTCCTAGCCGCATTTTGCTTTGTGCAATTTTGAAACTGGTAGTAAACTTTGAAATTCCTTCTTATTTATTGAAACAAAGCTAACCTTGGAAGAGCTTTAGAGGAGTAAAATTAACAACAATGAAATGCGACAATTTTGAGAATTAAGAATAAAGAAGAAAATCCAAATTTGGATGATTATTGGAGAGAGGAAAAGAAACTTATCTGAGTGGAGTAAGTGGCACAAATAATCATGGTATTCATTTTGGATTAATCAACCCAGTCTATTTAACCAATCACTTTTCCAATTGTTTTACTTTGTGCTCCAAAATCTCCACAACCCAATTTTTACTTTCTGCCAACTTACAGACCTTGTTCGGCTTGTATTGCCCTGAAGAGTTTTCATCGACAAACGTCTCTCATTTGTTCATTCCTAATTTCCTTGTCGCCTCATGGTGCCCGTGAGGGTTTTCACCAATAAGACTCTCTCATTTTTTGATTTCTCTTGCTTAGACCGGAGTGTTGCCCGTGATATGAATCCTCTTTACGTGCTTGACTTGACATCTCTCGAAGACTGATCCGAAGGTCTTCCTTTAGACAATAATGCGGGCTCTTGGATATGTTTGGAAAGAAAATGGTATCAAAAAGGCTCAAAACAGCTTAGATGGGTTCAAAATTACAACTTTTGAAATCTGATTTCTTACCACAATCACGACTTTTGCCCAAGTTTCTTGCTTGGGGATTTTTTTTTTCTTATTTTGATATGATATGACCAAGCCGTGAGGCTGCCTACGTATCCTTAACAGGAATTAGGTCAAACGTAGTTCACACCTGAATTTCTTTGTTTTCTTGTACTTTCTCTTTTCGCTTCTTTTCTTTTTTTTCTTTCTTTTTCTTTTCTCTCTTTTTCGTTATTGATTCCAAAAGAGGGGTATGAAATAAATATGGCTCAAAAGGGGAAACAAAGGGTAGAGTGTTTAGATAGTAGAACAAATTGTCTTCATCATTCCAATCTTCGAAACAATGCCAAGTACAAACAATCAACAATTAAACCAAAGAAATCATACATAATATCTCTTGACTGCATCAGAATTGATAGCCATGTCTACACATTTGCCTTCAATATCTGTTAGATACAAAGCACCATTGGACAACACTCTTGTTACAATGAACGGCCCTTGCCAATTTGGGGCAAACTTGCCCTTCGCTTCGGCCTGGTGTGGAAGGATGCGCTTTAATACTTGCTGACCTACTTCAAACTTTTGGGGATGCACCTTTTCTTTGTACACTCTTGCCGTTCTCTTTTGATATAACTGCCCATGACACACTGCTGCCAATCTCTTCTCATCGATCAAACTTAACTGCTCCAAACGGGTTTTGACCCACTCATCATCCTCAATCTCGGCCTCAGCAACAATTCTAAGGGACGGGATTTCAACTTCCGCAGGTATCACTGCTTCAGTGCCATATACCAACAAGTAAGGAGTTGCACCCATTGAAGTGCGAATAGTAGTGCAATAACCAAACAATGCGAATGGTAACTTTTCATGCCATTGCCTGGAACCTTCCACCATTTTCTGAAGTATCTTCTTTATGTTCTTGTTGGCTGCCTAGACTACTCCATTCGCCTTGGGGTGATATGGGGTGGAATTGCGATGCATAATCTTAAATTGTTGACATACCTCTTTCATCAAGTTACTGTTAAGATTAGCACCATTATCTGTGACGATCACCTTTGGTATCCCAAATCGATAGATGATATTTGAGTGAACGAAATCAGCTACTACTTTATTGGTTACCAACTTGAAAGTTTTAGCCTCAACCCACTTGGTGAAATAATCAATGGCTACCAAAATGAACCTGTGCCCATTAGATGCTGCTGGTTCAATTGGTCCAATGACATCCATGCCCCAAGCAACGAAGGGCCATGGTGCCGATATTGTGTTCAATTCCGATGATGGAGAATGAATTAAATCTCCATGTACCTGGCATTGATGACATTTGCGCACAAAACTGATACAATCTCCCTCCATGGTGAGCCAATAATAACCTGCTCGGAGAATTTTCTTCACCAGCACATATCCACTCATATGCAGTCCGCAGACTCTAGAATGTACTTCGGGCATGACAGTCGTGGCTTGTTTAGCATCTATGCATCTCAACAATCCAAGATCTGGAGTTCTTTTATACAAAACTCCTCCACTGAAGAAAAATCCACTTGCCAACCATTGAATTGTTCTCTTTTGATCCTTCGTGGCTTGCACCAGATATACCCCCATTCTGATGTACTCCCTGATATCATGGAACCATGGTTCACCATCAAGTTCTTCTTCCACCATGTTACAGTAAGCATGCTGATCTCGGACTTGAATATGTAGAGGATCGACATAAGCTTTGTCCAGATGGTTCAACATTGATGCCAAGGTAGCCAAAACATCGGCCACCTCATTATGGACCCTTGGAATATGCCTGAACTATGTTGATCAGAACCGTTGACAAAGATCATGCAAACATTGACTGTACGGTATGAGCTTCAAATCTCGTGTTTCCCATTCTCCTTGAATTTGATGTACTAGTAGATCCGAGTCTCCCAAGACCAAGACTTCCTGGACATCTATGTTTGTAGCTAGCCTTAAGCCCAAAATGCATGCTTCGTACTCAGCCATATTGTTGGTACAATAAAAACGAAGCTAAGCCGTAACAGGATAGTGATGCCCTGTTTTAGAATTAAGCACGGCTCCTATTCCAACTCCTTTCATATTAGCAGCCCCATCAAAGAAACGTTTCCAACCTAGTTTTTCAGTCTGCTCTAGCTCGTCAATATGCATCACCTCTTCATCGGGAAAATAAGTCCTCAATGGCTCATATTCTTCATTGACCGGGTTCTCGGCCAAATGATCGACCAACGCTTGGGCTTTCATTGCGGTCCGAGTCACATAGACGATATCAAACTCTGTGAGCAAAATCTCCCACTTTGCAAGTCTCCCTGTGGGCATAGGCTTTTGAAAAATATACTTCAACGGATTCAAGCGCGAAATGAGGTAAGTAGTGTAGGATGACAAACAATGTTTCAATTTCTGTGCTACCCAAGTTAGGGTGCAACATGTCCTTTCCAAGTGAGTGTACTTATCCTCATAAGTCGTGAACTTCTTGCTAAGATAGTAGATGGCCTATTCCTTCCTACCAGTGATATCATGATGACCCAATACACAACCAAATGAATTTTCTAGGACTATCAAGTAAAGAATCAAAGGTCTCCCTGGTTCTAGTGGAACTAGCACATGTGGGTTTGACAAGTATCATTTTATCTTATCAAATGATTCTTGACACTCATCAGTCCACTTAACCGTAGCATCCTTCTTCAGCAACTTGAAAATAGGCTCACAAGTTATCGTGAGTTGAGCAATAAACCTGTTGATGTAGTTCAATCTCCGTAACAGACTCATCACCTCAGTCTTGTTCCTCAGAGGTGGCAATTCTTGGATAGCTTGGATCTTTGATGGGTCCAACTCAATGCCTCGACGGCTGACTATGAATCCCAATAATTTTCCGGATGGAACACCAAATGCGCACTTGGCAGGGTTAAGCTTGAGGTTGTACCTGCGAAGCCTCTGGAAAAATTTCCTCAAATCTCCAATGTGGTCGGACTGCTGCTTTGACTTCATGATTACATAATCTATGTACACCTCAATCTCCTTGTGTATTATATCATGGAACACAGTAGTCATTGCCCTCATGTAAGTTACCCCAGCATTTTTCAAACCAAATGGCATTACTCGGTAACAATAAGTTCCCCATGGCATGATGAATGCCGTCTTTTCCGCATCTTCTTCATCCATTAAAATCTGATGATACCCTGCATAGCAATCCACAAAAGATCCAATCTCACGCTTGGCGCAATTATCGATCAAAATGTGAATGTTTGGTAGTGGGAAATTATCCTTAGGACTTGCTTTGTTGAGATTGCG
This sequence comes from Nicotiana tabacum, assembly GCF_000715075.1. Classification (NCBI taxonomy): domain Eukaryota; kingdom Viridiplantae; phylum Streptophyta; class Magnoliopsida; order Solanales; family Solanaceae; genus Nicotiana; species Nicotiana tabacum. The sequence continues at coordinate 47,743,957 of NC_134080.1, read as the reverse complement.
GTAATCAACGCATACTCTGATCTTGTCGTCCTTCTTTGGTACTTGCACAACATTAGCTAACCAAACGGGATATCGTGTGACCCGAATGACCTTTGCATCCAACTACTTAGTGATTTCTTCCTTAATCTTCACACTCATATCAGTTTTGAACTTTCTCAATTTTTGCTTGACGGGAGGGAATGTCGGGTTAGTGGATAACTTGTGGACCACTAAATCAGTGCTTAAACCCGGCATGTCGTCGTATGACCATGCAAAAATATCTTTGTATTCAATCAGGGTTTTGATCATCTCTTCCCTGATCTTTGGTTCAAGGTGGATGCTTATTTTAGTCTCTCTGATATTATCTGTGTCCCCTAAATTGATGGTTTCTGTATCATTTAGGTTGGGTTTGGGTTTTCCTTCAAAGTGATTTAATTCCTTACTAATTTCTTCAAAGGCCTTTTCCTCATCATATTCTGATTCGTCATCACACTCTACTTCTTAAATTATTTTTTCAGAATCAGATTGATTTTTAAGACTGGGATGAGGATTTATCACGCATGCCATATCATTAGAATCAGCGTAAAAAGAACTGTATAGAAAAGAAAATAAAAACAAAAGGGAAACTATCAGGAATGATGAAGAAAGGGAAATTGCATTTCTTTGAATGATAAAAGATTACAAGGTTTGCACACTCAAACAGACTGAAAGATAAAAAAATCTGGATTATAACCCTGGAATAACCCTGACAAACTGAAGGAAAATCAAAATAAACTACCAAAACTCCTTTCGAGTGGGGAGAGGAGTGGCTTTCCAATTATTAAGCTTTGTTTTTGGCCCGACGAATTGAATTTGTACGTTGCTAGAACCTTCACTACTTTCAACCATGTTCACACCGTCGAACAACTTCTCAAATCCTTCAATTAACTCCTTATCAAGATCAATCACAGGACTAGTAATTGTTGTTACCGGTCGTTTTCTGGTACCAGACTTGACAAATGATCTGGAGAGACATGAGACTGGCTTTGGAAGGACCTATGCTCTCTATTTTAACTTTCTAGCTCTTCCTATGTCTGCGGCAGTGGGCTTGAATCCCAGACCAAATGTTCCCAAGTTTTTAGAAAGAGACACCGGCTGTATGATGCCTTGCAAAGATGATCCCAAACCTGTACCAAGTACAAAACCATTCTTCAACATCTCATAGGCCACCATGACTGATGCGACGGTTATCTTCGGATTTGGAATGTATTTCCCCTCTGGAACTTTCTTTACCAACATCATGTCAAAAACCTAGTAGACCATTGGTCCCTTGTCATCTTCCACTTCAATGAACGGTACAATGGCATCATTGTGAGTGCATAAACTATCTTCGCCATGCACAACTATTTTTTGTTTATCTCATTCAAATTTGACCACCTGGTGTAGTGTTGATGGGACTACTTTAGCGGCGTGAATCCACGGTCGACCTAACAGCAGATTGTAGGAAATAGCTACATCCAGCACCTGGAATTCCATTGTGAACTCAACTGGCCGTATCGTCAGCTCTAGCATTATATCCCCAACTGAATCTTTGCCTCCGCCATCAAATCCCCGGACATAGATACTGTTCTTATGAATCTTCTCATCTTCCACTTTCAACTTACTCAGAGTGGAGAGAGGGTAGATGTTCGCACTGGAACCATTATCGACCAATACCTGGGTAACCACGGAGTTCTCACATTTCATCGTAAGGTAAAGGGCTCTGTTATGCTCAGTACCCTCTACGGGCAATTCATCATCGGAAAAAGTGACTCTGATCACTTCAAAGATTTTGTTAGCTATATTTTCCAGATGGTTCACGGTGATTTTATCGGGAACGTGAGCCTCATTCAAGATTTTCATTAAAGCTTGATGGTGCTCGTCTGAGTGGATTAACAATGACAATAGTGAAATTTGACCAGGCGTCTTCCTTAATTGTTCCACGATAGAATAGTTTTGCGCCTTCATCTTCCTCAAAAATTCCTCTACCTCTTCTTCAGTTATAGCTTTCTTTACCAGCACTGGGTTATCTTTGGAGATCTTAGATTTTCTCAACTCCTCGGGGGCAAAACATCTTCTCGAGCGAGTCAAACCCTGGGTTTCGCAAACCTCTTCTTTGATTTCTTTCCATTTGTAAGTCACTGTCACTCGTTCGTAATTTCATGGAATAGACCTATTGTTAACTATTGGTAACTGGGTTACCGGCTTGATAATGACATGATCTGTGCGGGCACCCTCCACGATTACGACATGTTTGCTTGCCACTCCTGGCACAACCACTTTCATCCTTTCTTGCTTTGCTCAACATCACTCGAAGACCCCTTCTTAACTATTACGGATGGTTCACTTCTCCTTTCGCTTGACTTGAGCACTAATTTCTCACTTGTTGATTGTTCAACTGTCTTGACCCCACTGGACCGAATCATCATGATGGTCTGTGACGGATTCCTGGGCTCCCCTCCCTCATGCACTATTTCAATCATATTTGCCCCCTGATGGGCTGGCATCAGATTCTGGTTGATATTGGGTGCCTCAGGAGCTTGAACTTCAATCCGATTGGTATCAATAAGCTCCTGTATAGCACTTTTTAAGTGCCAGCACTTCTCCGTGTCATGACCTGGAGTCCCAGAATAATACTCACAGCTCACAGAATAATCAAGATATTTCGGGGGAGGATTTAGCAATTTGGACTGTATCGGCCTCAGCATGTCCAGTTGTCTTAGCCAGTGGAATAAACCGGTTTATGACTCCCCCAATGGAGTAAAGGTTTTCTTTTTCTGCAACCTTTCATCCTTAAATGCTTGATTAGGCTGGAAACTTGGTCCAGGAAGGTTTCGGTAGGCTCGTGGGGGTAGATAAGTGTTTTGGGGAATGGGCACACGCCATTGCGCGTGGGCGGGAGGTTGGTTGTATGTTTGGGCATGGTGGATAGAAAAATGAGGTTCTGGTGGGGGGTAGTAGTGTTGGGGTGGATTATATGGGCTATGAGGGTAACTTTGGTGGTGGGGTCGAGGCTGATTATAGTGGTGAGATGAGCCTATGGGTCCGAACCAAGTTCCTGAATCAACCATTGCTACGTCCTCTCTCTTCTTTTTCCCAATTCCTCCTGTGCCGCCCTGAATAGCCTGAGTGGTCACCTTAATAGCCGAATAGCTCATGATTTTATTCAACTTGAGCCCCTCTTCTACCATACCTCTCATCTTCACTACTTTATTGAAGGATTTTCCTATAGCTGAGACCAGATGGCCATAGTAAGTAGGTTCTAAGGCCTGTAGGAAATAATCCACCATCTCACTTTCTTTCATTGGAGGGTCTACTCTTACTGCCTGCTCTCTCCATCGGAAACCATACTCTCTGAAACTTTCACTGTGCTTTTTCTCCAGTTTTGTCAAGGACAGTCAATTTGGAACGATCTTAAGATTGTATTGGAAGTGACAAGCGAATGCTTGCGTCAGATCATCCCATGTATACCACCTTCCGTGATCCTGTCGGGTGTACCACTCCAGCGCCGATCCACTCAGACTTTGACTGAAATATGCTATCAGCAATTCATATTTTCCTCCAGATCCCCTCATCTTGCTACAAAAACATCTCAAGTGTGCTACTGGATCACCGTGCCCATCGTACAAATCAAACTTGGGCATCTTAAACCCTGCGGTAATTGCACATTTGGAAACAGACACAGGTCTTTGTAAGACACACTTACTTGACCTCCTAACCCCCGTATGTCTCTGAATGATTGTTCTAAGCTTTTAATTTTTCTGAACATCTCCTCCTGTTCGGGATTTTTGGATGGTTTTTCAGCTTTCGCAGGGAGATCAAAACGAGGAGTATAAACTTCTGAAGCTTTGAAAGTGGGATCTGGGGGGTAGTATTGGTTATCTTGGGCTTGGAACACAGGCTCACTGGAAGATTGGTTTAGTGTAGCAGATGGGGATGCTACGAAGACAGGAGTGATTGGGGGAGGAGGATATGGAATTGGTTTGGGTGGTGGAGCTTGCGGGGTTTGGGAGGTGGTGCCTTGGTAGTGGTGGTAAATAGGAAATCCTGCAGATGAATCAATAGTAAGATGTTCCTAGTTTTGAGTCAATGGCGGGATGAAAGCAGGGTTGGCAGGATAAGCTGGTGGTGGTTGCCCTTTTGCCCAGGCCTGATACATTTCGGCCATTTGTTGTTTCAACTTGTACATCTCTTCTTTCATTATATTAACATCTAACTCTTCCACCTCTTTTGGAGGATCGATGACACTCGCATCAAGTTCCCGGTTAGATATGATCAATTCACACTTGGACCTGGTGTTGTATGGATGGGTTGCTAGAATGCTCAACAAACTAACCACCTGCCTTAGTTCTGAAGCATCAACAACAAACTCGTTAGTGATTAAAGCTTAACAAATTGGTAACCGCATATTTGTGGAATGCAATGCACCTAAGTAATTAATCATTTCTATCATGTATTTGCTCGATTGCTTGTGTCATCCCGGCTTTTCCTTATTTCCATTTGCAATTTCCCTTTTTCTCTCTTTTTTCATTCTTGACTTCTCTTTGTTTTTATTCTCTCATTTCTCTCTCTTATTTTGTCATCGTTTCTTTCTCACGGTTTCTTATTTTCTTTCTCTTTTCTTTTGGTTATGGTCGAATCCTATGAAGATTGCTTATGTATCATGACCCCGCATGAATCAAACCGAGCGTAGTTCTGGGGTATAAGTGTAAAAATAAGTAGTAAAACATTTTTGGAATTTTCAAATTTTCGTAAAAAGCAAATACTTTGATTATAACGACTCAAAAACTAACAGACTCAAAAAGAAACTAACAGACTCTGACGAAAAGACAAAAAACACAAACTAACATACTTCAACAACAGAAAATACAGGCTCGAAAACAAACTGACAGACTCCAACAGAAAGAAAATACAGACTCAAGTAAAAATCACGAATACATTAATGCCTCAAATGCTCCTGGGACCCGCGAGATATCATTTGGTCTCGCCACGGGCCTATATGCAAGATCCCTTTGAAGTTCTCCAAGTCACTCATTATCTATCGGACAAACGTCATCACTGTTGCGAAGAAAGTGGTGCGAGTCATATCCTCGCATGCTTGGCATTTCACAACAATGTAGTCGGCGATGACTCTGACCCGCTCTCGGATTCTACCCTTTTTCGGAAGCAGACGCCTGACCTGTTGATTCCGGGATTCTAACACCTGAGTGTCGTGAAGATGTTGATTTTGCAACTGTTGCATTTCTTCCTCCATCTAAGCCATCAAATTATAGCAGTGTTCCCTATAAGCTTTAAAGTCCTTAGCCTGCTTGGCTACCTCATTCTCGAGGGTAGTCATATTTCTCTGCAGGCTGGTGATTGTCCCTTCATACTTTCTTTTCATTTGTTGCACAAACTTTGCCCGCTCTTCTACCTCCTTTGCGCATTGTGCCCGGACTTTGGCTAGGTTGGCCTCAGACTTTTCCAGGTCATCTTGACACTCAAGGGCTTTCTTTTTCAGACTACTTATAAGCCTTTCATCCGCTCGGTTTCTTTCCGGGTTTCTAGCAGTCGTTCTCATTTTCTGAATTTGGGCTTTGATGGCTTCATTTTCCTGAGTTAGCTTTTTCTTCTCGCCTTCATCCGCGGCGGCTTGCAAACCATTCTCAAACTGAAGGTCCATGACTTACTTTTCTAGCCTGCCTATGGTGGCTCTGTACTCATTTTCTTTGGCCAGCCAATCCCATTGCTCTTGTGATGCTCCGACAAATTCTTGAAGATGGGGTCTTTTGGCCGGCCATCCAAACTCAACTTCCCTTTTATACTAGGCAAGATATCCTGGTGCAACTTCATCTCTGGACAAATCACGCACTCGAGTGTTCGCCATTAAGTACTAACATTCGCTCCAAATTTGGCGGACTGCTACTTCATGAAACTGACCATCGAGACCAGTCTCGACCACATGGCGACTAATGTCTTCATCCTTGGGAACCATTTGACATCTCCCTAATTGTCTCAAAACCCGGTATGGGGCATAAGGCTGGATACTCCTAAGACCCATCAAAAGGAAATGAGGCCCGGTAGCTGGCATGTATATGATCTCGTCTACGGGAAGCCACCCAAACGTCCACTTTATTTGGCTTGTACTGATGGAATGGAGATGTGATACCCATTCTATAACCCCTTCTGGCAAGCTAATCCCATCAACCCTTGTATAAAATTCTTCTATGCAGGTTTTCTCTGTCGACCAATAACTCAGGAATTGAGGACGATGGCATAGATGTTCAATCATCCACATCTGCAGTAACAAGTTGTACCCCTCAAAAAAGTCTCCTCCGGCTTTGCAGGCTGTGAGAGCAAGGAAGATTTCAGCTATTATCATGGGTGCGAGGGTGCTTTTGGCCTGAGTAAGCAAAGTGCTGACAACCCCAGCTATTCGTATGTCGATATTTCTATCTTTCCTAGGAAACACCAGAAGTCCCAAGAAGACCACCATAAAAGCAAAACACCTGTGTTCTTCCCATTTGAGGCGGTTCCCCTTGCAACAAATTTTATTTTCTGGATTGTTAAACCCTCCTATGTGGCCGTACCTCTGGTATATGAACTGCAGAGTAGAAAAACCTGCTGCCAAATCTGGGTTATGGACCCCCCGCTTATTTTTAAGGAGTCTAAGAATTTGTGCATAGCAACGACTCTTGGAGCAACCAGATACTTATGTCTTAGAGGAACCTCAGTGCTCCCAATATATCCGGCTATTTCTTCCAAAGTTTGGGTGAGTTCAAAATCTGAGAAATGAAACACGTTGTGGGCCGGGTTCTAGAATGTAACCAATGCCTTTATCATATCTCCTCTAGGCCTAATCTTCAACAACCCGGTGAGATCTCCCAAATAATGATTGACCTTGTCTTGCCCTGATTTACCCAGATCATCCCACCACATATGCAACTCCAAAGGGATCTTGTTCATGAATTTTATTGGCAAATTCTTACTCGTGCTCATTCTGCACATTTATTAGGGTGATTAAGCAAAAAGCAAGATTTATTTTGACTCAAACTCAAAACTGACATTTTTTTTCAAATTTTCATTTCAAAAATAAAACCGACTTTGCAAATACAGCCTTTCAGCACTTCCGAGTAAAAGATTTTAACGCTGTACTTGCTAACCGGCCAAAAATTCGAAAAAAGAGACCAAAGGTGGTTGTTCTTGCTAAAACAGCCTTCCGGCGTCCTTTTGGGGACATTCGGCTATTTTAGACAAAAATGGCATCACCCTGCTTATTTAAAATAAAATAAAATTTTGTTCTTTTGGGGCTATTTTTGCAAAAGGGAAGTTGGACCCGATGGGGGTTGCCTACGTATCCCAATCCGGTGAGAATCAAACTGGCGTAGTTCGGGCAGTTTGATAAAACAAAAACCAACTATTTTTTGAAACAAATTTTTCTTCTTTTTTTTTCAAAATTTTGGCAGAGTATCTGTATATTTTGGGACATCGGTTTTTCTCAAAAACAGGCAATTACCTCTCTCAGTCCTCACATTGACTCTCAACTTTTCTCCTATTATTTGGTAAGTCGGTCAACATGCAAATCTGAAGTAAATGAATGCGCAAATAGCAAGTAGGATGCATCAGGATGGTCTTTTCATTTCGGATACACCTGTCCTAGACAGACCCAACCCATGTGTTGAGTCCCTAAAATCAAATGCACATGATGTAAACAAACGTTCCTACTAGGGATTCGGCATGAGGCTGAGTTATTCTAAGTATAAAACCTGGGTATACTGTTCCAGACTTGTGCATCGGAGCAGACAACTCGAGCCGAGGAGGGGGCTACGTACCGGAAACCAAAAGGCCATCCGGCTTAGTAACTTGTCTGAGCCTCTTTCTTATTTCTAGGTATGACACTAACAAAATAGGGAGTCACGCCAGCGTGCACATCCCCGAAGATGAGAAGAGAAGGGTTTCGTAGCAGTTTATATACAGTTCATATAATGTCAAAGCGGTACAAGCAACATTTAGCACATTTGGCCCAAACATGTAATAAAATCAGATAATGGATAAAGCCAAATATAACAATTCATCTAAGCTCGAATTTTGAACCCTAAACCAGAGATTCTGGGTTCTTGTCCCCAACAGAGTCCCCAGAGCTATCACACCTCCCTTTTTTACTACACCCCGAAGGGTACAAGGGAGTTTTTTCCAATTAAGGGACAATCAAAATGGGATTTATTTATTTAAAGATTCAAAGTCACCACTTGGGATGATTTATGGTGTCCCAAGTCACCGGTTTAAATCCCGAGTCGAGGGAAACAATTGACTCTGTATTACAGTCCGCGAACCAAAAATCCGAGTAAGGAATTCTATTAACCCAGGAGAAGGTGTTAGGCATTCTCGAGTTCCGTGGTTCTAGCACGGTTGTTTAACGGTTATTATTGGCCTATTATCTAATTTTAAAACGTTTTGAACCTATGTGCATTTTTTACTTTAAAATCGCTTTTAATTATTATTTTTTTAATAGAAAATTCAACATTATCAAAAATACATCTTGAGCCACGTCACATAAATGCACCCGTGGTCCGCAACATATTTTATCTAACATTATTGAGATTTGGATTTGGGTCACATAAATATGCACCCGAGTTTAGGAAGGTAAATAATAAAAATAACGCGCCTAAAGCAACTACGCGTTTGCAACTTTTGCGAGGGCCATGGAAATTCAACTAGGTGACATGCCTCGAATTCTAAGGACCAAAACCAAATTAATTATGCAATTGTGATTTTATTTGGAATGGCGCGCCTTGAACTATTCTATCCTAAGGCGTTGCTAGATTATAAAGTGAGGGCCATACTTTATGCAATTGGTCATCATGACACACCTCCAACGCTAAAGAAAATGATGAATTAATTAAAAGGCTACTAAGATCACAACTACCCAAATGTTAATGGACAAGGGTTCTATTGTAGTCCAAACTAAGAGAATATATTTTAATAAATGAAAGAGGCTAACGGTGTGAAGTTAAAATTTGGGTCCAGCATGCGTCCCTATAGCCCACAGACGTGAGATTGTTCTGAATTACAAGTTAATATCGACCCAAACTGGCCCGTAAGAGAGCCTAAATTTAAACAAAGGCCAGCTTCAACCAGTGATGAGTTCCTCAGTTCGATTCCACATAACAACACAGAGGTCAATCCTTTGCATTTTATTTTTTAAAATTATCAAACAAATGGGAGACAGTGATCATGACTATTTAAGGCATTTCCTAGACAACTGCACATCACTATTTTATCCTTCGAAAGACAACTTGACTTCTTTTGCTTATTGAATTATTCCTAAGGCTAAATAATTTGAGCTTCAACATTACCAATAGATCATTAATCACAGGAAAACTCAGATGCACCAAATCGAGATAGCCATTCAATTGAGTATTCTAGAAAGGAGTAAAAAATGTTATTTAAATCCTCACGCATACTTATTTTACTAGATGATGTACAGATTTAAACATGATTCAATCGAATTTGTCATATATACATCAACAAGTGTTCTTCTATAACACATTTTCCATGCTTTGAATCTTCATTCCAAATGATTCTAAAAAAACAAAAATTAACTTGTAAAGTAACAAGAGATTTAATTTAACATATCCCGCACTAACGTGCTTGACAGCAGTTCTTCAAAATTCTACATCCACCATGTTCAATCAGTAGTAAATTCCAACAGTCACAGTAAACAATAACTTCACTTCTATCGCAAGACTCGGATTTTGAGATCAGAACTAGGCTAAGAATGAATCCTAGATCACACCTTGATCCTTGCTATAGGTAAGCAGACATTTAGTAACATTGAGAACCACTACACAAATCATTCATCAGAAGTTATGGCCCTGAACTATCCATTCCACTTGCATGCAAGGTTCAAATCCATACCATAGTAGCCTTCAAAGCCTTACTTAGTACATATTTAAAAGAATCAACTACATTTAAACAAATTCAAGTACTGACCTTAAACAAACAAGTAATACAAATGACTATATTTTAAGAAGTCAAACTAAGATGGATATCAACTAAACTACCATGTCACATGATTTTAAAATTCGGTCATTGATCACATATTCGTGGTTCGAAGGGCAGTAAGTTAGATTGAAAAGAAAACAAAGTGGACAAATAAGCTAATCTATGAAACAACTAATGGTGAATAAAACTCAAAGCTCCAGATCTTCATTTCTGATTCCAAATCAAGCATTACAGTTAAGGAAAATGCAGAAATGCATACCTGAATATCAGCAAAAGACCAGAAATTAGCTTGAAACTTTAAAAGGAAGCAGCTATAACAGACTAACAACAATAGAAACAAACCCCAACTTCCAATTCGAACCACAATCCAACCTAGATGGATCAGATTAGCTATCAGAAACCGTAAAACTTCAAAAATTGCAAGAGATTTCAATGGAACAGTAATGAACAGTTTAGCCATTTGTATTTTTTCAGAATTTTCTATCACTCCCCCCTTCTCCCTTCAACCTCTATCTTTCAGCCTTTAAATAGGCAACCAATTAGTGCATTTACCATTACCAATTCCTTTTTCCCCATTTTTAATAGTTGATTCCACTTAAACCTTATCTCTATCTTATCTTTAGTGTATTCACAACCTACCACTATAGAAACTTCCTAAGTTAGGTAAACACTTAAATAGTTTTGAGAATTAAACCTATACTAATCAACTAATTATTACATACAAATAAGCAAGAAACTACCCAAATTATCAGACTAATCCTAGTTAAATTGACTAAGTGATTAAACAAGATATGACTTTAGAATTTTAAACAAGCTGACAACAAAATAGTTTGAAAAACAAAACAATGAACAGAAGATATTTTAAACTAGAGGACTGGTCGAATTTCAACTGAAATCGACCAGAGAAAAGAAACAGTGATGGGGAAAGACGAAAATCAGAAATATACCAATGAGAATAATCATAAAAATAGGAACGAACTCACCCTACATTTGAACTTGCAACTGATAATCCAGTTTGGTCCCCATATAATGTCAATCATTTGTTCTTTGCCAAGAACAAACGAGCAGCATTATTTTGTGACCAAACCGTCCTGAATACTTGAGAAAACTTGAAGGAGTAGTCTTACATGTCTGAATTTGGCTTTGGGCTTTTATGGCTCGAATCCTAGATTTGAAATTCGAAGGGTTCAGGCCATGTTCGAGGGAAACGGAGTAAGGATTTGGGAAGAGGGGGCCTTGATGCTCATGGGGTGTAATTTTGGAGGTGAACGGAGGCGGCGCCGTCACCGGAAGGTGGTGGGGAATGGTGGCGGCTGCTAGGGTTTATCCCTTTAAATCAAAATTCGAGAAATTCCAAGGATGTTCAAATGAAGTGAAGTTGGGATTTGAGAAGAGGAAGTTGTGGTGGTTCTGGGGTGTATTTTTGGTGGTGAACGGAGGCGGCGGCACCGGCGACAAGCGGTGGAAATTAGGGCGGCGGGTCTCTAGGGTTTGGGGAATTGAGAGAGACGAGGGTGACTGAGGAGGGGGGAGGGCTGAAGGGTCTGGGTATATTAAAATCCACGATTTAATTAGGGCCATTGGATGATTGGAATCCAATGGCTCCGATTGAATCCTTAATCAAAATGGGGTCATTTTTACTAAGTAGGGGGCGGTTCAGTTCTGGATCGGGTCGGGGTCAGTTTAATGGGCGACGTAGTGGACCGTTTGATCAAATAATATTGACGGCCCTGATCAAAACTTGTCAAACGATGTCGTTTGGGTGGCAATGGGGCTGGACCGGGTAGGGGGACGGGTTTGGGCTGGGTCTATCCGGGTTTTGGGAGGGGTATTTGATTTGGGCTTGGGATTTTAATTAAACTGGCCCAACTTCTGATTTCTTTTTTATTCCTTTTCTTTTCTTTTTATTTCAAAAGTATTTTTCTTCTCAAAATAAAAATAAAACCTTAATTAATCCCTATACCAAATTATTCTACTAAATTAACTTAATGATCTCTAAATAATAATTACCACAACTAATTAAATACCAAATAAAAAGAAATTACCAAAATTCGAAATTAAAATGCAACATGACTATTTTTATGATTTTTTTCTATTTTTGTTAAACAAATTAATATACTAATTGATCTAAAAATATAAAACTTAAATCCTAAATGCATATGCAATATTTTTGTATTTTTTATGATTTAAACAAAAATGCAAACAATAACAGGAAATGCCACAAAAAATCCACAAAATTGCGAGCAATGGGAAAAATTGTTTTGTTTTGAATTTATGGGAATAATTCATATAGGGCAAAAATCATGTGCTCACAGTAATAACTCGCCAAGCCAAGAAAACTGCGGATCTCTGTAGCTGAGGATGGTCTGGGCCAGCTCTGCATTGCTTCCACTTTCTTTGGATCCACCTGTATACCTTCACTCGATACCACGTGGCCCAAGAATGCCATAAATCCAACCAAAACTCGCATTTCGAGAACATTGCATATAACTTCTTTTCCCTCAAATTCTAAAGCACTATCCTGAGGTGTTGCTCATGATCTTCCCGACTCCGGGAGTATACCAGAATATCATCAATAAAGACAATGACGAATGAGTCAAGATATGGCCGGAACACACTGTGCATCAAATGCATGAAGGCTGCTGGGGCATTGGTCAGCCCAAACGACATAACAAGGAACTCGTAATGACCATACCGAGTCTTGAAAGCAGTCTTCAGGATATCTGGCTCCTGAATATCTTTAACTGATGGTAACCTGAATGCAAGTAAATCTTATAAAACACTCACGCACCCAGTAGCTAGTCAAACAAATCATCAATACAAGACAAAGGATACCGGTTCTTCACTGTAACTTTGTTCAACTGGCGATAATTAATGCACATACGCATAGAACCATCCTTTTTCTTCACAAATAAGACAAGAGCACCCCAAGGTGATACACTGAGCCGAATAAAACCCTTGTCAAGAAATTCCTGTAACTGATCCTTCTACTCCTTCAACTCAGGAGGGGCCATACGATACGGAGGAATAGAAGTGGGTTGAGTTCTCGGAAACAGATCAATGCCAAAATCAATATCTCTGTCGGGTGGCATACCTAGAAGATCAGCTGGAAACACATCAGGGAAGTCCTGTACTACTGGGACTGAATCAACTGTAGGAGTATCAACACTAATATCTCTCACATAGGCCAGATACGCTTCACACCCCTTCTCAACTATTCGCTGAGCTTTAAGGAAAGAAATAACTCTACTTGGAGTGTGATCTAAAGTATCATCCATTCTACTCGAGGTACACCTGGCATAGCCAGCATCACGGTTTTGGCATGACAATCAAGAATAGCATAATGGGGCTACAACCAGTCCATGCCCAAGATAACACGAAATCTACCATGCTGAGCAATAATAAATCGGCTCTGGTCTCAAAACCACTAAGAGCAACCAAACACAACCGATAAACACGATCCACAACAAGAGAATCTCCCACATGAGTAGAAACATGAACAAAGGAACTCAAAGAATCATGAGATACGCCCAAATGTCGGGCAAAATAAGAAGACGCATAAGAATAAGTGGATCCTGGATCAAATAGAACCGATGTATCTCTATGACAAACCAGAACAATATTTATGATGATAGAATCGGAGGCGACAGCCTCAATATGGGCAAGAAGAGCATAATATATGGCCTCGCCTCCCCCTCTAGGGTGACCTCCAGGTCTGCTGGACTGACCACTGAAAGCACCCCGTGCGGAGGCGCACTAAATACTAGAGGTGCATAATAAGGCTCCTGAGGTCTAGGAAGAGTTGGAATACCACTGGCTGGTAGAAGAGCTGAATGAACGGGGCGACTCATATAACCCCTACTATGACGAACTGCTGCTAGAGCACGGGCACCAGAATAATGGCCCGACTCTTGAGACCTCTTGGCCTCCCTCTCCTCTCTATCCCAAGCATGCATACCCCCCACTCTCCTAGCAATGCTTACCACCTGCTAATAAGAAATATCCATCTCCAACTCATGAGCCATGCTAGACCTGATGCTGGGAATGAGCCCCTCAATAAACTGTCGAACCCTCTCACAAACTGTAGCAACCAAGGCTGGCACATGCCTAGCCAAGTCAGTGAAATAGACAGCATACTCCGAAACAGTCATAATGCCCTAGCACAAATACTCAAACTCCGTACGCCATGCGTCCCTGAGGCTCTGAGGAACAAACTCTCTCAGAAACATATCTGAAAACTGAGTCCATGTAAGGGATGCTGCCTCAGATGGATTGTCCAACTTAAAAGTACGCTACCACTGGTAGGCGACTTCTCGAAGCTGGAAGGTAGTGAAAGAAACCCCACTCGATCCTAATATACGCATAGTGCGGAGGATACGGTGACACTCCTCCAGAAATCCCAGGGCATCATCTGATACTAAACCACTGAATACATAAGGCTTATACTTCTTGAACCTCTCAAGCCTCCGCTGCTCATCCTCTGAATCTACTTCCCTATCCTCGGGCTAATCTGGGATTACAGGCGGTACCGGTATAACCTATGGGATCAGATCAACCGGACCCGCTGCTCAGGAGTGTGGGCGGTGAGAGTCTGTGCTCCTCCATCGGCTTGGGATGTGGTTGCAGCAAGGGGAATCAACCCAACCTGAGCTAGAGTGGTGTACATGTTCACGAACTGTGCAGGAGTTTGTTGAAAAGCTGGAATAGTAGGAGGAGGAGGAGGCATATCAGGTGCCTAGACTCCGGCTGGAGCTATTGGTGGCTCCTCTGTGGCAGCTCGCGCGGGTGTTCTAGCTGCACCATGGGCACGTCCTCGGCCTCTACCCCGGCCTCGACCTCTGACGGCTCTAGCATAGGGTGCGGGTGTCTGGTCATCTCCGGTAGCACGTGTCCTCACCATCTGTGAGAGAATAAAACTAACCAAAAACTGTGGATAAACATAAATAAACTCTTAAGATGCCGCTCAGCATATATAGTACAAACTCTCAAACTAAAAGAACTCCCAAAATCCAAAATCTCATGAAATCACAAGCTGTCGAATAACTACAAGTGTTCTAACTCCAGAATGTCTAAACAAAAGTAAATACAGGAGAGCTAAAACTAGAGGGGAGAATAGAGAGGGACTCCCCGGTTTGCGGACTCGACAGATATACCTCGAAGTCTCTGAAGATCGCCTCGCCTCACTGATGGTATGGCTGAGCCGAAGAAACCTAGATGTGCACATGAAAAACATGCGCATGAAGGGCATGAGTACACCACAACGATACTCAGTAAGTGCCAAGCCTAACCTTGGTCAAGTAGTGACGAGGAAAGCCAGGGCCCTACTGATTATAGATGAAAAACAAGGTTAAATAGTACAGAATACGACAATATAATTAAAGTGCTAACAGTCTATAACAAATCAAAACACAAAAAAAGAATCTAACTCAGTACACAGAAATAGCAACAGGGGATCTCCCGGGATACCGTTCCGTAGTCCCAAACGTAAATGTCTAGAGGATCTCCCGGGATATCGTCCCGTAGTCCAAATTGTAAATGTGCAAGGGAAAATCCCGGAATACCAAATCCGTAGTCCCAAAGTAAATATCTAGTACGGGAAATCTACCGGAATACTAATCCGTAGTCCCAAAGTAAACAAGTAGGGGGATCTCCCGGGATATCGTCCCGTAGTCCCAAAGTAAATACACACCCATATCAGAAAAATATATACAGTTCTATTCAAGATTTAGACAAGAATTTCTACTCTAATATGCTACATAGAGTGCAAGTACGCAATTAAGTCAGGTAAGACAATTAAGCCACGTAAGCGTATTTTTCCTAATCAAAAGAAGAGGCTAAAAGTACAAGTATTTGTTAAATTACAAGAAAAGATAAGTATTAGCTTAATGAAAATGGGATTTCAACAATTAGCACGTGTACACACTTGTCACCTTACGTACATGGCACTCATATAACAAAATACCAAATCCTAAGGGGAGTACCCCCACATAAGGTTAGGCAAGCCACTTACCTCGAACCAGCTCAATCAACTTGAAATCACGTTCTTCCCACGAGTACCCGACTCCAAATGGCCCAAATCTATTCAAATCAATTGCATAATGTAAATATAACTTCAAGTAACTAATTTCACTAATTAATTCGAATCTAACACGTGAAATTAAGAAAATTTCCCAAAAAGTCACTCGGGCCCACGTCTCGGAATCGGAAAAAATTTGCAAAATTAGGATCCTCACACTCTCACAAGTTCATACATACCAAATACATGAAAATTGGACTACAAACGACCCCTCAAATCCCCAAATCCAAATCTCCAATTTTAAACCCTAAACCCCCAATTCTAACCCTTATTTTCCATAAATTTCTTGCCCAATCAGTAGAAAAATATCATAATAACGAGTTTGGGTTCCAAAAATCTTACCTCCTTGAAGCTCCCTTGAATCCTCTCTCAAAAACCTCCTAAAAAGCTCAAATTCTCGGATAAAATGGTGAAAGAATAGGCCAAAATTGCGACAGAAACCTTATATAGGTTCTGGCCCACGGTTTCCGCACCTGCGGCCAAGTCCTCGCACCTGCGGTCCCAGGTGCGCATCTGTGAAATTCCACTTAAAGCACCGGGCCGCACCTGCGGTCTTGCTGGTGCGCTCAACCTCTCGCACCTGCGGATTCTGGTCTCCAAGTGCCTAGCCGCATCTGCGGCTCCTCTAACGCTTCTGCGATCATGCACCTGTAGTCCCCAAACCGCAGGTGCGGTTATGAAAGATTTCAGTACTAAAGCTGCTTCAAAATCTCCCAAATCCTTCCGTCAACCTTCCAAAATCATCCCGAGGCCCCCGGGACCTCAACCTAAAATACGAACAAGTCATATACCACTATTCAAACTTGTACCAACCCTAGGAACACTCAAAACAACGCCGAAATACCAAATCACCTTCGGATTCAAGCCTAAGGATTCCAAAACTTCCAATTTCCGCTTTCGATCAAAAAGTCTATCAAACCTTGCCCGAATTACCTGAAATTTTGCATATACGTCCCAAATGACACAACAGACCTACTCCAACTTTCAAAATTCCATTCTGATCCCGATATAAAAATCTCACTATCGAACCGGAAACTTCAAAAATCGACTTTCGGCATTTCAAGCCTAATTAAGCTACAGACCTCCAAAATACAATTCGAATACGCCCCTAAGTCTGAAATCACCCAACGGAGTTAACGGAACCAACAAAATTCCATTCCGAGGCAGTCTTCATATTGCTCCGACTACGGTCCAAATTCTAAAGCTTAAGCTATCATTTAGGGACTAAATGTCCCAAAACACTCCGAAACCAAAAACGAATCCTCCCAGCAACTCACAATAGCAGAAACAAATACGGGGAAAGCAGTTAATAGGGAATCAGGGCGTTAATTCTTAAAATGACCGGTTGGGTCGTTACATCAAAACTCACCCGAGTCCTCGAGGTTCCAAACCAAACATGCATACAAGTCTAAAAATATCATACCGACTTGCTCGCGCGATCAAATCGCTAAAATAACACCTATAACTATGGATTTAGCATCAAAATCAATGAAATTCTCAAGAACACTTAAAGTTTCTATTTTCTCAACCGAGGGTCCGAATCACGTCATATTAACTCTGTTTCTCACCAAATTTCACAGACATGGCTTAAATACCATATTAAATCTGTACCGCACTCCAGAATCAAAATATGGGCTCAATACCAACGATATTAAGCATTATTCAATTTCTAAAAACCATTATATTTTCAGTTAACAATTTTCTTCAAAATTCATTTCTCGGGCTAGGGACCTCGGAATTCGATTTTGAGTATACGCCCAAGTCCCATATTTTACTACGGACCCTCCGGGACCGTCAAATCACGGGTCCGGGTATGTTTACTAAATATATTGACAGAATTCAACTTAAATCAATTTTTAAAGGCAAACTCAATATTTTTCTCAAATTTCACATAAAGGCTTTCCGCAAAACGTGCTCGGACTGCGCACTCAAATCGAGGAGGAAGAAAATGAGGTTTTGAATATCTCGAAACCCCGAATTAGGCCCTAAAACATGAGATGACCTTTTCATTCTCCACCTTTAAAACAAACATTTGTCCTTGAACGGACATAGAAAAGTACCTGAGCTAGTGAAAAGATGGGGATATCTGCTACGCATATCGGATTCGGACTCCCAGGTAGCTGCCTCAACAGGCTGACCTCTCCACTGAGCACGAACCGAAGGATAACTCTTCGGCCTCAACTGACGAACCTGTCGGTATAGAATAGCTACCAACTTCTCCTCATAGGTCAAATCCTTGTCCAGCTAGACAGTGCTGAAATATAACATGTGGGATGGATCACCGTGATACTTCTGAAGCATGGACACATGAAACACTGGATGTACCGCTGATAAGCCTGGCGGCAACGCAAGTCTGTAAGCCGCCTCTCCCACTCGATCGAGGATCTCAAAAGGCCCGATGAAGCTAGGGCTTAGCTTGCCCTTCTTCCCAAATCTCATCCCGCCCTTCATGGGCGACACTCTAAGCAACACTCACTCTCTGACCATGAGTGCCACATCACGAACCTTATGGTTGGCATAACTCTTTTTCCTGTACTGAGCTGTACGAAGCCTATACTTAATAATCTTAACCTTATCCAAGACGTCCTGTACTAAATCTATACCCAACAACTAAGCCTCCACCGGCTCAAACCACCCAACTGATGATCTACACCGTCTATCATATAATGTCTCATAATGAGTCATCTGGATGCTCGCCTAATAGTTGTTGTTGTAGGCAAACTCCACCAACGGCAAGAACTGATCCCAAGAACCTCCAAAGTCAATAACACGGGCGTAAAACATATCCTCCAAAATCTAAATAGTATGCTCGGATTGTCCGTCCGTTTGAGGATGAAATGTTGTGCTCAACTCAACCCGCGTACCCAACTCACGCTATACTGCCCTCTAGAAATGCGAGGTAAACTGCACACCTCAGTCAGAATGATAGATACAGACACACCATGAAGACGAATGATCTCCCGAATATAGATCTCAGCCAACCGCTCCGAGGAATAGAAAAATGCCATAGGAATGAAATGTGCTGACTTGGTCAGCCTATCAACAATAACCCATACTGCATCAAACTTCTTCTAAGTCTGTGGGAGTCCAACAACAAAATCCATAGTGATACGCTCCCACTTCCACTTAGGAATCTCAATCTGTTAAAGCAAACCACCAGGTCTCTGATGCTCGTACTTTACTTGCTGACAATTCAAACACCGCGCTACATATGCAACAATATCCTTCTTCATCCTCCTCCGCCAATAATGTTGCTGCAAGTCCTGATCCATCTTGGCAGCACCCGGATGAATAGAATACCGGAAACTATGGGCCTCTTCTAGAATCAACTCGACCCTGCATCCTCAAAACTCCATCATCTCCCACTATAACCTGTTTGGAACCTTCGTGCCGCATTATGTCCCTAAGGACAAGCAAATGAGGATCATCATAATACCGATCTCTGATATGCTCAAATAATGAAGACCGAGCGACTATACAAGCTAGAACATGGCTGGGCTCAGAAACATCCAACCTCACGAACTTATTGGACAAAGCCTGAACATCTAATGCAAGCGGTCTCTCACCAACTGGAATATACGCAAGGCTGCCCATACTAGCTGACTTCCTACTCAAAGCATCGGCCACTACATTGGCCTTCCCAGGATGATACAAGATGGTGATATCATAGTCTATCAATAGCTCCAACTACCTCCTCTACCTCAAATTTAGCTCCTTCTGCTTGAACAAGTATTGCAAACTCTTGTGATTCGTGAACACCTCACAAAATTCTTCTCATGAATCTTCAACTGCCGCGAAGTATATGCAATAACCTTGCTATTCTGCATCAACACTACACCAAGTCCAATACGAGATGCGTCACAATATACTATATATGGTCCTGAACCTGTGGGCAACACAAAACCAGCATCGAAGTCAAAGCTATCTTGAGCTTTTGAAAGCTCTCCTCACACTCGTCCGACCACCTGAACGGGGCACCCTTCTAGGTCAACCTGGTCATCGGGGCTGCTATAGATGAAAACCCCTCCACAAACCGACGGTAATAACTCGCCAAGCCCAAGAAACTCTTGATCTTTGTAGCTGATGTGGGTCTAGGCTAGTCCTTGACTGCCTCAATCTTCTTAGGATCCACCTGAATACCCTTTGCTGATACAACATGACCCAAGAACGCCACTGAACGCAACCAAAACTCACATTTCAAAAACTTAGCATATAACTGGCTGTATCTCAGAGTCTGAAGAACGACTCGAAGATGCTGCTCATGCTCCTCTCGGCTGCGGGAGTACATCAAGATATCGTCAATGAAGACAATCATAAAGGAATCTAGATAGGGCTTGAACACCCGATTCATCAAATCCATAAATATTGCTGGGGCATTTGTCAACCCAAATGACATCACTAAGAACTCATAATACCTATATTCAAAAAGTTGTCTTAGGGACATCGGATGCTCTAATCCTCAACTGATGGTAGCCAGACCTCAAATCAATCTTCGAAACACCATGGCACCCTGAAGCTGATCAAATAAATCATCAATCCTCGGCAATGGATACTTGTTCTTGATGATGACTTTGTTCAAATGCCGATAATCTATAAACATCCTCATCGATCCATCCTTCTTCTTAACAAACAACACAGGCGCACCCCAGGGCGAGACACTAGGTCTGATAAAGCCCTTATCAAGCAAGTCTTGCAACTATTATTTCAATTCTTTCAACTCCAACGAGGCCATATGATATGGCGCAATAGAAATGGGCTGAGTGACCGGAGCGAAATCAATGCAAAAGTCAATATCCCTATTGGGTGGCATCCTCGGCAGGTCTACAGGGAATACCTCTGGAAACTCCCAAACAACTAGTACAGAATTCATAGAAGGAACCTCAGCATTAGAATCACGAACGTATGCCAAATAAGTCAAACACCCCTTCTCAATCATACTCCGAGCCTTCATATAAGAAATAACCTTGCTGACAGAATGACCAGGAGTCCCTCTCCACTCCAATCGAGGAAACCCCGGCAAAGCTAAGGTCACGATCTTGGCAAGATACTCCAATATAGCGTGATAAGGTGACAGCCAATCCATCCCCAAAATGACATTAAAATCCACTATATCGAGAAGTAGGAGATCTACACTAGTCTCAAGACCCCTAATAACAACCACACACGAACGATAGACACAATATACAATAATAAAATCACCCACCGGCGTGGACACATACGGGAGAACTCAAAAAATCACGATACACAACCAAATATGAAGCAAAATAAGAAGACACATAGGAGTATGTAGACCCTGGATCAAACAGAACTGAAGCATCTCTACTACAAACCAGAACAGTATCTGTGATAACTGCATTGGAGGACTCAGCCTCAGGCCTAGCTGGGAAAGAATAACATCAGGGCTGGGCTCCACCACTCTGAACTACATCTCTAGGACGGCCTCCTGCTGGCTGGCCTCCACCTCTAGCGGCCTGACCTCTACCTCTAACACCTCGAACTCTACCTCTAGCTGCCTGAACCCTACCTTTAGCTGGCTGAGCGAGGCGGTGGAACACCTGGTGCTAGAACCATGGCACGAGAACCCTGATGTTGATAACTGCTCGAGGCTCGAGGGCAAATTCTAGCAATGTGCCTCGGATCACCACAAGTGTAACAAGACTTCGGCTGCTGAGACTGCTAACCTTGAATATAACCCTGACGACCGGAGTAACCACCCTGAAAACTCTGGAGCGGAGATGCATTGATAGGAGCTGATGGTGCAATGTATGGTAGTTGATCAGAAAACTACATATGATGGCCATGGCCACCTGGAGCACTGTGAGAAGCCTAAAGTGCTGAATGAAACAGCCTGGAAGGATGACCCTACCAAAAGAATCCCTGTCTATAGATGAGGCACTACTGAACCTGCCAGAATGACGAGGCCTCTTGTCAAATCCCTGATCACTCCCCTGAGCTAAAACCATCTCAACTCGCCTGGCCACATTGGCCGCATCCAAAAAAGAAATCTCGCTCCCGGTCTCCTTAGCCATCTACAATCTAATAGGCTGAGTGAGTCCCTCAATAAACCTCCTCACCTTCTCTCTCTCTCTCTCTCTCTCTCTCTCTCTCTCTCTCTTTCTCTCTCAGTGGGGAGTATAAGAAGAGCATGACGAGCCAAATCAATAAACCTCGTCTCAAACTGAGTGATAGTCATAGAACCCTGCTAAAGATGCTCGAACCGCCTGTGGTACTTCTCTCTCTAAGGGATGGGAAGGAACTTCTCGAGAAATAGCTGAGAGAACCAGTCCCAAGTCAAAGCAGTCGACCCGGCTGGTCTAGACAAACAATAATCCATCCACCATTTCTTGGCGGTACCTGACAGACAAAATGTAGAAAAGTCGACCCCATTGGTCTCCACTATCCCCATGTTCCGTAGAACCTCATGACAACTGTCCAAATAATCCTGGGAATCCTTTGAAGATGTACCGCCATAGGTAGTAGTAAAAAGCTTGGTGAACCTGTCCAATCTCCACAAGGCGTCAGAAGACATAGCTGATCCATCACCGATCTATGCCATACAACACCCTACGGGACTACCCCAACTGGCTGAGTTGCTGGAGACTGAAATTGAGGAGCCATCTACTCCGAAGTACGAGTAGCGGGATTCTGTGCTCCTCCCCCAGTCCGAGAGATGGCTAGTGTTATAGGAAGTATACCTACCTGACTGACACTCTCCGTAAGGTCCATTAGGCGGACCAAAGCGTCCTGAAGTACCGGGGTAGCGATGAACCCCTCCGGAACCTGAAGTGGCCCTGCTGGAACGGTCTGGGCCGGAACCTCATCATTAAACTCTACTTGAAGCTCCGTTGCTGGTGCTGCTTCTCTAGGCTGAGCCCTACCCCTGCCTCGGCCTCTAGCACGGCCTTGTCCTCTGCCCCTTGTAGGAACTACCGCTGGGGGCTCGGGTTGCTTAGTAGTACGTGTTCTCGCTATCTGTGAAAGAACATAGTAGAAGTTCAATTAGCATTGAGAAATCAAATTGCACGACGGAGAAGAATATATGTGAAGTTTTTCCTAAACTCTGTAGCCTCTGGGGATAAGCACAGACGTCTCTTTACCGATCCCTCAAACTCTACTTAGCTTGTTCGTGAATTTGAGACCTAGGCAATCTAGTGCTCTGATACCAACTTGTCACGACCCGGATTTCTCACCATTGGGATCATGATGGTGCCTAACTCTTGAGTTCTAGGCAAGCCAATAGATACAATTCTAACACATTAATCATTAACCAAAACAGTAATAAATAATAATTAAAGCTAAACAGATATGAAGTGCGGAAATTTTATAACAATTCAAGACTCTAAAACACGACTACCTCAATGATCTGGTATCACAATCCACGAACGTCTAAGAATTTCTACAAATACTGGTCTAAAGGAAAATACATCTATTTTTCGGAATAAAAGAAAATAGGAACTAAGATAGAAGGAAGGGGACTCCAGGGTCTGCGAACGCTGTCAGATCTACCTTGGGTCTCCTGTAGACTAAAGGCAGCAACCCCAAACTCTGATCAGTATGGTCCAATACCGGGATCTACACAGAAAGTGCAGAGTGCAGTATCAGTACAACTGACCCCATATACTGGTAAGTGTCGAGCCTAACCTCGGCGAAATAGTGACGAGGCTAGGACACGACAAACAACATAAACATGTGCAGTTAAACAATATACTAACAGAATAACAAGTAATAAAAACTAAGCAGAAATGAAAAGAAAGGGGCAACATGCTATGGGGTTCCAACATATAGAATCACAATAGTAAAGGAATCTAAGCAGGTAGTACACTTGAACCGATGACAACAAGTAACACAACAACCAGAAAATGCACGGCATCGCCCTTTATGTTTTTACTCTCAATCCTCACCATACAATCAATAATAGAAACGTTCACGGCATCACCCTTCATGCTTTATCACTCTTCCTCACCATAAGAAACAACAGAAACAATGACAACCCGGCAAGGGCATCACAATCAAACAACTTCGTTTCATCATTTAATTTCACAACAGAAATCTCAACTTAAGCCAATACTCAACCAATATCCAAAACCAGGAAAACATAACAGACTTGTTTAACATGAGTAATAACTAGTTTAAGCAGGAACAATGCATATAAAGGAACACAACGGTCACAAGTATAAGACTCACTCGCATGTTATGACCCGATAACAACGTATAGATACTTGTCACCACACCTATACGTCGTACTTAATAACTAAACAAGTAGCAAATAAGGCACCAACACCTAATCCCTCAAGATAAGATTAGCCAAAACATTTACCTCGATTCCACGGCCACACTCAAGCCTTAATTACCGTTTTTCCCTTAGTTTTCACTTCCAATCTGCTCGTATATATGCATAATTAACTTATTAACATCAATTAACGCCAAAGAAACCAATTCTAATGCATGATTATAGATTTCGCAATTATTTTTTCCAAAAAGTCAAAAATTGACCCCGGGCCCGCTTGGTCAAAACTAGAAATTCGGACCAAAATCTGATTACCCATTCACCCCCGAGCCCGGATATGCAATTATTTTTTGAATCTGACCTCAATTTGAGGTCTAAATTCCCAAATTTCAAAATTCCTAAATTCTACCCAAAAACACCCAATTTCCCCATGAAAATCCATAGATTTTATGATGAAATCTTGTAATAAGATGAAATAGATTGAAAGAAATGAGTTAGAAATCATTTACATATGATTTGGGGAAGAACTACTCTTTAGAAAATCGTTTCTTGAAGCTTAGGGTTTGAAACTTTGAGAAATGAATTGAAAATCCTGTCCAAAACTCTTTTGAACAGTTGCAGGTATCGCATTTGTGATCACAGGTTCACAAATGCGACCAGTACTTCGCAAATGTGAAGCCTGGCCTGGCCTGCTATCTTCGTAAATGCGAACATCTGTTCGCAAATGCGGCCATTGTTCAAGTCGCAATTGCGACGATGAACTTCGCAAATGCGAAGGTCCTCTGCCCAACCTCCTGATCGCAAATGCAAAGGATTTTTTGCAAATGCGATGCTCGCATTTGCGAGCCAGACTTCGCAAATAACTGCAACATACCAGAAAATTTTCTCAAGTCCAAAATATTCTGTGGCCTATCTAAAACTCACCCGAGCCCTCGGAGCTCCAAACCAAACATGCATACAAGTCAAAAACATCATACGGACTTGCTTGCACAATCAAATCACTAAAATAACACCTACAACTACGGATTTAGCATCAAAATAAATGAAATTCTCAAGAACACTTAAAGTTTCTATTTTCTCAACCGACGGTCCGAATCACGTCATATAAACTCTATTTCTCACCAAATTTCACAGACATGTCTTAAATACCATATGAAATCTGTATCGGGCTCCGGAATCAAAATACGGTCCCGATACCAACGAGATCAAGCATTATTCAATTTCTAAAAATATTATATTTTTAGTTAATAATTTTTTTCAAAAATTCATTTCTCGGGATAGGGACCTCGGAATTTGATTCTGGGCATACGCCCAAGTCCCATATTTTACTACGG
The DNA here is from genome assembly GCF_000715075.1 of Nicotiana tabacum. Taxonomy (NCBI): domain Eukaryota; kingdom Viridiplantae; phylum Streptophyta; class Magnoliopsida; order Solanales; family Solanaceae; genus Nicotiana; species Nicotiana tabacum. Next base: position 47,718,339 of record NC_134080.1, on the reverse strand, counting down.
ACTCTCCGGGACCATCAAATCAAATCACGGGTCCGGGTCCTTTCCGAAAACGTGCCCAGAGTGTGCACGCAAATTGAGGTTTTGAAGCCCTCGGAACCCCGAATTGGGCCCTAAAACACGAGATGACCTTTTGGGTCATCACACCAACTTTTCCTAATAACCCGGCATAAACCAAATTGGTTTGGATATTAGGAACATGCAATACATCACTCAATGCTAGATTTTTACCAGATGTGAGTTTGAGAAGAATTTTTTCTTTCCCCAGAACATGAGTTGTTCTTGAGTCACCAAGATAAATAGTTTATTCTCCTTGCTCAACTTAGGTGTAAGACAAAAATTCATTTTTATTTGCACAAATGTGTCTAGTAGCACCAGAGTCTATCACCCAATCTCTCATATTGGCCACATTATTTATTTGGAAAATAATCGCAACAACTATATTATCTGCTTTAGTCAAATTTAATTTTTACTTAGCGAGATAATCATTTATTCCAATTCTTCTCTTGCATTGAGGTGCATTTTCCTTGAAGGTTTTAATTTTAGCATTGGATATGTAACCATATCTATTTACATATCTGTGTTTTGACATTGGTATCTTCCAAAATTGTGAATGCAATAACGTAATTACAACACCATGGATATCTGGCAGGACAGCTGGAACAGTAGCAGCATAGACAACACCAAAATTGGTAGCACCGTAAAAAAAATTCGTAGTAGTATTACTTGCCATAGTTTCTTAGATTTTAGGGATACGACACCGGAAAATAACGATAATAATACTGCAATAAAATTATTTATGAGCTAAAATACACCAACTGGCTTTAGTCGTGCTAGGCACTGTCCTAAGAAACTATTTCAGCAATGTGAAATATTTTCGCAGGATTAAACAAGCATATCTCTATTTATTTAGAAGATACAAGAATCAGCAAAATTAAATAATAAATACAGCAAGTTGGAAGAGAAAGAGCAACTAATATCTTATGCCAATTAAAATATTATAGAAGAAGAAATTAGAAGGAGACGGACGTATAAGAGGGAAAGAAGATAGAAGAATTTCTTCTTTGCTAATGATTAGCTTTTCTTGGTGTTTGATGATTGAAGAATGATGGCCTAATCATGGCTATATATAGGCCTAAGGAAAGCTTCTACACAAGATAAATATTTTACTTACTTGTCAAATTTCCTTCATGCAAGATAACACTTGGACAAAATAAGTCATTTGTCCATAGCTTCTAGAAGGCTTACCACATATAAAAACTCTTTACATGCATATTGATACTTGGTTTAAGGCATAACACTTGGACTCATTTATTTTGAAAATACTACTACATTAACTCTAGGTTCGAATCATGGCTAGAGCAATGAAGTTGTAGAGGTCGTCCGTCCTCCTAATTGTTGATAAAAGGTACTTGGACAATTTCCTACAAGTAATTAAATTTTTTTTGAAATCAATTCAATGTCCGAAAATCATTTGGACAATAGCGCTATATGAAAAAGAGAGGACAATAAAAAAAATGCTCGTAGCTGCAAAAGAAAAAGCAAAGGAAGGGGTAGTAAAATAAGCTCAGCTAGAATATACAATAGAGGAGAGACGTCTCTTAACGATGATGCTAAGATTAATAGCAACAAATTAAAGATAGATACAGAACATCTTAGTTGTGAAAGTGGTATTTTATAGTTTGTCACCGTGGGCCTTTGAAACAATCGGATTTGGATGCAACCAAAGTTGGATCTTCTTTCACATGTATCAACGATCAAGTGATGCAAATATACACATAGGGTAAGTTGTGTTAGGTTTGCCGCCTAGAATTTAATTGTGGCCACTACCATTTTTTTGCTAAAATATTATGTCAAGATATTACTTTGTTTTGGAATAGTTTAACTTGGTCGTGCTTTTTTACATTCCGTGAACTTTCATTTCATCTGTCCGGGTTTAAATATATTCCCTCAATTTCTTCAAAACTGATACAAGCTTATAAATACTTCTTTAACTTTGAATAATTTTGATAATTTATTTTATGGCTAATTCGAAATGTTATCATCAGTCTTTCACATGTTCTGTGTACAAAATAAAGTATTATCTAAATACAGTTGTCGACATCAGCTTTTTCTTTCTTTCCATAATTCAACTTTCCTTATATGAAAATAAAGGATTTTTTTTTTAAATTCAACCCAAGAAAATCGACTAAATTTGTATTTTCTCTCTCTCTCTCTCTCTCTCTCTCTCTCTCTCTCTCTCTCTCTCTATATATATATATATATATATATATATATATATATATATATATATATATATATATATATATATATATATATTAAAGCAAGAAAGTTACCATATATAATTGATATTATGGTTAAGCCAAGTGGCAAGCTAATAAATGTCAATAGTATATGGTAACTTTATTCTATATTTGACTATTTTATTAAAATAAAAGTATGCATATATATATATATTTGAATTAAAAGATAATTTTGAATTTATAGATAAAGTTCTAAAAATCGAATTTAAATTAAAAATAAAATTTATCTTTTTTTATCATGTTATCATAGTTAAGTCGGTTAATGATCATATGCAATCATGTTAGGAACTTTTATTATTTTATAATTATTTAAATACTACTTTGCCTCTAGCAAAAAAAATACTCCATATAACTATAAAACTCTTTCACATTTAAAATCCTATAAGTATAGTTCTTTGAAACACTGTAGCTAGATTTGAATAAAATAAAATTCTTTTTAAAAAAATGTAATATATAGGGTACACATCTATGTTTATCTAAATAACAAAAAAGAGTTTACAAAATCAAATAAAAGTTTACTTACATATAAAATAAAGTAAACATACATGCTGGAGAAAGAAACATCACAAAATCAGTCAATATTAAAAAAAATTATTTCTTTTTTCTTCTTGAAGAATATTTGTTTGAAGAGTCAATTTGCATAAATGGACATCAAACAAATAACAAAACTTTGGCTATACAATTACTATTATTAATTTCAATTTAGCACATGTGATGACCTTTTGGGTCATCACTTGTTTTGAAACGAAATTCTATGTTCTAAGGCCTTAAAAACCTCTTTTAGCATCACTTCGATTTGCGTGCACAGTCCGGGCGCATAGTCGGAAAGCCTAGATGTGAAAATCTGTGAAAAATGATGAATTTTGACTGTAAAATGAGCTAATTTGACTTCGGTCAATATTTTAAGTAAACGGACCCGGACTGGTACTTTGACGGTCCCGGAGGGTCCATAGGAAAATGTGGGACTTGGGCGTATGCCCGAAATCGAATTCCGAGGTCCCAAGCCCGAGGAATGAATTTTCAAAGAAAATTATTTTCTGAAATTGTTTAAAGAAATTTGAAATGAAATTTGATTAGAACGCGATGGTATCGGGCTCGTATTTTAGTTCCGCCGCACGGTACAGGTCTTATATATGATTTAAGATATTTTTGTAAAATTTTGTGAAACACGGATGTCATTTGACATGATTCGGACCTAAATTGCTAAAGTTGATGTTTTAAGAAATTTGAGAAAATTCTATGATTTTGAGGTTTAATTCGTTGTTATTGAGGTTATTTTGGTAATTTTATTACACGAATAAGTTTGTATGATGTTTTTGAGGTTGTGTGCATATTTGGTTTGGAAATCCGAGGGCTCGGGTGAGTTTTGGATAGGCCACGGGTTGCATTTTGAACTTAGAAATTTGCATAAAAATTTTGCTGGTATGAACAGGCCTGCAGGCTTCGCATTTGCGAAGCCTGGCTCGCAAATGCGAAGGCTGGATCGCAAATGCGAAACTAGCCCAGGCCTGCTTTGGCTCGCAAATGCGAGGTTTTCTTCGCAAATGCGAAAGTTTGCCTATTGGCCAGGGATCGCAAATGCGATGTATTCTTCGCAAATGCGACAATAGTTTCGCAAATGCGAAAGTTTGGGATTTCTGAAGGGTTTGCAAATGTGAACCCTGTTTCGCATTTCCCAGCTTATCAGGGGTCGGGGTTCGCAATTGCGAACCCCTATTCACAATTTCCATACCTGCAACCTGCAACTTTTATACTTAACCGATTTTAAAACCCATTTTCAATATTTCCTCAAACATAAACACACTTAGGCGATTTTTCAAGGATTTCTTCTTCTCCAAATCAATTGTAAGTCGTTTTAACTAGTTTTCTTCAATCATTAATATCTTTTAACATGATTTCAATTTAAAATCAAAGATTTTCATGGGAGAAATTGGGTGTTTTGGGTAGAACCTAGGTTTTTCAAAAATTGGGGATTTGGACCTCGATTTGAGGTCCGATTTCAAAATAAATTATATATTTGGGTTCGTGGGGGAATGGGTAATCGGATTTTGGTTCAAACCTCGGGTTTTGACCATGTGGGCCCGGGGCGATTTTTGACCTTTTGGGTAAAACTTTAGAAAACTCATTTTCATGCATTGGGGTTGATTCATTTAGCATTTATTGATGTAATTAAGTAATTTATGACTAGATACGTACGAATTGGCGGTGGAATCAAGGGGTAAAGCTATAATTAAACCTTGAGTTGTGTTCGTGGCATCGAGGTAAGTGTTTGGTCTAACCTTAGCTTGAGGGATTAGGAGTTGTGTCCTATTTGCTATTTGTTTCTTGTTGAGTACGACGTATAGGCATGGTGACGAGTATCTATACGTTGGTGTCAAGCATAACCGTGAGTCTTATATTGTGATTTTCATGATTTCGTTGTATTATTCATGCCTTGGTGAAGATTTTTATTTGTTGTGTAAAGTTGTGAAAAGGATTGTGACCTATGAACATTGAGGAGCGTTGGCTCCAGTCATCTAACGAATTGTGAAAGTATAAGTGATAATTGAAACTCTAGAGCATTGGCTCGAGTTGTGAAGTGAATTGTGAAGTAAAAGTGAGAAAGAGAAGAGATCATTATGTTGCCCTCTTGTTGGGCTATTGTTGAGTTGTGGTTCCCTTGCATTGTGTTCTTAAATGATATTACGGATGCTTAGGTTGATGATTCTTTGTGTTGGGTAAAAATTGTTGAGTACGACGTATAGGCATGGTGACGAGTATTTATACGTTGGTGTCTTGTTGAGTACGACGTATAGGCATGGTGACGAGTATCTATACGTTGGTGCCAGGCATGACCGTGAGTCTTATATTGTGATTTTCATGATTCCATTGTATTATTCATGCCTTGGTGAAGATTTCTATTTGTTGTGGAAAGTTGTGGAAAGAATTGTGACCTATGAACATTAAGGAGCATTGGCTCCAGTCATATAATGAATTGTGAAAGTATAAGTGATAATTGAAACTCCGGGGCATTGGCTCGAGTTGTGAAGTGAATTGTGAAGTAAAAGTGAGAAAGAGAAGAGATCATTATGTTGCCCCCTTGCCGGGCTATTGTTGAGTTATGGTTCCCTTGCATTGTGTTCTTAAATGATACTACGGACGCTTAGGTTAATGATTCTTTGTGTTGGGTAAGGATTGTGGTTATAGTTGTGGTAGTTAGATATTGGAACAAGTTTGGCTATAGCTGAGGTAGTTAGGTGTTGTAACAAGTTTGGTTATAGCTGAGGTAGTTAAGTGTTGTAACAAGTTTGGTTATAGCTGTTTCTCCATTGCTGGGATGTAATTACCTATGCTGTCGAATCCCTTGTCGGGATAGTCCAGACCTTATTGATCCCTTGTCGGGACACTCGTTATAATTGTAAATATTATATATGAATCGGGTTGCATGCTACAACAATATTATATATGGATCGGGTTGCACACCGCAACAATATTATATATGGATCGGGTTGCACGTCGCAACAATATTATATATGGATCGGGTTGCATGCCGCAACAATATTATATATGGATCGGGTTGCACACCGCAACAATATTATATGTGGGTCGGGTTGCACGCCGCAACAATATTATAAATGGGAGCGGGTGATACGCCTACCACAAGATATAATGAAATGGGAGCGGGTGGTACGCCTACCACAAGATATAATGAAATGGGAGTGGGTGGTACGCCTACCACAAGATATAATAAAATGGGAGTGGGTGGTACGCCTACCACAAGATGTGAAAAAGAAAGTTAAATCTGCCTTTGTTTTCCTTACTCTTGTTAGTGGTTGGATTTTGATTCCTTTATAGTTCTTGTGATAATCTGTTCTTACCTGTTATTCCCCGAAGCATGTTTCCCTCTCCCATCTTTACTTGTTTATTTCTGCTTTACTTTCCGTTGTATATCATATAACTGCACAGGTTTATTTGGTAGTATGGTCCTAGCCTCGTCACTACTTCACCGAGGTTAGGCTAGGCACTTAGTAGAACATGGGGTCGGTTGTGCTGATACTACACTCTGCACTCTTTTGTGCAGACCCCAGTGTTGTAGACTTCAGACTGCAGTGAGATTGCTGAATCTTGTTCATCAGGCAACCTGAGGTAGCCCTGCAGGCATTCGTACTCGGGCTTTGATCGCTGCCAACTCGACGCTACACTAAGGTAGGAAGAGCGGGTCGCAATAGCTTTTACCCGATATGAGGGTCGGGATCGATTTCCTCAGGGAGCTAGTAGTGGAGTTGGATTGTCTGTCTATCCTATAGATGTGTTTGTACTCCTAATGTCACTTCAAACATTTTTGGATTTTCAAATTATAACTATTTTTGTAAAACTATTGATTAACACTAAATTATGCTACGAGAATATTGCTAAGTTGTATCTAATGGGAAGACGGGCACTAGGGTCGTGACGCTACCTAGGTGGCTAATTAACGGGTAAATGTTACTAAGGTTCGATTGACATAATTGGGGCTTTTGCTATAACCGTTGCACAATTTTACCCACTCTAACACCTCTCGGTAGAGAGAGTGATTTTGCCTAATTGACTCTCTCGAGACCAAATAGGTAGGCAAATTAGACCAAGCAACTCGGGTTCAAGTAGGGTAATTACTCTCTCGAGGTTTAACCCGTTAATTGGGACTATCATTTCTCCTGAGTCCATCCCAATTCCTTGTTGGGTCAATTTTTGGGGTCATAGGCTCTCTTTCTCAAGAAAAGTTAAACTCACAAAGCTTGAATCAGTGTTTGCAACCACCAATTCTAGATTAAAACATAAAATCAGCCCAAATAGCAAACATCCATAGTCAATCTAACACTAGATGGCAACACCCATCAATTACTCACACTAGAGTTGAGCCACAACCCCAGCTAATGGGTTTAGCTATTCATGCTAGATAAAGAAATTGAAGAAATAGATGAAGAACTAAGCATATTAATTAATTGCTAAAATTAAATTACAAGAATCTATCGTAAATGAAAAGCAAAAGTGCCAAAAATGGCTACAAAATACGTTCTTACGAGCGCAGCTCTCCACTAATGTATCTGATTACCTAAAAATGGTAAAATGTTCTATTACTAGGCTGGAAAAACTGGACAAAAATACCCTTGCGGGGTTAGTGTGGGCCGCATTAAATGGACCGCGGCCGCACTGGGCTCACTTTTGCTTCTCTGAACTTGGACTTCGCGGACCGCGTAGAACGGACCGCGGCCGCGGAGGGAGCTAGCGCGGTCCGCGCAATCACGACCGCGGACCGCATGGCACTGGCTTTACAAACTTCATCTCTCTGAACCTCATGACCGCAGATCGCACAAAAGAGTAGTGCGGCCGCGGAGCCTTCACCGCGGACCGCGAAATGTGTACCGCAGCCGCGCTTCTTCTAGCCTGATTCACCAACTCTCTGAACCACCTAGTGCGGTCGTATTCCACTTTTCCTGGTCCGCACTAGGCCTTATTTTCTTTAATTTCTTGGTTTTTGATACTTGAGCAGGTTTCACTCCTTTTTGAGCCACTCGTTGACATTTTGTCACTTTGTCGATCAAACGTGCGATCAAGCACAACTTGTGAGCCTTTTAGGACTATTTTGTAACGACATATGGTCAAAGCATAGGCAAGTAGAGGCATAAAACATGTTAAAATCCTAACTTATCAACTCCCCCAAACTTAAACCTTTGCTTGTCCTCAAGCAAACAAAATAAGACCCACCCCTTAAAGGAAAATCCAAGTAATTCCAGCTATCCTAAAGTAACCTCGACAAGCATCAATTGGGACTAACAATTTCCCTCAATACGAATGGATCATTAACAAAATTTAAACTTTGAAAAACTATGGATCAAGTGTGACACAAGAGCATCAAGAATTGATTCATTACATCAAAGAACTCTCTCAATTACTTTGGTCGTTGTGGACCCCAAACTCACACATCATCAACTCTCCCTAAGTAAACCTCACCTTTTAGAGTATAAGCACGCAAACCAAGGTTAATGGTAAGTCACTTGTCTCTCTCTCAAGGAAAGATCACAAGTCCGGCTCTAAGTACCATATGCTTGACCCTCATGTAAGTATACACTAATGAGAGTGTCATCCAACTCAAGATCATATAGGGCTTTGGTGGAGTCAATGTGAAGGCTTTTGGTTCAGGGTAGGAAAATTTGTTAGTCTATATGGGTTCCATCTTCCCTTAAGCACTTCTTTTGATTCATTCTGGCACAATTCTCTTTGACTCTTTGAGTATTTCACTTCTTTTCAAGGGGTTAGAGAGACACATTGTCACTCTTTCTTATGCAATTCAAAGCATTTCTCTTTTTTCTACTTTTTTCACACCTTTTTCACTTTTGTTTTTCTTGAATACCGTTTTATTCTTTGCACATTGGGCTTTCTTTTTGTCTTTTTCTATTCTTTCTTTTTCATCATCTTCCTTTCCTTTTGCTTTTGTTCCTTTTATCACTTTGTTTCCTTTCTTGTCTCTCCCCCCACCCCCCAAACTTAGACTTTTGCCATTACTTAAGGGATGCCAAGAGAGGGTATAATTTAGAACGGGTATAGGCTTGTAGCATTGGTTCTTGAAAGAAAAAGGTTTAAGGCTCAAAAGGGTTAGCTAAGGTTATATCATTGGTAGGATATGGAATTGTTCGACTATTGTTTGGATCAAGGAGAGCCTATAATCACTTCTCAAATCCAATTTCACTCAAAATTTTGCCTCAACAAACATTCAGGACAAGTTCTAGACCATTGGCTCGGGACTTGGACTCACAATTCGATTTCTCACCACACACACTCAAGAATTGCTAATGACATGGAGTCGGGGGCCCACAACAACCTTAGACACGATTGAGTACACAATAGTCCCGAAAGACCACATGATGTTTGTTTTGTCAAAACAAGAGTCTCGAGGTCACTACTTTTACCATCCTAAACACAACCCCTTGTCTTTGACCATGGGATCAAAGGCAAATGCGTTAGGCCCAAGTGAAGCTTTGCTTGAGGTACCCTTAACTATAAACTACTAAAAACAAGAGAAAAATCAAAAACAGACTCAAACCCTTAAGAAGGTTGTCACGCCATCTATCATCGGGAAGAGCCACCCGGTTCGCACAATACTCCACCCTTGGAAAGAACCGTGGCATTAAGAAAACCAAGGGTTTATTGAAAGCGCCAAAACCGAAACAAAAGGCTGCGAGCCTATCTACTAAGTTAAGAATGAAAAATTTGTACGAAAATAGAAAATAGAATAAATATTTACAATAGAGGATTAGAATATACAACGGGGGATGAGTATATACACAAAAATGTAACTTTATATACAGACCAAAGAGAAGATAAAAAGTGCGATAAAAGTGACTAAATGTAAAGTTATATACAGATCAAATAAAAAAAATCAACAGAAACATAAACTAAGTCAACTAATATATACAATCATCCGGATAAAAAAAAGTAGGGCGCACCCCCACAAATAAAAGTTGGCATTGTCCCCAATGCCAACTAAACAAATAAGAATCAAAAAATCAAGATGAAAGGATATAGGAGCTCCCTAAGCCGCGTCCGTATGCATGGGAACATGAGTGGTCCCCAGGTCCTCTGTATGTACGGGAACCTCAAACTGGTTCCTGATCTCCTGCTGCTCAGCTGCTGGGACTGGGGCCTGGACCTGTACGGGCTGAATATCAGGAACATCCTGTGGCTGACTGGAGGAAGCCTCCGGTGGGTCTGCCAACTGGATGATCGCCTCATCTGCACTAGGGAGCTTCCTCTTCTTCTTTGGAAGCTGTTGTGTTTGCTCCTGCTGTGGCTCTGCTACTGGTGCTGCTGCTAGGGCTGGATCCTCGAATAGCAAGTCTAAAGGCAACTGGTCTGCCTTCAGTTTGTCAGCATCCTCCCCCAATGCCTTCACAGACTCCTTGGAAGCCCGTATTTTGCGCAGCTTCTTGTGATCCCTTGAAAGTTCCTTCAGGGCCTTGCCATGTGAATCCGCCGCCTTAGCCAAGGCAGCCTGAGAATCGAGGATCTTTTGCTGGTTGGCAGGAATCTCCTTAAGTGAATCCTCGATAGACTGGGGCACCTTCACTGATTGTGGTGTCGACTAAGCTGTAATGGCAGAAGTCAAGGTGGACAACATGGATGAAGCAGTCGCCATCCAGTTGTTCAAGATATGAAGTGTATGGCTCAGCTAGTGGGCGGTGATAGGATGGGCCCGGGAAGATGGAATCCCCGGTCAAGCTGAAGTAGAGGGACCAGCAGTAGTGGAAGGTCCGGGAGGCATGTCAGCAACTGTGGAAGTAGGCTCAGTGGAGGGCTCTACCGCAACCGGCTCTTCAGACTGGCCGGTTGGGGCAGAAGCAGGCAACTTGTAATTTTTATCTTTGGGGTTGTCTGACCCCTTCAAACTGTACCATGAAAATGGAGCCACAGGTTTGACCTTGACGTCAAAAGGTCTCTTCTCCACCTCCAGGTCCCGGATATACATAGTGAGGGTGCTGGGAAAAGGGTAGTTCCGGTCATGCTCAACCCCCACTGTAGAAATGACGCGGGACATCACATTGCCCATGTTGATAGGATATCCCACCATAATAGAAGCAACAAGAACATCCCGGGCGAGTGGAATAGTCTGATCATGGGTAGTGGGGTCGAGCCGACTGCACACAAAAGTCAACCACCCTCTAGCCTCAAAGTTAAAGGTTCTCCAAAGTATTTTGGTCCCTACTTGTAACCACTCTGGAACCGTACCCGGGATTGCCAGGTATGAAGCTAACCACGGACGAACCTCCTCGCCCATTGCCAACTTTTTATTGTAAAGGGACTCATCTTCATCATTGAACCCCAGGTATTCATTTATTGTCTTCCCTGTAAATACCACATTTTTGTTTCTCACTTTGGTCACCTTAGTTCCCTTCAAGATGTGGGCTACATTGCTATAGAACTACTTGACCATATGCTCATTCTCCTTCACACAATTATCTTTAAAGAACTCCCAACCCACTTGAGCCTGAAACTGTCTATGTACATTTGGGTGTAGGGATAGGAGGTCTTTGTCAATGAAGCTCCTCTCAAGAATCAATTTTCGTGACGGCCACCATTCCCTAAACTTGTGGAACGCCATCTGGCTGACGAATCTATCCTCCCAAATAGCGGGATTCTTAGTCCGGTAAACACCCCTAACCTGCGGCACACCACCCCCTGGTAACTCCCCATCTCCCTCATCACCTCTAGCACCCTCTCCAGATATTGATGTTGTGGGAGAGGTAGAGTATTCATCCCCACTACCTACCGCTGAGCCCTCAGACGACCCAGAAGAAATGTTGATTGAAGCTCGAGCATCGGGGGAAGATGGAGGAGTGTCTCTATGTATTGCGTTCTCCGGATACGGGATGTAAAGAGGGACTGAATCTGAAGAGATCTCCCGGGAGGGCTCGTACTCACTCCCCAAGTTATCAATGGCTCTATCAGCCGCTTTGTTTGTTTTCCTCATTTCTTTTATGTTTTTTCTAGCCTAGGGAGTGAGTTTTACCATCCTTTGCTTCCCTCTCCAGGAGGAACTACCTCGCCCGGGTTGTTTGGCACCTCCACCTCGTTGTTTAACCATTATCTGCAAGCATATACATCTAACATGGTTAGTATCAGCACAGGTAGTGAAACAAGGGTTGAAAATGAATTGCAGACAGCAGATTACAGGTTGTAGAAACAGTACAGAACAAAACACTGCGGCCCGCACAAACAGGAGTACGGCCGCACTGGGGGCACCGCGGACCGCGCAAAGGCGACCGCGGTCCACATTGGGACAAGGCCCTGGAAAACATCTCTCTGAATCTCCCCACCGCGGTCCGCACAAAAAGTACTGCGGCCGCATTGGGGGCACTGCGGACCGCATAAAAGCAACTGCGGTCCGCACTAAGGTGAGGTCTGTAATACTACCTCTCTGAATCCAACCACTACGGCCTGCACAAAGAAGCACGCGGCCACGGTGGGCCAACGAGGACCGCATAAAGTGCAACGTGATCGCGCTAGGCATAGGTTCAATTTCAATCACTTGGGCACTGCGGTCTGCACAAAATGGTAATACGGACCGCGTCAGGGCACCATGGACCGCACAAAGGCGACCGCGGGCTGTGGAGAGTAATTTGCACAGGCACTAAGTTAGGGTTTCATTTATTTTTTTGCACAATTGTTCAAATTTGTTCACCTACTTTGTCCCTACTTACTTTCCCAACCATTATGCATATTTAGCACACAAACTAGCATTTAAAACTACCCTAAGCTAACAACTAAATAAAGAAGAAGAAACTAATGAGAAGAAAAAGAAGTTATGAGCTAATGATAATAAAATAAAACAAAATTAATCAAGTAAATGTACAAGGACTGAGTGAAACATTACCCGATGAGAAAATGAAATGTAATTAGTCAATCTTAAGCAAGAATCACAGTCAAGAGAGGTTATGAACAATACTTTTATTTCTCAGAGTGTAAAAAGTTCGAAAAAGGTAAATAGTAACCCATGAGTTCTATTTATAGAAAACAGTTGGACCCAGCCTTACCTACCAGCGCGGCCGCACAAAACCGACTGCGGACTGCGCTGGGTTTGTTCAAAATGAAGCTTGAGTAGGCAACCTCCGCGGTCCGCACAAAACAGATCGTGGCCGCGGAGGTCCACTGTGGACCGCACTAAATGGAATGCGGCTGCGGTGGCAAACTTCAGAGAGCACCATTTTTGACCATCACCAATGCAGACCGCACAAAAGCAACCGCGGTCGCACTGGTAATCTTCAGAGACTGTTCAACTCTTTTTTCAAACTATTTTGCACTGCATCAACTCAATACCTGCAACATCTCACAATCAGTTAGCTCAAAAATCAAACCTACACTACCAAGAAAAACACAGAAAACAACAAAAAGAAAAAGACATGGGTTGCCTCCCAAGCAGCGCCTGATTAACGTCACGGCACGACGCATGTTACCAGCACATCATTTTAGATGGAAAAGTGCCACCACGTGGCTATTATCAAATTTCCCAAGATAATGCTTGACCCGATGTCCATTGACTTTGAATACTTCACCATTCTTGTTCCTTAGATCAAGAGCACCAAATGGGGTCACGAACACAACTTCAAATGGCCCACTTCACTTTGACTTGAGCTGACCCGGAAACAGACGTAACCAAAAATTGAACAAGAGAACCATATCTCCAACCTTGAACTCCTTGCCCCGAGCATATTTGTCGTGAAGGTACTTCATTTTTTCCTTGTACAAGGACGAGCTGGAGTAGGCATGGAATCTAAACTCATCAAACTCATTAAGTTGTTCAACCCGAAGATTTGCCGCAACATCCCATTCTAAGTTCAACTTCCTCAAAGCCCACATGGCCTTGTGCTTTAATTCCACCGGAAGATGACAAGCTTTCCCAAACATTAACTGGTACGGTGACATACCAATCGGGGTTTTATAGGCCGTCCGATAAGCCCAAAGAGCGTCATCCAACTTTTTCGACCAATCAGTCCTATTAGCATTGACAGTTTTAGACAAGATACTCTTTTTCAAAAATGCCATAACACTCCGGGCTTCATTTTTGGGCAAAGCCATGGCTTAAATCCATTTTGAGACATAGTCCACTGCCACGAGAATGTAAGTGTTCCCACAAGAGCTCACAAAAGGACCCATGAAATTGATGCCCCAAACATAAAAAATATCCACTTTGAGAATTGTATTGAGGGGCATATCATCCCTTTTAGAAATTCTGTCGGCTCTTTGGCACTCATCACATCTCTTCACCAAATCGCCCGTATCTTTAAACAAGGTAGACCAGTAAAATCCGCAACTAAGCACTTTAGAAGCCGTTCTCGCCTCGCCATGATGGCCACCATAGGGAGAGGAATGGCAACCTCCAAAATACCCAATTGTTCCTCCTCCGGGACACATCGTCGAATCATACCATCCGTGTAAATCTTGAACAAGTATGGCTTATCCCAATAGAAATCCAAACTATCCTGCTTGAGCTTCTTCCTTTGGTTAGAAGAGAGCTCACACGAGATTATTCTGGTCACAAGGTAATTAGCAACATCAGCAAACCATGGCATATCCTTCATTGACACCACAAAGAGTTGTTCGACGGGAAATGAATCATTGATCTCAAGGCCGTCACAAGGCCTCCCCTTCTCCTCCAAACGGGACAAGTGGTCCGCCACTTGATTCTCACTACCCTTCCGGTCAACAATGTCTAGATCAAACTCTTGAAGAAGTAACACCCATCTCATCAATCTCCCCTTGGAATTTTTCTTGGTCATCAAATACCTAAGGGCAGCGTGATCGGTGTGCACTATAACTTTGGCCCCTATAAGGTAAGGTCGAAACTTTTCCATAGCAAACACAATAGCCAACAATTCTTTCTCGGTGACTGTATAGTTTCTTTGAGCCTCATTCATGGTCTTGCTTGCATAGTACACCGGATGAAACATCTTTTTGATTCTTTGGCCTAAAACAGCCCCAACCGCAACGTCACTAGCATTGCACATGAGCTCAAAAGGCAAGCTCCAATTTGGTGTGGTAATGATGGGGGTAGAAGTCAACTTGAGCTTAAGAAGCTCGAATGCGTGCATACAACTCTCATCGAACAAGAACATTGCATCTTTCTCTAGCAACATGCACAACGGATGTACCACTTTAGAAAAATCTTTTATGAACCTCCGGTAGAAACCCGCGTGCCTAAGGAAACTCCTCACCCCTTTGACAGAAATAGGGGGAGGGAGCCTCAAAATAACCTTAATCTTGGTCTTATCAACTTCAATTCCTCGCTTCGAGATTTTGTGACCCAACACTATACCTTCTTCTATCATAAAATGGTATTTTTCCCAATTGAGAACAAGGTTGGTGTCTTCACATCAGGCCAACACTCTATCCAAGTTTACCAAGTACTCATCAAAAGAATCCCCAACCACGCTGAAATCATCCATGCAGACCTCCAAGATATCCTCCACCATGTCGGTGAAAATAGCCATCATGCAACGTTGGAAGGTCGTCGGAGCATTACACAATCCAAATGGCATTCTAGAGAAAGCGAATGTGCCATAAGGACATGTAAAGGTGGTCTTCTCTTGGTCCTCCGGGGCAATTAGAATTTGATTGTACCCCGAGTAACCATCCAGAAAACAATAGAAAGCCCGGCCCGCAAGACGATCAAGCATTTGGTCAAGGAATGGCAATGGGAAATGATCTTTTCTAGTCACCTTGTTCAGCTTCCGATAATCCATACAAACTCTCCACCCGGTGACTGTTCTAGTAGGAATGATCTCATTGTTGTCATTGGTCACCACGGTCATACCACCCTTTTTCGGCACACATTGCATCGGAGAAGTCCACGAACTGTCAGAAATAGGATAAACCACCCCAGCATCTAACCATTTGATAACCTCTTTCTTCACCACCTCTTGCATCGCCTCATTTAGTCTTCTTTGGATACTCCAAGGAAGGCTTTGCATCCTCCTCCAAGATGATTTTATGCATGCAAAATGCGGGGCTTATTCCCCGAATATCAGCTAGAGTCCATCCGATTGCCCTTTTCCGCTTTTGAAGAATCGCCAAGGTGGCCTCAACCTGCATGTTAGTAAGGTAAGAAGAAAGAATAACAGGTAAAGTAGAATTTGAACCCAAGAATTCATACCTGAGGTGTGGAGGAAGTGGCTTCAACTCCAACACCGGTGGCTCCTCAATCGATGGCTTTGTCGGTGGAGTTTTGCGGTTTTCAAGATCCAAAGATAGCCTCCTAGGCTCATATGAATATGAACCCATACCATGCAATGCATTCACGAACTCCACTCTACTAGCATCATCATTGACATCCATATTAAGAAGCACGACCTCAAGGGGATCTTCAACATGGATCATGGAACTTGTGTCATCCACTATCACAGCTATGACAATGTCTACAAATGAACACACCTCCATGATATTAGGTTGTCTCATTGATTTGTAAACATGGAATACCACCTTCTCATCCCCCACTCGGAAAGTCAACTCACCCGCTTCAACATTAACCAATGCCTTCCCCATAGCTAGGAAAGGCCTACCAAGAATAATCGGTACTTCAAAGTTCACCTCACAATCTAATATGACAAAGTCGGCCGGCAGTATAAACTTATCCACCCGGACAAGTACATCATCAATTATGCCCAAAGGACGCTTCATCGATCGATCTGCCATTTGAAGTCTCATTGAAGTGGGTCGAGGTTGTCCAATTCCCAAAGTCTTGAAGACCGAGTACGATATCAAATTTATGCTAGCCCCCAAGTCACAAAGGGCCTTGGCAAAATCCGCACTTCCGATAGTACAAGGGATATTAAAAGCTCTGGGGTCCTCAAGCTTGGGTGCCATTGAATGTACTATGGCACTCACTTGATGAGTCATTTTAATTGTTTCACACTCCATCAACCTCTTCTTTGTTACCAAATCGTTTATGAACTTAGCGTACCCTGGCATTTGCTTAAGTGCCTCCACCAAAGGCACATTGATTGTGAGGCTCTTCATCATGTCAATGAACTTTTTGAACTGATTGTCACTCTTTTGCTTTGCTAACTGTTGAGGATAAGGTGGAGGTAGCCGAGGCAAAGGTGCCTTGGCCTTTGGTACAACCGGCTCGGGCATGTCAATCACGTTTTCCCTAGACGGGTTCACGGCATCTTGAGTCTCTACCTCGGCTTCATCATCAATATTAATCCGCACATCATTGTTCACATTTTGATTAACCATATCATCAACAATCAAAGATACATCATTATCCTGCAACTCAACATCTTCATCCATAACTTGCTTTTTCTTTGAGGCATTCACATCACCGCCTCTCCCACTTCTTGTTGTAACCGCCATCACATGATTATTATTCCCATCCTTCGGATTCACTACCGTATCACTTGGTAGCGCACCCTTGGAATGAGTATTCAATGCTTGAGAGATTTGTCCTAATTGCACCTCCAAGTTCCGGATAGATGTATTATGAGAAGCTAATTGGGCATCAGAATCTTGGTTCTTTTTCATCATTTGCTCGAACATGCTTTCAATTCTCCCCATATCTCTTCCGGAAGAACTCGGACCTTGAGAAGGAAAGGGGGGTGGATTGTTTGGTTGTTGGTACATGGGGGACTTAGAAAGCCTTACCCCCGGTTGCCTTGGTTACCGCTATTGTTTCACCCTCCTTGATTGTTGTTGTTGCCCCAATTATTGTTATTACCATTCCAATTCCCTTGGTTGCTTTGATTACCCCAATTGTTGTTTTGGTTGTTATTATTCCAATTGCCACCACCTTGTTGTTGATTGTTGTTATTCCAATTACCTCCGCCTTGTTGTTGATTGCCCCAATTTCCTTGAGGACGCCATTGTTGATTTGAAGAGTTGCCTCTATTCCCTTGGTAGTTATTGACATATTGGACCTCTTCGCTTTGGTCATCATAGCACTCATTTGAATAACCACCACCATCATTGTTGTTGTCATATTGTTCACAATTACCTTGAGGATGTTGCCCTCTTTGCCTCCTTTTCAACATAGAAACACCTTCCATTGCATTGACTTGGCGCGGGTTTTGGACTTGTTGCAATTGCGCCTTTGCCAATTGATTCATAGTTGTTGTAAGCTCGGCAATAGCTTGGCCATGATCGTGCAATTGCTTGTGCAAATGGATGACTGTAGGGTCACCTTGGGGCACATTTTCTTGGCTTTGCTATGCCGAAGAGGTGTCGGCCATTTCATCAAGTACATCACATGCCTCTTGGTCAGAAAGTTTCATTAAGTTCCCTCCGGACAATTGGTTCACAATGCATTGATTCGTGGTGTTGATGCCCCGATAAAAGGTTTGTTGAATCATAGCCTCGGTCATGTCGTTATTGGGGCACTCTTTCACCATTGTTCTATATTTTTGCCATATCTCGTGCAAAGGTTCTGTTGGCTCTTGCTTGAAGGCTAGAATTTCATCACGAAGAGCCGCCATATGACTTGGAGAAAAGAACTTGGCAATAAATTTGTTCGCCAATTCATCCCATGTTGTAATAGAATGATTGGGAAGCCTTTCTAACCAATCCAATGCTTTACCCCGAAGAGAGAACGGGAAAAGCCTCAATCTCAACGCATCCTCGGACACGTTTGTCTGCTTACTACCCCAGCATGTATCCACGAAGCCCTTCAAGTGCTTGTAGGCATTTTGATCGAAGGCTCCCGTGAAATACCCTCTTTGCTCGAGCAAGGTCAACATAACATTTGTGATTTGAAAGTTCCCCGCCTAGATTCGGGAAAGAACAATAGCACTGGCGTATCCTTGATTTGGTAAAACTCTGGAAGCCACTCTCGGCGGTGCCGGAGAAGGGTCTGGAATATTGTTGTTCTCATTTGCATTTACATTGGCATTTCGGCCTCTCCATGGAACTTGAGGTAAGACCTCATCTTATTCTAGATCCTCTACCTCCCCCGCTATCACGTTGCCGAGAGGGTCATTTGCATTAAGAGCCATTTGTACCTGATTGATCGACACAAACAAAATTAGTAAACAAGAAGGAAAGAGAAGCAAAACACAAAACTAAATAAACAGATAGTCAACACCGTAAGCTACCCGGCAACGGCGCCTAAAAGTGATCACGGCCAACTCGACGCTACACTAAGGTAGGAAGAGCGGGTTGCAATAGCTTTTACCCGATATGAGGGTCGGTATCGATTTCCTCAGGGAGCTAGTAGTGGAGTTGGATTGTCTGTCTATCCTAGAGATGTGTTTGTACTCCTAATGTCACTTCAAACATTTTTGGATTTTCAAATTATAACTATTTTTGTAAAACTATTGATTAACACTAAATTATGCTACGAGAATATTGCTAAGTTGTATCTAATAGGAAGACGGGCACTAGAGTCGTGACACTACCTAGGTGGCTAATTGACGGGTAGATGTTACTAAGGTTCGATTGACATAATTGGGGCTTATGCTATAACCGTTGCACAATTTTACCCACTCTCATACCTCTCGGTAGAGAGAGTGATTTTGCCCAATTGACTCTCTCGAGACCAAATAGGTAGGCAAATTAGGCCAAGCAACTAGGGTTCAAGTAGGGTAATTACTCTCTCGAGGTTTAACCCGTTAATTGGGACTATTATTTCTCTTGAGTCCATCTCAATTCCTTGTTGGGTCAATTTTTGGGGTCATAGGCTCTCTTTCTCAAGAAGAGTTAAACCCACAAAGCTTGAATCAGTGTTTGCAACCACCAATTCTAGATTAAAACATAACATCAACCCAAATAGCAAACATCCATAGTCAATCTAACACTAGATGGCAACACTCATCAATTACCCACACTAGGATTGAGCCACAACCCTAGCTAATGGGTTTAGCTACTTATGCTAGATAAAGAAATTGAAGAAATAGATGAAGAACTAAGCATATTAATTAACAGCTAAAATTAAATTACAAGAATCTATCGTAAATGTAAAGCAAAAGTGCCAAAAATGGCTACAAAATACGTTTTCACGAGCGCAGCTCTCCACTGATGTATCTAATTACCTAAAAATGGTAAAATGTTCTATTTATACTAGGTTGGAAAAACTGGACAAAAATACCCCTGCAGGGTCAGCGCGGGTCACATTAAATGGACTGCGGCCGCACTGGGTTCACTTTTGCTTCTCTGAACTTGGACTCCGCGGACTGCATAGAAAAGATCGCGGCCGCGGAGGGAGCTGGCGTGGTCCGCGCAACCACGACTGCGGACCGCTTGGGACTGGCTTTGCAAACTTCATCTCTCTGAACCTCATGACCGTGGACCGCACAAAAGAGTAGTGAGGCCGCGGAGCCTTCACCGCAGATCGCGAGATGTGTACCACGGCCGCTTCTTCTAGCATGATTCACCAACTCTCTGAACCACCTAGTGCGGCCGCATTCCACTTTGCGCGGTCCGCACTAGGCCGTCGTTTCTTAAATTTCTTGGTCTTTGATACTTGAGCAGGTTTCACTCCTTTTTGAGCCGATCTTTGACATTTCGTCACTTTGTCGATCAAACCTGCGATCAAGAACAACTTGTGAGCCTTTTAGGACTATTTTGTAACGATATATGATCAAAGCATAGGCAAGTAGGGGCATAAAACATGTTAAAATCCTAACTTATCAGGCGTCTCCTTCTATCTACCTTCCTGTTTCTTACATGTATTTCCAGAGACAGTATTGTATTTAATTCTTTCAGACCTTTATTTGTAGTATTCTTAGATCATCTGTGAAACTGTGACACCAGTTCTGGGTAGTTGAGACTCAAACAGTTGTATTAGATATTCATGTTCAGATAGCTTATTGTTTCTTTCTTCCGCTCGTGTTAAATTTCGCTGTTTAAATGTTATTATTTCAAAATTGTTAATGAATATAAAATGGGTAAAAAGGTAAATTGTGCAATTAATTGGCTTGCCTAGCTTGTACTAGTAGGCGCCATCACTACTCCCGAGGGTGGGAATCCAAGTCGTAACAGCACATTCAAGGAATTGAAGGGTATAAGCTGAAACCTTTTCATTTAGTTGTAGTCAAGCCAATATTGCAAGGGTATAATATTTTTTTCGTTGAAGAATATTAGTTTGAATTATTAGATTATGTGAAAGGTTTTTTTTTTTCAAACTCAACAAGAGATAAATTGGTTTCTAATTTATAGTTTCTATAGCGACTTTAAGTGTAACAAAGAGTATATATAAAGAAAAAATTGGTCTGACGTGAAATATTTTTTTAAAATATAAACAAATTATTTCAAAAAAACTCTTTACTTTTTTTAATTCAAATATAATAAAAATATAAGATATTTTTGAACATTAGTAGAGAGTTTTAAAATTATTATAATAGAAAATATATCATAGATAAACTCAAAAAAATCGAAATCTTATGGAATATTTACATAATATCCGGTCATATTTATTATTTATTTTTTATAGCTAATATAAATAGATGATATACCGATAACACACGATTATACACATATTAGATATGAATTATATATAGATTACACATCATTTAATTTTTTTTAATTTAATTAATTGGCTGTGTGAGCACCAATTTAGGCTGATTAAATAAAGCCAAAAGAAAAATATGAAATAATTTCAACCAAAGACTAAAAATATAACTAAAGTTCATATATAGACAATTTTTATTAAAAATCATCCTTTTATAGTGAAAAAAATAATTTTTTGTAACAAAAAAAATAATGACATAAAAAATAAGATAAAAGAAAATAAATACTGAAAATGTTAGAAAGATCTAAAATGAGAAATAAAAGATGACAACAAATTTCTTCTTATGTTTCATCTTTGTTGAATATAAAAAATTTGAAAGTTAATCTCATCGATTTCAAATATATTTTTTTCAACTCAAATACATAGATTATAAGATAAGGATATCTTCGAATATTTTTTAACTTACATTATTTGTCGTTTTTAAAAAATTACTATTACTAACAAACTGATATGATATTCGAATTTGAATTAGAATGTAATTTGAGTAGTTTGCATTGAGGGTAAGCAAAGTATGGTGTCGAAAAATAAACTACTTGACAATTTTAAGATAATATATGCAATGTTTTATAATAATAATCAACTAATTTAACATTTATTGATTCAAAGAACAAAATTTTTGTATATACAGGGTATTAAAAATTTAAATTCTGGGGCTAGAGATATCGATAAACTTAAAGTGGAGTCATACTGAAATAAATCCGGCCAAAAAATCATTTAAATTTTTAGATAGCCGATTAAAGTGAATTTTAAATTAAGGATAATATCTTCACTTGCATGACACATATGCATCTAATAATATGATACTGTTACATAGGTAAATAATGTATTATTTGCCAACCAAACAACATTCAAGAGTGGATATTTTGATCCAAATAAAAGATAATTATTATTATAATATATATAAAGTTTTAGAAATTGAAATTTCAAAATAGAAATATTTTTTCAAAGATAAAATCATACCAAATAAGAGTTCAAGTCGTAGTATAAGAGTGACGTTGTAATCAAAGAATCGTTTATATCATGTCAACCTTTGTGCTTTGTCATAAATATGAGTTATTATTTCACTTTGTGGCTATTTTTAGGTTCCAATGACACCTATGAGAATAGTGCAAAAATAAAATTATCACTACGAGAATTGAGAAAATGTTACTCTTTTTCATGTAGTGTTTCTTAATTAATATATGACGATTATATATAATTATTTAGAAGGTTTAAATGTTAAAGTTATTTACATATAATTCAAATAACTCAGATATTTAACATGGTTAGTGTCAAATATCAAAATGGAGTAAAAAAATTCACTAGCTAAAGAATTTTTTATATTTTTAGATAGCTAACTAAAATGAGTTTTGAATTAAGAATAATATTTTCAATTACATTATTATAAAAATAATTATTATTGAAAAATAATGTTTTAGAAACTGAAATTTTAAGAAAGAAATATTTTTTAAGAGATATCAACACACCAAATAAGAGTTCAAGTAGTAGTAAAAGAGTTAAGTCTTATCCAAAGAATCATTCATTGTCTCAACATTTGATTGTTTTGTCATAAATATGAGTTATTATTTTGCTTTCTGACTATTTTTAGGATTCAATGACACCGGCAAGAATGGTATCAAAAAAGAAAAATATAAGAAATGGTTAATTTTTTTCATGTAGTTAATATTCAATGATTATCTATATTTATTGAGAAAGTGTAATTTTTAAGATTATTTACATACAATCCAAATAACTTAAATATTTGACATGATTAGTGTATGTGCATCCGCACGAGTACTAATACTAGTTAAAGAGTAGAGCCAAGCATCTCTCACTTTTTAGGACATTCCAGTAATGGAATTAATAGTAAAATCCCTGTTAAAATTTTATGGAATTTTTACCTCCTATAACAAAGGTTAACACCTTATTATTTTAAATAAATACCATTTAAAAAATTATATTCTATAGATACCTTTTAAGGTCTATAGCAAAATATTTAATTTTGTTACCTCCTAGCCCTAAGCCACTAAATACGCTAATCAGTTACACTATTTTTTTTCTCTCTCTACTTTGATACATCCCATTCTCTTCTCCCATCCTATTTAAATTCCAATCTCCTCCTCCTTCCACCGGATTTGTGCAAAGTATGAAAGATTCAAAAGATAACTAAACACTTTATTGGTGATATTATGTGCAAAGTATGAAAGATTCCAAACAGTTTGGGCCAATGTCTTCTATGAATTTGCCGCCGATAAAGGTTCATGTTGAGGAGAATCAAAAGGGTGGAAATTTTGAAGAGCAATTTTCACAGATGACTCTTGGGGTAGCGAAGCAGAAACATGAGGAAAGAGGATTTGTGGATTTATCTTCGCTGCCTGCGGCGGCTGTTTCCGGCGTGCAACAGCAACAACTACAGCTACCTCCGTAATTGCAACCAAAGCTTGTTATTCCATCTTATTTGCCTTCCCCTATTTAGTTTCAAATCAACTTCATCAATCCAGAGCAATTCCACGTGACATCCACGCCACAACTTTATCTTTCGCGATGAAGAAGAACATTTCTTTTAATATATTTCGATGTAATTTCAACGTATTACGCTGTATTTTCATGTATTTCATTGTATTCATTCTCTTTTTCTTCATTGTAATTCAATGTATCTCATTGTATTTCATGTATTTTATTGTATTCTCTGTCTTTTTTTCATTGTATTTCAATGTATCCCGTTGTATTTTATGTATTTCATCGTATTCACTATCTCGTTATATGCCTTGAATGTATTCATAAGTTTTTTTAATTAATATAATTTATATATTCAGATGTATTATATAATTTCTCTGAAGATTGCTATATTTTTGTGGTATTTCTCGGTTGAGAATCTTTTTTATAACTGAAAATACAAAATTTGTATGTTATAATTGAGTTTGTTGAGTTATATTAGGAGTCTATTATGTTAATTGATTCACTTTCCGTTTTAAAAATAATGTAATCCCCTATTTCACCGTCGTGAATACAGTTGAATACAATAATCTGTCCAGTTGTAATCCCATGTTTCACTCCATGAATACAATCGAATACACTCGAATACAACAACTGATTAGCTAGACTTCCCTGATTTATGCCTATTTTTACTTTTGTATTCATGAATACAATATCTTAAATACGTCAAATATAACTTATAACCACATAAAAGGTATCTATAATCCGTAATATAGCAAATGGTATCTATAGATGGCTAATTACTACTAAAAGATAGTGCTTTATGAAAATTTCCCATTTTAATTTCGTTATTTTTTCTTTCTTCTCCATCTCCTTCCAACTCTAAAGATCCCTCCCACACTCCCACAATATCCGTGAAGTCTAAACTATAC
Source organism: Nicotiana tabacum (assembly GCF_000715075.1). Classification (NCBI taxonomy): domain Eukaryota; kingdom Viridiplantae; phylum Streptophyta; class Magnoliopsida; order Solanales; family Solanaceae; genus Nicotiana; species Nicotiana tabacum. Next base: position 47,693,683 of record NC_134080.1, on the reverse strand, counting down.
AATATATCTTTCTGTATTGTGTTATAATTTTGCATGGTAATATGTCTATTTTAACAGAGTCCTCATGTACCTCTTCTTAAAGAGTCATAATACACCTCTGGCTTTCTTCATCTATCCATCAAATTTTCTGAGCATTAAAAGTCGAGTACCACTTACAAGCACGTGCGTCCAGAAACTAGTATATATATATTTATATTTATATGACTTACCAATCATGTTACGATCCGGATTTTTCATCCTCGGGAGTCGTGATGGCAACTATTAGTGAGATCTAGGCAAGCCAAACCTTAACTACTTACTTCATTATCAAATTACTTCTTTTAACAATTATAAGGCGATAACATAAAAAACTGCGGAACTTTAAATAATTAAGAGGAAGATAACAATTAAACATCTGAAATCTGCGTCTATTACAATTGCTTAAGTCTCAACTACCCAAAACCTGGTGTCACAGTGTCACAGACTATCTAAGATTACTACATACAAAGTCTAAATGAAATACATAAGTCTGTCTCTGAATATGTAAAAACATAAAGAGAAAATATAGGAGGAGACGCCAAGGCCCGCAGACGCCTGCAGGACTACCTCGGGTCGCCTGAATGGACTGAAGACAGCACCCTCACTACGGTCCAAATGCTCCGGTATCAGTATCTGCACACAGTGCAGAGTGTAGTATCAGCACAACCGACCCCATGTGCTGGTAAGTGCCTAGCCTAACCTCGACGAAGTAGTGACGAGGCTAGGACCTAACTACCAAATAAACCTATGCAGTTCAAATATATATACAGCGGAAAAGAAATACAGAGCTAACCAGTCAATATGGGAGGGGGAGCATGCTGTGGGGAAGATAACAATTCCAAATAGAAAGACATCAAGTAACGAAGGAAACAACATAACTCGAATATCAATAAAGAATCAGAAATCAATAAATGCACAGCATCACCCTTCGTGCTTTAACTCTCGTCCTCACCAAGGCAATTATATAACAAAAATGTGCACGGCATCACCCTTCGTATTTTTACTCTCTTTCCTCACCATATAATCAATAATATCGGCACGGAATGGTACATCGTGCGGTATGGCATCACCCTTCGTGCTTTACACTCTTTCCTCATAAATAAACAATACACTTCATCACCCTTCGTGCTTTACACTCTTTCCTCACCAAAACAAGCAATATACGGCATCACCCTTCGTGCTTTAACACTCTTTCTCACCCAAATAACAAACACAAACAATGGGGCAAGGGATAAACAAGATTATAATAGGAATCCGGCAAGGGAACAACAATTCAACAATTAAGTCCCGGCAAGGGAGCAACATCAATAATATCAACGTCCCGACAAGGGAGATAACTAATAAAGCAACAATATCCCGGCAAGGGAACAATTTAATGACTTCTTTCTCTTATTCACTTTTGCTTCACAACTCACTTTACCACTTGAGCCAATGCTCGAAAGGGTTCAATCAACTCATATACTTTCACAATTCGTAATATAACTTGAGCCAATGCTCCTCGATGTTCAAAGGTCACAATTCCTTCCACAAACTTTTCACAACAAATAGAAATCACCTCTAAAGTACGGATAATACAACGAAGTCATGAAAATCACAATCTAAGACTCATGGGCATGCTTGATACCAACGTATAGATACTCATCACCATGCCTATATGTTATACTCAACAAGAAGCAAATAGCAAATAGGACACAACTCCTAATCCCCCCAAGCTAAGGTTAGACCAAACACTTACCTCGAACTTCCACGGCCAACTCAAGCCTCAAACTGTCACGACCCCAAATATTGGTCGTGATGGCGCCTATCACATTACTAGGCAAGCCGGACCAACTATCAAACCATAACCTATTTTCATTTTTAATAAATCAATTATTAACACGGTTAAATTACCAATTATCACAATAAGTGAGTAAAACAACAAGCTAGATATGCGGAAGTCAACAAGACGTAAAAACTACACAGCCCACACTGATCTGGTATCACGAGTCTAGAGCTTCTAATACAAGTATGAACAGCCTACTACATATATAGTCTAGAAATGCGGAAAAATAATAAGATAGAAGGGAGAAATCAGGGCTGCAAATGCCATGTAGCTACCTCGAAATCCCCGGCAAATGCTGAACGACTGAAAAGCTCTCATTCGGCCTCTGGGGCACCTGGATCTGCACGCATGGTGCAGGGAGTAATGTGAGTACTCCAACCCAGTGAGTAATAAATATAAATAATGACTGAAAGTAAGAAAACTCGTATACACAAGGTATTCTATAATGAAGCAGTTAAATAAGTAATTTGTAAGCAGTAAACTAATGAGAAGTAGAATAAAAATACTTCTCCAACAAATAAACAGGTAATTGACAGACAATTAAGATAAAGTAAACACATAGAAGTTCGCCCCTTGGGCACAGTATCAACAATTTCCGCCCATCGGGCTCAATCTCATATCACAATGGGTACCCGCGCTCACTGGGGGTATGCAGACTCCGGAGGGCCCCCTTACGGCTCAAGCGCAATATCAAGTCATCTCGTAGTATCAAATCTAGGCCCTCGACCTCGTATCAATCAAGCCACCTCGTGGCGAATATATGTGTCTCAGACCCTCGGCCTCATATCAGTATCAATGTTCCTCACAATATAGGCCCTCGGCCTTACTCAGTCCAAAAATCATCACAAGCCCCTTGGGCAATGGTAAAACAGTGTTTTCAGCCCAAACATCATTTAAAATATCATTTAAGTCTTGAAAACTGAGAAAAGAATGGTTGAATAGTAAAAAAGAAAAGTGGGAAAATATCATGACTGAGTTCAAGTAACAAGTCAAACAATGAGAAAATATCAATAAATAGCCCCGAAGGGTTCAAATAGTTGGCACTAGGCCCATATATGGCATTCAGCCCAAATAATGATGACAACACATAGTTTACAATCAAATACGCGGTAAAATTATCAATCAGGACGGACCAAGTCCCCAATAGTACACGACCCCACGCTCATCATCAAGCGCGTGTCTCACCTCAATATGGCACTACGATAAGCAAATCCGGGGATTCAAACCCTCAGGACATCATTTACAATCATTACTCACCTCGAACTGGCTAACTCTCTAGCTCGCGATGCCTTTTCCCCTCGAATCGGCCTCCACGCGCGTCGAATCTATCCAAAATTAGAACGAATACGTCATAATATGCTAAGGGAACAAAGCCCAAGCGAAAATAATCGAAAAATACCAAAAATCCCGAAATTAGCAAAACCCGAGCCCCGGTCCCACTTTTCGAAACTCAAAAATTTTCACATCATTAGATTCCTCGTCTCCCCACGAGTTTATACACATCAAAAACACAAGAATCGGAGTTCAAATGACCCCTCAAATCCTCAATTTAAGCCCTCTTAAACTCAAGCCCTAACCCTCCATTTTTTTGTCCTTTAATTCCTTAAATTTCAGTCCCAATCCATGAAATATTACCATAGAAGCATGTCTTAGGTCCAAAATCCTTACCTCAATGAAGTCTCTTTGATTTCTCTCTTCAAAATCGCCCAAAGCTTCCAATTCCGAGTTCAAAAATGGTTAAACCCTTCAAAAATCGCGAAGTATGAAATATATACCTTCTGCCCAGGCCTTTCCGCATCTACGGTCCAAAAACCCGCTTCTGCGGTCCCGCATATGCGTTCAAAACAACCGCTTCTGCGGTCCCTCACTTAATAGCCAGAATCGCATTTGCGATAGAAATTCCGCATCTGCGGCTTCACAGATGCGACCACCTTGACCGCTTCTGCGGAAACTACTCGCCAAACTAACTTTCGCATTTGCGGCCTCCTCCCTCGCACGTGCGGCACCGCACCTGCGGTCCCCAAACCGCAAGTGCGAAAACACCAAAAGTAGCAATTTTTCTGAAATCTCTCAAGCCCCAAATCTTCCCGTTAACCATCCGAAATCACCCCGATGCCCCTCGGGACCTCGACTAAAAGCACAAACATGACCCAATACCTTATTCAAACTTGTTCCAATCATCAAATCACCTCAAACAACATCAAATCTACCAAATCACATCGGATCAAGCCTAAGTTTCTAAAATCTTCCGAAATACGCTTTCGATCAAAAACCCAACCAAACCACGTCCGAATGACCTGAAATTTTGCACACATATCCCAAATGACACAAAGAAGCTACTACAACTCTCGGAATTCATTCCGACCCTTATATCAAAATCTCACCTATCAACCAGAAATCGCCAAAATATCAACCTCGCCAATTCAAGCCTAATTCTACTCCGAACCTCCAAAACCAATTCCAATCACGCTTCTAAGCCATAAATCACCTCCCGAAGCTAACCGAATCATCAGAACTCACATTCGAGCTCTCTAACACATAAGTCAACATCCAGTTGATTTTTCCAACTTAAACCTTCTTAAAAGAGACTAAATGTCTCATTTCTTACCAAATCCTCTCCGAACTCAAACTGGTCAACCGGATCACATAAAACACGGATAACGAAGCATAAAGAAGCGGAAATGGGGGAAATAGGGCGGTAACTCATGAGACGACTGGCCGGATCGTCACACAAATACTGCCTTTCCTTTCAAATTTGGCTTCAAGACAATCGTATCTATACATAATCGACTTAATAACATCAATAAATGCTAAACAATCTAATTCCAATACCTAATTATAGCTTTCTAATCATTCTTCCCAAAAATCCAAAAATTGACCCCGGGCCCGCTTGGTCAAAACACGAGGTTCGGACCAAAGCCCAATCACCCATTTATCCATGAGCCCAAATATATAATTAGTTTTGAAATCCGACCCCAAAACGAGGTCTAAATCACAATTAATCAAAAAGCCTTAACTCTACCCAAATCCCTAATTTTCTACCCTTAAGAACATGATTTAAGCCTAGAAATCTAATGGGTGTTAATGAAAATTAAAGAAACTGAGTCTAATATTATATACCTATGAATTGATGTTGAAATCCCCTTTCAAAAATCGCCCAATTTGGAGTTAAGGTGAAGAAGTTATGGAATTTTGAATAAATCTCGAAATGGTTATTGTTTTAAGTGTTGGGCGACAGTGTTCATCGTGTTCGCGAGAACACTGTCGCGATCGCGAAGAGCTGCTAGAAGTGGACTTACGCGATCGCGAGTTCTCCTGTGCATTTGCGAAGGGTTGGCCCCCCAGACCTTTGCGTTCGTGAACCTACATACGCATTCGCGTAGAAGAACAACAACATCCCAGCCCACCTCCAAGTTACACTACGTGTTTGCATCACACAGGTCGCGTTCGCGATGAGCAATCCCCCAGTACTCCGCGTTCGCGACTATGGCTTTGCGTTCATGAAGAACAATTCCACCCCTGTCCCAATTCCTCCTTCGCGATCGTGAGTGTTACTATGCGATCGTGATGCACAAAAGATCTGTGCACCTGAGCAGAAATTCTGCAACTTTTCATAAGTCTAAAACCTTCCAAAACACACCCGAGCCCTCGGGGCTTCTAACCAAATATTCTTACTAACTTAATGACATCATACGAACTTATCCATGCGATCAAATTGCCAAAATAACCTCAATAACAACGAATTAAACCTCAAAATAAAAGAATTTTCTCAAACTTCTTAAAACTTCAATTTTAGCAATTTAGGTCTGAATCACGTCAAATGACATCCGTTTTCTACCAAATTCTACAGAACATCTTAAATCATATATAAGACCTGTACCAGGCACCGAAACCAAAATACGGGCCCGATACCATCATGTTCTAATCAATTTTTTTTTAAATTCCTTTAAACAATTTCAGAAAATAATTTTCTTTAAAAATTCATTTCTCGGGCTTGGGACCTCGGAATTCGATTCCGGGCATACGCCCAAGTCCCATATTTTATTACGGACCCTCCAGGACCGTCAAATCACGAGTCCAGGTCCGTTTACCCAAAATGTTGACCGAAGTCAAATTAGCTCATTTTATAATCAAAACTTATCATTTTTTACATATTTTCATACTTAGGTTTTCCGGCTACGCGCCCGGACTGCGCACACAAATTAAGGTGATGCTAAATGAGGTTTTCAAAGCCTCAGAATACAGAATTCAATTTAAGAGCAAGTAAAAGGTCATCACAAATCAGCAGACTAATATCAGTTGCAGTTATCAATATTATGTTTTAATATATAATTTCAAGTCGTTTGCCAAGTTATACTCCCTTCAACTTGGCAAAAATGTTGAGTATGATCCATTCATCTCATTTTAGGGGAGAAAGAACATTCATTTCTTATTTTTTTCTTAAACTAAAACATGTAATAAAATAAAAGTAATGCACTAAAATATAAATAAGAAGAGATAGAAAGAAGGGAGAAGTGTTTTCTTCTTTTACTTTGGTGTATTTTTCCATTGCAATTACATGGCCTTTTATAGTCATAAAAAGTAAAGATGATGGACATAAAATAGGAAATTTAATCTTTAAGTTATTCACAACATGGGCATCCAATGTAGCATCCAATGTAGTATCCAAAGTAGTATCCAATGTACAAACTATTCATAACACTCCCCCTTGGATGTCCATGTAAGATAATGTGCCTCATTAAAAACTTACAAAAAAAATATTGGGATGTATATAGTTATTTATAATATGCATTGCTTGTTGCCTCATTAAAAACCTTACCAGGAAAACCTAGTGGGACAAAACCTTGGTTAAGGAAAAGAGTGCAGCGTGTAGTTACTCCCCTGATGAAAAATCACTTAATGTCTCGAAGACGACGCATTCCAATCTTATATATCAGCTTTTCAAATATTGAGGTTGGTAATGCCTTAGTGAACAAATCAGCCAAATTATCACTTGAACGAACTTGTTGTACATCTGTTTCACCATTCTTCTGAAGATCATGAGTGAAAAAGAATTTCGGTGAAATGTGTTTTGTTCTATCTCCTTTGATATATCCTCCTTTCAATTGAGCTATGCATGCAGAATTATCTTCATACAATATTGTTGGAATATTCTCTTTCGAAGAAAGACCACATGTTTGCTGAATGTGTTGAGTTATAGATCTTAACCAAACGCATTCTTGACTTGCTTCGTGAATGGCTATTATCTCTGCATGATTTGAAGAAGTAGCAACCATAGTTTGTTTTGTCGAACGCCATGATATGGTTGTACCTCCACTTGTAAATAAATAGCCTGTCTGAGATCGACCTTTGTGTGGATCAGACAAATATCCTGCATCTGCATAACCAATCAATGATGGCTTGGATTCATTTGAATAAAATAAACCCATATCAATGGTCCCTTTGAGGTATCTGAATATATGTTTAATATCATTCCAGTGTCTTTGTGTTGGCGAAGTACTAAATCTTGCCAATAAGCTTACTGAGAAAGCTATATCTGGTCGGAAATTATTAGCAAGATACATTAATGCCCCAATTGCACTAAGATATGGTACTTCGGCACCAAGAAGCTCTTCATCATTTTCATGAGGTCTGAATGGATTTTTCTTTATATCAAGTGATCTCACAATCATCGGGGTACTCAATGGATGTGCTTTATCCATATAGAATCGCTTTAAAATCTTTTCGGTGTATGTTGATTGATGGACAAATATTCCATCTTTCATATACTCAATTTGTAGATCAAGACAAAATTTTGTCTTTCCAAGATCTTTCATTTCAAATTCTTTCTTCAAACAGTCTACTGTTTTTGGAAGCTCCCCAGGAGTTCCAATGATATTTAAATCATCAACATACACGGCGATTATAACAAATTCAGATCCAGACCTTTTTATAAAGACACAAGGACAAATTGGATCATTCTTGTACCCTTCTTTCAACAGGTATTCACTCAGGCGATTGTACCACATACGACCTGATTGTTTCAATCCGTATAAAGATTTTTGAAGCTTTATTGAACAAGTTTCTCGAAAACTTTTATATGCTTCTGGCACTTTAAATCCCTCAGGTACTTTCATAAAAATTTCGTTATCTAATGATCCATACAAATAGGCTGTAACAACATCCATTAGATGCATATCAAGTTTTTCTTTCACTGCCATATTTATGAGATACCTGAAGGTGATAGCATCCACTACAAGAGAATATGTCTCCATATAATCAATTCCAGGCCTTTGGGAAAACCCTTGTGCCACAAGTGGCGCTTTATATCTAACGACTTCATTTTTATCATTTCGTTTTCGCACAAAAACCCATTTATACCCTACTGGCTTTATGCCTTCAGGTGTTCGAACTATGGGTGTGAAGACTTCACGTTTTCCAAATGAAGTTAACTCTGCCTGGATAGCGTCTTTCCATTTTGGCCAATCATTTCTCTGTCTATATTCATTGACAGATTTTGGTTCAAGATCCTCATCTTGTTGCATTATTTCGACAGCAACATTATAAGCAAAAATATTATCGATAACAATATTATTTCGGTTCCATCTTTTTCCGGTTGAGACATAACTTATTGATATCTATTCATTTTCATTATTTTCAGATACCTGGACCTCTCCTAAAGTCTTATCATTTGTTACGTCTTGGGGCTCTTCTTGAGCCACTACCTCTGTGTTATGTTCACTTTGATCACTTGCTCCTTTTCTTCTTCGAGGATTTTTATCTTTAGAACCGATTGGTCCACCACGTTTCAAGCATGGATTAGACTCATTTTCTTTAATTAATTGTCCTGCCGGGATATCAACTCGAATTGGAGCATTAGCAGCTGGAATATGTGACTTAGTCACTCTTGGTAGGTCAGTGAATGCATCTGGCAATTGATTTGCAATATTTTGTAAATGAATAATCTTTTGAACCTCTTGTTCACATTGATTTGTTCGAGGATCTAAATGAGATAGTGATAATGCATTCCAATCTATCTTCTTTTTCAGCTGCTTATTTTCTCCCTCTAATGTTGGATATACTGATTCATCAAAATGACAATCAGAAAATCTTGCCGTAAATAAATCTTCAGTCATCGGCTCTAGATATTTTATAATAGAAGGAGATTCATATCCAACACATATCCCCAACCTTCTTTGAGGACCCAACTTTGTGCGTTGTGGTGGAGCAATTGGAACATATATCGCACAACTAAAGATCCTAAGATGGGAAATATTTGGCTCCTGACCAAAAGCAAATTGCAATGGGGAGACTTTATGATAACTTGTGGGCCTTATCCGCACAAGTGCTGATGCGTGCAAAATAGCATGACCCCATACTGAAATGGGAAGTTTTGTTCTCATAAGCATTGGTCTAGCAATTAATTGGAGGCGTTTGATCAATGATTTTGCTAGACCATTTTGTGTATGAACATGAGCAACCGGATGCTCAATTGTTATCCCAGTTGAAATACAATAATCATTAAAGGCTTGGAATGTAAACTCACCAGCATTATCAAAACGAATTGTCTTAATTGCATAATCTGGAAATTGTGCTCTTAGCTTTATTATTTGAGCCAACAATCTCGCAAATGCCATATTGCGAGTTGATAGTAAGCACACATGTGACCATCTTGTAGATGCATCTACCAAAACCATATAATATTTGAATGGTCCACATGGAGGGTGAATGGGCCCACATATATCACCCTGTATACGTTCCAGAAATGCAGGGGATTCCATCCTAACTTTAATAGTTGATGGTCTAATAATTAATTTTCCTTGAGAACATGCAGCACAAGAGAATTCCTTAAATTGAAGAATCTTCTGATTCTTCATTGCATGTCCATGTGAATTCTCAATTATTTTACGCATCATATTAGAACCAGGATGGCCCAACCGGTCATGCCAAATAATAAAATTATCTTGATTAGTAAACTTCTCGTTTACTATGGCATGTGTTTCAATCCTGCTAATACTTGTGTAGTATAAGCCGGAGGAAAGAGCAGGTAATATTTCAAGTACATATTTCTTGCTGGACATTATTGTAGTAATATAAAGATATTCAATCTTTTTATCATTTGTAGTCTCAATATGATAGCCATTTTGGCGAATATCTTTGAAACTTAATAAGTTTCTTTGAGATTTACTACAATATAGTGCTTCATCAATAGCCAAAATTTGTTCCTCCTGGTAGTAATAAATTGGCTCTTCCAGAACCTTCAATTAATCTTGTACTACCAGATATTGTATTAACATTCGCTTCTTTCATTACCAAATAAGATAAATATCTCTTATCTTTTAAAATAGTGTATGTTGTAGCACTATCCAGAAGACATATATCATCTTTATTAATCTTGAGTCCAATTGAAGACTGGAAAATTTTCATATTCTTCATAAAAAATAAAATAATACATCATAAGAAATATGAAAAACAAGCGGGAAAAAAACATTAAGAAATACATTAGGAATGTAGAAACTAGCAACACATGATGCATTAGAAAAATACACTCAAGAAAAATAAACTAGTTGCAAACATAAAAATAACAACTTTTATAGCTTCATTCCCCAGTAAAATGATTAGTTCTTCAGTCAATATCCTCAAAGAAGTCTCCAACTTCTAAATGAGTAATATTTGTTAGGCCTTCAAAATCATCATCTTTATATGCAAGATGTGCCTTAGAATCATATTTATTTGAGGGACATGCTTCATCATCATTATTTTGAAAGGTCAAGTGTACCTCCACATTATTTTCTTTTTTCTTGAGGGAGGCTTGATAAAGTTTGACAAAATGTTCTGGCGTACGACAAATGCGTGCCCAATGACCTCTCATACCACATCGGTGACACATACTAGCTTTACTTTTTGAATGATTAATTTGAGAACCCTTATTGTTCTCCAATTTATTTCCACCATAATGACGATAATTGTTTCGCCCCCTGCCACGTCCACGTTTACGACCATGTCCACGACCACGGTAATTATTTTGTTTTCTTTCAAACTTATCATATGTTGCTACAACATTCACTTCCGGAAATGGAGCTGACCCGGTGGGACGAGCTTCATGATTTTTCATTAATAGAGTATTATTCTGCTCAGCCACAAGTAGGCATGTAATTAACTCAGAATATTTCTTAAAACCTTTTTCACGGTATTGTTGTTGTAGCACCACATTTGAAGCGTGAAAAGTAGAAAATATTTTTTCCAATAAGTCTGTATCTCTGATAGTGTCTCCACATAATTTTAATAGAAAACTTACTTTAAAGATAGCAGAATTATACTCACTTACGGTTTTAAAGTCTTGCAACCTTAAATATATCCACTCATACCGAGCTTTCGGTAATACCGTAAGTTTTAGGTGATCATATCGATCCTTCAAATTAATTCATAATTCAAGTGGATCTTTTACGGTTAAATATTCAGTTTTTAACCCTTCATGTAGATGATGACGAAGGAAAATCATGGTCTTCGCTTTATCCTGATTTGATGCTTCATTTCCTTGTATAATAGTATTTCCAAGACCTTTAGCGTCAAGGTGAATTTCAGCATCAAGAACCCATGATAAATAGTTCCTTCCGGTGATGTCAAGTGCCACAAATTCAAGTTTTGATAAATTTGACATAGTGAAAATTATCATAAAAGATGAATAAGTTAGAGAAATAATTATAATAATAAACAATTAATGAAAACAAAACGATTAAGGTAAAAGAAATGAAAATAGAGCTATATCATGTTAACAATCTACTATTTCATTTTATTCTTGCCATAAAGTAAAAATTACATACTTGTTTCATTTCACTTTATATTATTGATATATATATGTGTTAATAGAATTGAACGTGACTAACATTATTTATATGTTCCAATAAATATAAAGTAATTAAAAAATTATTGCTTGTCAATTCATTTCTCACAGTTCTTCAAAATGCCTTAAAGATATGTTTTGATCCAGGGAGTCCATGACATTAGTGCATAGCTAGTTTGATGACTTTGAGGTCCTCTAAGAGTTGAGCACGGAAGGAAATAGTTATTTAATCACTGCAATGTACTTAAACTATTTAAGATGCCCAAGCGCACAAGTAATCTGCAAACAGTGAGCATATGATATGTACTGCCATAAATAAGATGATTATAATGATACATACCTTAATAAAATATGGCTCAACTTAGCGGGAGTTAAGAATAAAATTAGAGCTTCGTGCTGATAACGTGTAATAAAATAAAAGTAATGCAGTAAAATGTAAATAAGAAGAGATAGAAAGAAGGGAGAAGCGTTTTCTTATTTCACTTTGGTGTATTTTTCCATTGCAATTACATGACCTTTTATAGGCATAAAAAATAAAGATGATGGACATAAAATAGAAAATTTAATCTTTAAGTTATTCACAACATAGGCATCCAATGTAGTATCCAATGTACAAACTATTCATAACAAAACATACATATTCAGACAACTACATTAAAAGCTACTACTTCTATGAATCATATCTTTAATATTTAAAAGTAATAATTAAAGAAGTATCTTTTAGCTCTTCAAATAATAGTAATAATAATAATAATAATAATAATAATAATAATAATAATAATAATAATGCTAACCTTTTTGTGATCAAATGAGTATATATCAAAATAAAAATTCGTGTCACATGTGGGTGTTATATCCCCTTAATTTTAGTTAAAAAAATCAAGTGCACGCAAGAGTCCATACTCAACACAAGTGTTTTGAGTCATGCCACATAGAAGACTCCATTGTTAAGAATCACAAACATGGGGGATAATTTGGTAATTTTAGTCGGTGGAATTAACTTTGGCTTCGAACAGAAAATGAAAATGAAAGAGAAATTGAAGTTGAAATGAGAATTGGATTCGTCTTCTTGTCTTCAACCCTTTCTTCTTCTTCTTCACAGATTGGATCCTCCATTTCTCGGTCCATCGTACGGCCTACACCCTCACTCCTGCTCCATCGTCCCTTTCACATCATTCCAAATCGTACAACCACTCGAAGCAACAATTTGCAGTTTTCAGCACGTACAACCCTTACTACATCAGTTTCTTCCATGGCTTCCTCTTTCATGCCTGAACAAGCTAGGGTTCCTACCGCTCTCCAATTGCCCTCTCCTTCCATCACAAAGGTCTCCCCCCCTTTTTTTGTGCGTGTTTATTAATTGTGTGCATGTATAAGTGATTTTTTCTTTGAATAGTTTAGTTAATTTAACTTCACTTATTTGAATTAAAAATTACCTGTCTCGCTCACCTAAGTTGAGTTGTGGTAATAGTTGATTTGATAGGTGAATTTTGTTTAATCCATTTTTGATTTGTGAATTTGATGTTGAATGAGCAGTTTAAGATTGGGCTATGTCAATTAGCAGTGACATCAGATAAGGAAAGGAATATTATTCATGCTCGAACAGCAATTGAGGAGGCTGCTGAGAAGGGGGCTAAGCTTGTTGTTTTGCCTGTGAGTTCACATATAATTTGTTCTTTCAATGCATCTGTTTCTTGTCGTATACATATATCAGTAGTAATACTCTGTCTGATTGCCGCAACTGTAAATTTTGGTATGCATACTTAGTGTTCGTTAGGGTAAGCAACTCAGTTATAAAGTCTTAACATTTCCAACGGCTAATAGCCTAATATATCGATGTGACCATCAAATTATCTGAGCATCCAATCCAAAATTTTAAGATAATGGGCAGAGTAGGACAAGGCCATTATAAAATTCTTTTGAAACACTTTATACAACCAACATAGGACACTGTATGACCGTAGCTAATTGTGTTCCAGATATTATTGCTGTTTCAATCTTAAATTAGCCTCCCTATTAACATGCAAATGCCTATGAAAGCTGCACTTCTTTCATATATCTAAATGTGTTTGTAATCTTTATTCCAATTCATTAGTGGAGAGGAAATGTGCGTACCATTGTCTCATCTTGTATGAGGGCTGTTACGTATGACATATAGATTCACTTTGAGTATCTCGTCATGTCCTTTCCTAGTTTATGGTAAGAATTTGGACATAATCATATGTTGAGGCAACAAAGAGATGTTTTCTTATGTAGATTTTGCTACCTGAAGCGGACCTTTCTGCAATGGCTTGGGTATTAACTGCCATTGAAAGTTTACAGCAGTTGATTTTAGCTTACTATTGGGCTTTGCTTTTTGCTAGGAAATATGGAATAGTCCATATTCAAATGATAGCTTCCCAATTTATGCTGAAGACATTGATGCTGGTTCTGATGCATCTCCATCAACTGCCATGCTCTCTGAAGTAGCTCGACTTCTGAAGATCACAATAGTGGGAGGCTCTATACCTGAACGCAGTGGGGACAAGTTGTATAATACTTGCTGCATTTTCGATGCTGATGGAAAGTTGAAAGCTAAGCACAGAAAGGTAAGCAAATACCTCTCTTGTTGTAGTGAGGGCATGTAGCTTTAGCTTTGCCACTGAGATCTAGAAGAAACTAAGGAAGTGATTGTCATATGCTCAATCAATTATGTAAACTATAAACTTCAATAGTACAAGGTTCTGAGAGTGTATAATCTTGGTTTTCGGATTTAGAAATTGAATGATGTTGTAGAGTGTAGTCAGACGTTTATTTCTTGGTGACAGATCTGTGAGTGTTACTTGTTCCAGCCCCTCATAATTTTCTGTTTAATATTACTACTAACTTATATTTGACAAATATTGGGGGGGGGTGTCTTGTTCTTTTTTTTTGTACTTTTCTGGGTTGAAAAGCATCTTGATAATGTTATTTTACACTCAAAAGAGTACTCCCAGTGATCTGGGCGGAATAGATGATTTTCGAGTTTAATTAAAGAATTTTTGGGCAAAAAGATAAGAGAATAAACTAAGATTAGTCAAGTTTTGCCTATTCTCTGCATTTGAGGAATTCCATTATATTTTGTTTTATTTTTATTTATCCTTTTGAAATTTCGGACTCCATTAGATTTTACTGAAATCTTAATTTTAGTACCGTTCTGCGATAAAAGGTCCGGGAACTAATAATATAGACGCGGGGTCCAACCGATAAACTGTCCACGGTCGTCCAGTTGTAAGCCTTTTTAATATGAATAGAAGTATTTCTGTAGCTGTTCACAGAGTTATAGGGTTGGAGTAAAATAGTAGAATTATAAATGCCAATTTTTGCCTTGCATAATGGCATGTGCCCATTAGCTAAGTAAGTCTAGTCACCAAGCAAAAAAACATATCTAGTAGTATTTTGGGAAAATCAAGAAGATGGGAACTCTGCAAAATTTCTGACGCATTGATGTCTTTGCAGATACATCTTTTTGACATAGATATTCCTGGTAAAATAACCTTTAAGGAGTCAAAGATGCTTACAGCAGGAGAGACTCCAACTGTTGTGGATACAGGTATTTTCTCCATCTTACTTTCTGGCATCAACCAAATTACTCATAAGATAGTGTTAGAGACAGCTCCACTGTTCTGAAAGTTCTTCCAGTTAATATAATAACTTTAACTGCTTGTTTATGTTCCGTATTTTGATAGATTTGGTTACATTGTCTTCTGCTTCATTGAAGAGCATGAATATTTCCTTTTCTGTATTTCTAAGTTAATTGATGCATCCATCCAGTGCGTTTGAGAAATAATTATAACTATATTTCTGCAGAGATTGGCCGAATTGGTATAGGGATTTGCTACGACATTCGCTTTCAGGAATTGGCTATGCTATATGCAGCAAGAGGTGTGTATTTTCCTTTTTTAGATTTCTGCAAGGAGTTGTGAATTGCTGACTGTTTATATATGTAAACTTTTTCTTTAAACCTAATACTAGTTCATGTCAGCATAATGTGTTGTGTTTTAATGATTTACACCGTAATGCTAATGAGTAATGTCTTTGGCTTTATTAGAGGAAGTCAATGATTGTTCATAGCTATTACCTTGTATACCAAAGAAGAGTTCAACTGCTTTACTTCTGGTCTAGTAGGAGTGTGTAGACAATTTAATAATGACACAACGCATGTTTCATTACGACATTGAAATATGGTCCAGTGTTTGTAACCTTGGTTCAGCGTTGTGCATGCTTTGAAATAAGTACACATCAGAAGCTTCCAATTCATTTGCAAAGAGTGACCTAGAGACTTAAACTTAAGTAATTTGTACATCACAAGGAATTCCAGACCAACTTACAGCACCTCTGTTTTCACTGCTGAAATTGATAATTTATTCACAATATAACTCTTGAAAGCAATTGCTCAAAAAGAAAAAGAAAAAGAAAAAGAAAAAGAAAAATGTCACTCTTGAATGCATTGTGGAGAGGTCCCAAAGGCAAATGTTTTGACAATTTTCAGAACTCATACACCAACTGATTGAAAAAATACATGTCCATATCCGTGTTCAGTGCAGTATGGTGAATTTGGGAGTAAAAAGCGTAAATTCAGCTCATCTAACTGCTGAAGCTCTTGGTTCTAGTTATTCAGTCTGTATACGCTATCTCCTATATATGGTGGGAGACAAGGGCCTACTTCATAAGTAGCAGTATCAAGGCAAAGATGATCTAGAATGGAGAGGCATTATGGAGAGAATCTCGATTTAATGAACCGCAACATTAGAAAAATTATAGTTTGGCGACAACCAATAGAAAAGAAAAGAAGAATTGAACCAATCAATTTTCTCCTTATCAGTCATATGACCTGCAGAATATTTGTGGGAAATCCACTGAAGACTGGGAGAACCTAAAAGGAGACAGGTCTTAACCATTTCAAAAGGTTCATGCTTACATTTCAATTCTAGTTCTGTGAATAACACTCGACAATAGTTCCGAGAAGATTATTCACAAATGATTGTGTATAAAAAGATGAAGTGAACCGACAAGAAAGAGAATAAGAGTTGCAAAATAAACAGAAAGATTATAGGGCTTGAGTATTGCGAACTGGGAAGCACCATGATACCATGAGTAAATGCGTCATCGTAATTGGATGCAATTATTAAATAGATTAATTTAGTTTTAGACATATCATGCAATTAATATTATCGGGGAAACATAACCTAATTGCCACACTTTTGTGGAATTCTCGACATACCTTATTAATTGTTTATGTGTTTTGTTCATTGAGTTACAAACTTGTGCATAAACTTCATTATTTTCATTTGTTCTTTCAACTAATCCTGCATAGCATTCCTCCTGTTCTCATTTGCTCTTTCCTTTTCAAGACAATTGGGGTATATTTAGAGACAGTGGACACTAGATGTACCCGCAACAATAGGATCTTTTATTTCCTCACCCTTTTTTCCAATAAAAGCAGCTCCTCTACCATCATCATAACTAAAAACCTTCTCCCTACTATTATCATCATCAAAATGCATTGTTTTGCCATCATCATAACCAAAATGTTCTTTTCCTGCACCATCACCATCGTCACGAACTACTCCTCCTCCTATTCTACTATCTCCACTAACGTATTTTTCTCCTGTACTACCATATCCTCTCGCCACATGGTCATCTCCAATTTGTGGTGTTTGCACACTACCCTTCTCTATCTTAAAGGCACCACCCAAACATGTATGTCACTCCATCCAACTCTTTACTTAGGCTATCCATCATCATGTCGTCTTTGTCGAGTAAAATAACAAGATTTTGGATATAAGCCTCCCTCTTTTCAGCCTTTCTAGGATAAAGAAAAGGGTGTACCCCAAAGCAAAGATATTAGAGACATGATTGAAACATCCTATAGATGCTTAAAACACTTTCTACAGAATGTTTAAAAGATGTTTCAAACATCTTTGAAACATCCACCAGAATGAACCTTATTGGATCATCTTTGATTTGAAATGGATTAGGCCTGCCTTTTTCTATCTTTTCAAACAACCACCTCTTGATTCGCGGCGATGTCCTCTCTTTTGGATAGTTTTTTGGCTGCAATTGAGGCATGGCTTCAAACGCCTAAGCCTATATTGTGTGATAAA